>NC_134894.1:36482221-36594721 GCF_041734735.1 Babylonia areolata
ACCACATTTGATCTTAATAAAAGGTGATTGAAATTGAAAGAAAAAAAAAATATATATATATGAAAAGTACAAAAATAAGTTTTAATCTTTATCATATTCTTTTCCATTCTAGGTTAAAGTGTTTACACAAAACCAAGGGTAAGATATGAAAGGGCTGGTCAGCACGTTGGGTTTATGCGAAGCTCAGTAATCTGTTGTTTTTACAGCGGATATGTGTGTCACGTTTTTGGATAAGTCTGCACGCTTAGTTGGCACCTCCTTAAAACTGAAAACTGAAACTGATACAGCAGATTGGAAAGGCTGCAAGACACTGACCGTGATAGGTGCACACCGCGTCAAGTTTGATTGACTGACTTACCAGTATGACCTCCGGCTTGCAGGGCAGCAACGAAGAGCCGCCACTCTTGTCTGTTCTAGGACAGTCTTGAGTTCTCCTTCGACTGCTCTGCACCATAACGTTCCTTGGCCTTCCTCTCTTGTGTTTACTCTCTGGTGTCCAGTGAAGGGCTGTCCAGGTAGTGTTACCTTGCTTTCTTCGTTATATTGTTTGACTGAACAAAAAGCAGAAAAGCTGTCAGGCCACTCGGGACAGAGTGCACATTACATAAATCATGTGCACTGATAAGACTTAGTTATGTACTTATCTGAGCACAGTTTATCACTTTCGCATTTTGTGCAATGGAATCAAATTTTAGTTTTGTCTTGAACAGTTCATCTCTTTGTCAACAACGTTGGCTTGGCACATGATTATTTTGGGAGAAGGTACTCATTGCATTACACACACACACACACACACACACACACACACACACACACATATATATATATATATATATATATATATATATATATATATATATATATATATATATATTCGTTTTGATTCTGTGTGCAGATATAACAACATAAACGTGCTGATGTTGAAATTGTCTGGTCTCCACACTCGAGGACCTTCCAGTCATGTCTTCATCCATGCCAGATATCGTTTTCACTGATTCAACCCATGTATCGTCTCAGTCATCAGTATCATCTGAGTCAGCAGCTGATTGCAGTGCTGAGTCTCCTGAATCGCCTGGGATGTCTTCAAAGAAGGCAAAAAGTGCTTGTGACCATACAAGGTCTGCTGATGCAGCTGGACAGTTGAAGACTAAGCCTTCGAGAAAAAGACAACAAGGTGAAGTAAAGGATGGTGATACTGTTCCAGCAAAAACGGCAAAATTGGTACAGAACACTGGTTTACATATAGCGACAGATTGTCCAGCAACCGAAGAACAAACGAAACGGAAGGGGCATTTGGTAAAACCATCTTCTGCGCCAGAAAAAGCGGGTAATATAGAGCGGTCCATCTGGTCAGGTTTAAGCGATTTGAAGTGTGACATGTGTGGCTTCACTTTTGATGAACAGGAATTGTTTAACAGTCACATATGTCGTGCGAACGAAACTATACCAATATCTTCTAAAACATTTCCCCCTGCTGACACTCCTGCTCTGTTTTCAGTGGCAAGATTAATAGATACTAGATCATTACAAACCAAGGTGTCACAAGCCGTATCGACAATACCTGTAAAAGCAAACGTTACCGGATCCTCACCGCAATCCACAATATCGTCTGTTCAAGCAAACGTTACTGCTGGCCCATCACAGCCCACAGTATCATCGGATGTAGCAAACAGTGCATTCTCACCTGTGGCATGCATGGCAGAGCCAGTGATAGGGCACTTACAGGTCACATTGCAAGAATTACCATCTCAAACCAGAGTTCACTCAACTTCTCAGGAATTTGAAACAGTCAGCAAATATTGGGGTACATTGAATACGATAAAAATACTCAGAAGTTTGTCTGTATGCAGTGCATGTATGGTGATGCTACAGAGAACCTAATGATTGAACATTTGCTGTATCAGCTTTTACCCAATCCCTACAACTGTCTGTACTGCAAGAAAAGCTATCCAGCTCGAGCAGTGATACGAGCACACATTGCTAAAAAGCATGTGGGAGAGAGGATGAAATTTCTAGTACACCACAAAGATGCGAGGAATATCCTTTGGCAGGCCAAAGAAGCTGCCGAGATGGGACTCAAACAATCATTTTGTGTACATGCTACGTTCAAGTCTTGTCTCCGGCATCCAACCTCTTCAGACACACCTGCTGTCATACAACATTCGCTTCAGAGTAAATCTGCCGGTACAACTGATGATGCAGTCTCATCTGTTAATTGTGGAACACGTAGAACCACTGAGGAAGACGGTGGTGCAAGGAACGTTCAAAACGTCAAGAGTGACTGCAAAGAAAGTAACACCAGTGGACACCAAAGTTGTAGTTCGACATCCGTGGCTGGTCGTGATCCGAGCATCAACAGAGATCCTGCATACCAACTAAAAGACTGTAGAGTCAGTTCTTGTGAGAAGGAGCCCAGACTCAATAGAGTTTTGACTGACAACCAGTATTCAGACAGTTTCGGAATGGAAGATGGGGTTTCTAAGGTCACTGATGGCCAAGGTGATGATGAGGATCATCTTTTTCCGCACGTGAAAACAGTATCTGAACAGCATGATTCAGAAGCAACATGTGCAAGTCTGTCTGAAGACACCGATACTATAGCTGCAGTTAGTGAAACTGTTCTGGATCCGAATGAGATGTGTGTAACAGCTATTTCTGGAGGGACTGTTTCTAGTGTTGATGCTTCACAGATGTCATGTACACGTGGTTTTAGTCAATCAACCACTAGTAGAAGTAGTGTGAGTGAAAATCAGACTGTGAACACGAAAGGAACAGGAGCATCTAGTATATCAAACCAAACATTTGATATTTTTGTTGCAGAAACCCCGGTCCCTTCTGCAGCTAGTATCACAACCCCCTCATCAGAAACTTCTGTATCCGTTGATTTGGCAGACTTGAGTGGCAACCAGTATTCAGAGAATTTCAGGAAGGGAGATGGAGTGTCTAAGATCACTGATGGTCAATGTGCCGAGTGTGAGCTAGGAGAGGAGAAAAGAAAAGGGGAGAAGACACGGAAGTATCCCAAGCGGGCCAAGAGCAACTACACAAGGCCTGTACAAGGAAAGAAAGAAGTGAACACGACGCGGATACAAAAAGCATATCAGTTTGCTCTTGATGAAGCTAAAGTTGCCTGTGTGCGGGATCGAGAAACCCGTTTACATGAGTGCATCAACAAGTTTGAAAGCGAAAAATGTAATGAAACTGATGCTGATATTGATGACGATGAAAAAGCAAATGATAATAATGACAACGAAAACACAAGTGACGATAGCCATGAAGCATCACAGGAGCAAGGAGAGGAGAAAAGAAAAGAGAAGAAAACACAAAAGAATCCCAAGCGGGCCGAAAGCAGCCGCTACCGATTAGGAGACTTGCTTTGGGGACTGTGCCGAAATTATCCGTGGTGGCCATGCCTTGTATGCTACAGCAAGGACCGAACTTTCACCAGAGTAAAAATGAATCGTAATAAAAAGAACAAGGAGGGGAAGAAGAGAAGAGAATATTTTGTACAATACTTGGGCAGAGTGCATACGACAAATTGGCTGACAAAGGACAAACTTAGGAAGTACTCTGGCGGAGATGAAACGCCATCTCAGCCAGTACAAGGAAATAGAAAAATGAACAAGCGGATGTCAAAAGCATATCAGTTTTCTCTTGATGAAGCTAAGGCTGCCTCGGAAAAGGATCGAGAAACCCGTTTACATGAGTACATCAGCAAGTTTGAAAGCGAAAAATGTGATGAAACTGATGATGATATTGATGACGATGAAAAAGCAAATGATAATAATGACAACGAAAACACAAGTGACGATAGCCATGAAGCATCACAGGAGCAAGGAGAGGAGAAAAGAAAAGGAAAGAAGACACAAAAGAATCCCAAGCGAGCCCAAAGCAGCCGCTACCGACTAGGGGACTTGCTTTGGGGACTGTGCCGAGGTTATCCCTGGTGGCCATGCCTTGTATGCTACAGCAAGGACCGAACTTTCACCAGAGTAAAAATGAATCGTAATAAAAAGAACAAGGAGGGGAAGAAGAGAAGAGAATATTTTGTACAATACTTGGGCAGAGCGCATATGACAAATTGGCTGACAAAGGACAAACTTAGGAAGTACACTGGCGGAGATGAAACGCCATCTCAGCCAGTACAAGGAAATAAAAAAATGAACAAGCGGATGTCAAAAGCATATCAGTTTTCTCTTGATGAAGCTAAGGCTGCCTCGGAAAAGGATCGAGAAACCCGTTTACATGAGTACATCAACAAGTTTGATCGTAAAAACTGCTGATGGTATTAACGACGATGAAGAAGCAAATAATGATCATGATCACAATAGCGATGAAGCACCAGAGAACCAAGGAGAAGAGAAAAGGAAAGGAAGAAGACTGCCAGGTGGGCCAAAGGCGTCTACCAGCTAGGGGACTTGCTTTGGGGACTTGCTTTGGGGACTGTGTGTTCAGGTCATCCCTGGTGAACTTGCATTGTGTGCAAGGGGTACGGACGGAACTTCCACCAGGGCCAAAATGAATAACGGTAAGAGTAAGAAAAATGAGGAGGGGATGAGAGAATATTCTGTACAGTACTTCTGCAGACAGCATGCGATAAATGGCTGACGATGGTCAGTTTGCTCTTGCTTAGGCTGACAAAAACTGTCTGAATGAAGGATAAAACAAAACAAGACACGTTTAACGTTGAAATGAGCACATCAACAAACTTGACTGCAAAAGAAAAGAGATTAAAACTGATGACAGTAGTGTGATGAAGATGTAGTTAATAATCCTTGCGATAAAGACACAAGTGGTGATACTGAGGATGAAACATGTTATTAGTATGGTTATCTGTAAGCCCTTGACAAGAACAAAGATGACAATGATTGAAACAACATCGAGTAAAGTCATTGTCGTGCATGTGTTAAATATCGCATCTAAAGATATAAGAACAAGGACTGATGTTACAACACAGTGTACACAAAGACAGAAAGATAAGAAGAGGTGGAAAACCATCGAAAGAACAGCGTCAAGACACAGACCTAAGTTGAAGTGACAGACATGACACAAGACATCGACACGGATACAGGAATGCGACAGCCCTTTTTGAAAAGGAAGAGATTCGCACCCAAGGTCGAAACGGATGGGAAAAATACAACACTATCATTACAATACTGTGATGTCGGAATGTATTGTGCTGCTTGTATGTACAAAGAACAATTTTTTAAAGTAGGCTTTAATGAATATCGTTCCACATTGTGAATATCCACTCAAGAATTACTGTGTATCTACCATTATCGGTGTACAGATATAAGTGAACTAACATAAGCTTATGGAAACGCAATCCTCATCAGTACAATAATCTCCCACGAAAGTATTGTGGTCAAATAGAAGCCGAACCTTTAAATTTATGAATGGAAAATCTCGACTGTAATTTGACTCTTGCCACAGCCCCTCACATGTCAGAGAACAAACACGACACTTACCAAACATACACTTTTTTTTTTAAGGAATACGGAAGGGAAGATTTGAAGAAAAAGAAGATAGTGATAGAGAGACAGGAACAAGAAACCGACAACCCATTTTTGCGATTCCTTTGGTATCCAACTTTTGGCACGAAAGAACCAATCGATATGTCTTCAATGCGAGGATTGTGTGGACCATGGATTTAACAGCAACACCATAACTAGTTTGAAGTTTAGCGTCACATTCATTTTTCTTCTCACCATCTTCTTCATCCAAGGGCCCTCCTCCGACCTCCCCCGTTGACAGGTGTCATACATGACAATAGAAGTGCCGATTATTATCTGGAACAGCCAGGCTTTCATTTTGGAGATATGTATGAACTGTATGTTTTCAAGTAGTTAAAACGGAGGAGGCTGTTACATGTGCCAATTTTTATATTCTGACGTTTGATCATCAGTGCTAATCAGACACGTGTTGCTGATTTATCTCATTTTATTTCATTCTATTTTGTCTTTTTGTGTTTTGTTGTTGTTGTCAGTTTGAGGATTGCTATGAAATGTTTGTCTGCACCGTGTGGATTCACGTTCGTCTGCATCGTACAGCAGAGTACTCTTTTATTCATTTATCTATTTTAATTAAAAATCTGCGAAAAAGTGTATAATTCAGATCGTTGTGTTTGTGGAGTATGAGATGCAAAATCGTGCGGGAGCTTAGAAGCATAGTACTTTTGAAAACACTGATAGTATTCCTTGCGTAATTATTTTACTTTTCTGTTTTTGTTGTTGCTGTTTTGCTTTTAACTCAGTGAGAGATTCAAAATCTGCGAAAAGTGTAATTCAGATCGTCGTGTTTGTTGAGTATGAGATTCAAAATCGTGCTTTGCAGTAGAGTACTCTTCTTATGAACCTTGATTGTTTTCTGGATGACATCAATTTCTTTTATTCTGAATCTCTGGATTCCGATCCGTTATTCAATACTAGATTCACATATTTATTCTGTGTTTACAGTGTGCCTTTGTGATTCCAGCCTGGTCACCCAAGATCCAGACACGTTTGTCTTGGGTAGGCTGGGTTTTGTGGGTAATTCAAGCTGCGTACAGTTTGGGATTCTTCTGAGTTTGAATATACGGGAAACAAAAAAGAGTTTGGGAGAATAGCTTAGTTATGGAGATCTCTTCTCTAAAATAAAGCTAAAAGAAGGACAGTCAGAACAAGTTATGCACGACGTTTTTGAATTAGAGGGAAGTGCTAACCTACAAATGTTTTGTCCTCAATTTCAAACGCAGCTTATATCCAATAAGGGTATACAATTTTAGACTGATCTAAAATGGCCCCCTTTTATCTTTCGTGACATATGAATTGATGAAAAAAAATGTAATGTGAATTGATTCTGAACAGCTTTCTCTTTCCACCACTTCCATCAAAACTTCGCTGAAGTGTATAATTATAATTGATCAGATAACATAACAGTATGATACCGATGATGATGATGATGATGATGGTTGTGTGTGTGTGTGTGTGTGTGTGTGTGTGTGTGTGTGTGTGTGTGTGTGTGTGTGTGTGTGGTGTTAGTATACTTACATAACCTGAATGACTGAAATTATGATTCATTTCTGGCCTTGTCCATAATTTGAATGGTTTTGTCCAACCCCGAAGAACGGATCCAGTAGAACAGAAAAGAATCTAAAATTTGTTTTAAAACCTTGTTTTAGACCTAGAAAGTTGTTTTATGTCCAGCAGAACAAAGACTGGTCAGTCTGTACACAAAAGGAATATCATTCTCAGTTTTCTAACCAATTACTCTCTTTTTATCGCAGCCAGAAATGTATTATTTGTATGATGCTCTGAAAATTGGAATTTCTTTTTCGACATTATCTCGGCAAAACAATACATATTCATAAACACATTGATTCTATGATGATACTGTATAGTTCAGTCTAGTACTAGATATGTACATAATGCCCATTTTTGCACAAATTTGTCATGTTCCATAGTTACGTTCAAAGCATACTTGTCCATTTCATATGCCTGTTTGAAATCTTTTATGAACATTTATAATATTGGCTTTATTTTATTGCTTCTATAATTGTATAAAAGGAACTTGGCTGTCAATAAAATATGTGAGAAGCATGAATCTGTTTTTGTTATGATATCCAAAAAGCAGCAAAGCATGGCTAAGAGCAAGCATGTCACAATTTAAACATTTTTCTTTTAAGTATTTTACAAAGTCTGTCCAAAAGTGTCTTACACGTTTACACTCCCATGGATAATGTAGAACGCGTCTTTTTATATTTGAAAAATACACATTTTATGTGGGAGTACTCGCGTGTTCATCAAAATCGAATCTGTCATAAGAATACGATAATTCTTTTTCATATGGAACCATTTTAATCCCATCTCTTAATCCTTTCACCGCCAGTCAATTTAGAGTACAAAATTCCCTTGTGGTATTAACATAGAAAAGATAGTGCCTAAGAATAGCTGGGGATTCCCCCTGCGATGTATAGAAAACATGGCCTATCCTACCACTGAACATTAAGAGCGGTAGGTTCGTGGATAACAGACCAATGAATGGTCACCTTTCAGTGACATGGGTCCTCAACCACGCCTGTGCATAAATGCGAGCATGGCGGTGAAGGGGTTAAATCCTTCTTGTATTAAAAGAATAGAGTTCATTCATTCAAGTTTTGTTTGTTTATGTTAATCATGTCGCAGTTTTTGCTGGCATTTGATTGTTCTGTTTTTCCCACTAGTACATCATCAAACATGTTGTTCCTCTTGGAGCTTTTATCATTACAGCACAAGCTTTATCATAGCTGGTTCCAGTTTTTGTTTTTCTTTCTTTGGTTTACTCAGATACTCCACATTCGATATCTATAACATTCTGATTTGAAAATGTTCTTTTGACTACAGCATATTGCAGTTTTGGTCAGGAATTTTTTTCTCTTTCTTTCTGAGAAATTTCATAGCACCCTAGCACTCTTGATCATTGATGTATTCACCAAACGTTCGAACCTCAAGAAACTGAATTGTTGGTTTTATTTGTTGTTTGTTTAGTATCTTGTGTTCTATTTTTTTTCCTTTTTGATATTCACGTATGTGTTATATCTGTAAACGCCTAGGGCTTATTTTCAAGATTAGGCGTAAATGCTGACAATAACAATGATAACAACAACAATAATAATATTAATTATGATAACAACAACAACAACAACAATACTACTACTACTACTGCTACTACTACTACTAATAATAATAATAATGATTACGAGGATACTACTACTACTACTACTACTACTAATAATAATAATAATAATTGTTTTTCTGTTCTTCCGACTACAAAACTTTGCTCGCCTGTACTGCTCCTCTTTGACGATTCTGAACTGTTGAAGTGTGGGCAGCCAACGAAGCAACCATCCAACTTCTGTTCTGGCACACCATTCAAAAGAAATACGCGTCCTTGCGGCACCAGGTTTCATCGATTAGTATGATCATGTTTTCACAGTCATGACAGGCCTGTCCATATCTTACCCACAGAACAGCGACTGCAGCTGTAGTCACTCTCATATTTTCTGTTAAGGTTGACTTCCGCAACAGCCTTATTTAGCTCACATAAAACATCCTGCCACTGGGATTGAGTGATCGAGTCCAGTTTTACTTCTTTCTTTTTTTTCTTCTTTTTTTTTAACCTGTGAACCACCTGCAAGGAAAGAAAGGATTTGGGTAATGTTTTTTTTTGTTTGTTTGTTTTTTGTTTTTTTTGTTTGTTTGTTTTTGTGTTTTTTTTAGTCAGAGCCTTTTCCTGCAGGTCCCCCATACAGTGACAGAATAATCAAAATGTGATTGTGCTCACTTTTCGGAAGGCAGGAAGCAATGAAGGAAGCAAAAAGGAAGGAAGCAGGTCCAGTCACGTCACTCATGTTCCAAGAGAATTCAAACTGCCTGAGAGTGGCCACGATTTCAACAACAACAACAACAAAAAACATCTTTCCCATTCCGACCACTCTTTCATCCATTTCTTATCTGTTTCATGTTTGACGCGTGTGAGAAAGTCAGAATCAAAATTTGAAGATTGTTAGTTAATTCAATAAGCACCAATTGTGTGTGTATGTTCAATTTCATTAATTTTAATGTCTTTTCACATTAAGTGATATTAGACATGAAGAAAAGGAGGGGGGAGAAAAAAGGGGAAGGAAAGGGATGAAAACAATACTATTCACAACATTAACTTAACAACAATCTAAGACAATAATTTTATCAATTTTAGAGCATATAGGTGTATAAAAAAAATTTTAAAAAAGAAAAAGAATTTTTTAAAAATTCAAAGTATAATATTAAACATTTGGGGTGTGGGGGGGAGAATCAAACTGTGATAAGTCACAAATTTCTTCACCCCCCCCCCCCCGCTCCCCTCTGCCGCCCCTTAAAAAAGAAAACAAAAAGAAACGAAAAAAAAAAAAAAGAACAAGAGAGGCAAGGCCTTCAAGACTCACTTGTGATACACTTTTTTTTTTAAATCTAATCGTTAAAATGTGTTCTGTATTTGTTATTATAAAGCTTCACGTTTAAAAAAAAAAAATTAAAAATAAAAAAGTCCTAACCAGATTCGAACCCCGCGTGTTCGGGTGAGAAGAAACTGCCTTATCCATTTCAATATCGTGGCTCCTTAACTGACGTTCTAAAATTTAACATTTGAACATACTTTTTTAAGGGCGATAAATCAATTGCGGTATTCGCAGTGAGAACGCTGTTTAAATCATATTATTCTGGTGTATCTTGGGCATTCAAAAAATCTTTAAGGGCAATAAAAATCACACTGCAACATTTAGCCGTTTTCACTAGATCTAGATAGATGTACAAGTTTAGTTACACCCGCCGGGAATGTAGTACGACACGGTCGATTCAATTTCTCTTTTATGTTCATTCTAGTTTTATAGTTTTAAAGTTGATATGAAAATTTAGTATTTTGTTAAACTAATAACATGTAGAGCCAAGTACAAGTACTTCTAAACGTGGTAAGAAGTGAAAAGGACTTCATTTTGAGAAAAGTCAAGACTGGAAATTTTTTCGTTTCATCGTGATCATTTTAAGGGTATTAACTCGCATGGTTTACAATTTTTAACTGTGAATTCCGACTGATTCTGTGGATGTTTATATGGCAGTTTGGGGCATAATCCAGTAAGTGATGAGGCGTTCACAAATCTTTCTCTGAATAAATATTTAACGGTCTCCTTCTCCAACTTTCCATCACATGTTATTGTGTATTGTCCATTGAATATAGGATTGAACAGGCAGGTCAACAACTTGAAACAAAATGGCGTCGTTCGCGTTGGCGAAGAATATGAGCACGCGCTTTGAATGTGTATAAATATGTGTACGCAATTGATTTTTGTCCATGGCCTTAAGGGCTCAGCCAACAGATCTGTAAAGTCCACTCGTCGTATTGATTTTAGTATTTTCCGAAAAAGACCACTTGGGCGAATGAACATAGTGAAAGCCCTGTACACTGAGAGTAAAACACACAAACTTTTTATGTATTGAGTATAATTTCAAAATGTAATGTTTAAGATGAGAAAGTTCAGTTTAAAGCAAATTAAGTCCCCTAACATTAATTACAGAGTAATTTCCCTTTTTGTACTATCTGCACCAAAACGTTTGCAAAATAAATAAAACTTCAATGCTTAGCAAAAGAAGTTCCTGTTTGAACAGAAAATGATAATAATGACTGCTCTTGTTGTTGTGTCAGAATATCAGATCAAAGTGCCAAGTTTAGAGAATACAAAAAATATAAATATAACAGTAAATGCAGTTTGCATATAATTAGGCTTCATTTGTGTGTGTGTGTGTGTGTGTGTGTGTGTGTGTGTGTGTGTGTGTGTGTGTGTGTGTGTGTGTGTGTGCCCATCCCAGAGGTGCAATATTGTTTTAAACAAGATGACTGGAAAGAACTGAATTTTTCCTATTTTTATGCCTAATTTGGTGTCAACTGACAAAGTATTTGCAGAGAAAATGTTAAAGTTTACCACGCACACACACACACACACACACACACACACACACACACACACACACACACACACACACACACACAGAGAGAGAGAGAGAGACAACCGAACACTAGGTTAAAACATAGACTCATTTTGTCCACACAAGTGGGTCAAAGAAAAAAGGAGAAACTTATGATAACAATCCAACTGGACTATTTGACAGTGATTTGAAAAAATCGAACAATAAAGATGAAGAGTCCAAGGTTTCTTTCATTGGGAAATATGCTAGATTAGCAAATCGCGCGCGCGCGCGCGCGCGTGTGTGTGTATGTTTGTGTTCGCGCATGTATTCTTCCGTTTGTGTTTGTGTGTAGGAACGGCTCATGTTATATATCGTAAGGTGTGATGTTCAGTTCACGAAAACTGAGTGGGTTTTTTCAGCACCCGGTTCAGTGATTCCCGTGCTGTGCTCTGCCATACCCCGTGTTGCTGAACGCAGCAACTGGAGCTACTGCTGGCATCTGGGTCTTTCCTTAAAGAGGGATTGATGCGAATCTTGAAAGACGTTGATCTTGACGTGTGTGGGACCGACAGTGCTGTAGGATTGTCACAAATGAAGCAGAGTAAGTAGCATTGTATAGAATTAGATAGTATCGTATCGTATCGTAACGTGTCTATCGTGATATATATATATATTTGGGGGGGTGCGGGGGGGGGAGAATAAGGTGTTCAGGCTAAAGGCATTTGTCTGCCTTATCACATCACACACTCATCTCTCTCTCTCTCTCTCTCTCTCTCTCTATATATATATATATATATATGTGTGTGTGTGTGTGTGTGTGTGTGTGTGTGTTTATATAGATATATGATGGCCGGTGCTGGGCATCGATCCTGGACATTGGTCCCGAATAAATAACGGATGTGAAGTTGAATTCTCGGTCAATGAAAGTCTATGCGGACCTTTCGTGATTCTTGAATTTAATAATAATGATAGTATTTAGTATTTATCGTTTCCATTGGAGTTTGTCCTGCATGAACGTTTAACTGATAGCTAATAGAACCACGTACAGCAAAGTCCAACCAGAAATCAAACTCTTGATCCACCGACTGGTCATGTGACCTTCAACACATCCCCCTGACTCTATATATGCCATATCTCCCACCAAAATTACCAACGAACGCCCACTGTTTTATTTTTGTTTACGGACGAACTGCCGCCAAAGTCATCGTATGTTACCGTGACGATTACCGATGTCGTTCAATGACATTTTCGTCGGGATCTCCGCAAATTATCCAGCTACGTATCCATCGAAGATCGACGCCCAGCGACTTCGATAAATGCTATAGATAGATAGATATGGGTATAGATATAGTCCGACATTGCGCTGCAATATCCTGTTTGGTTCTTTGTTCTGAAGTGGGTTCAGAATGATGAAAGTCAAGTGTTTCTGCTGTTAATGTATTATATGGAAATGGTGTGCGTTACCGATCGCCTTGACTGAAGAGTGTTTTTTTTTTTTTGTTTGTTTGTTAGGGTGTTGTTGTTTTTTAGCAACCATATTCATGAGTTCTGTAAAGTAGGTTTGCTTTTACTAATTATCAAAAGAAAGACCCAGCACAGGAAAAAAAAAAAGAGAAAAAAGAGAACGGGACAGCTTTTTCCCCTTGAAACTGATGGATGTCCAGTTAATCGATATTGATATCTGATGACTAGTAAAATATATCAAGGAGTTAGGATGATAAATCAGGGAATAAAAGGTGGCAGCACCCGTCTCTCTACGTTTAACTTTTATTGCGTAGAATTTTGGGGAAGGATTTCATTCTTTTTATTTTACCATCCCTTCCTCCTTTCTACCCCCTCAAATCAGGCCTTGAGAAAAACATAATGATGATGATAATACTAATACAACAACAACAACAACGACAACAACAACAATAATAATAATAATAATAATAATAATAATAATAAGACAATAATGATGATAAATAAGCAAATAAATGTAAAACACACACACACACACACACACACACACACACACACACACACACACACACACAAGCCCGCGCGCACACACAAGCCCGCGCGCACACACGCGCACACACTTACTGTCATGGTGACCTCACTTTCGATTACCTCTGTAATTGCTTGTGACTTTCTGGGGGATAACGAGGAGAAAATTGTACTGCACCCCCAACCCCCCAACCCCACCTCCTCCACACACTCATTCCTAGGCTACGTATCGCAGTTTCCACGGCACACACACACACACACACACACACACACACACACACTCTGATACAATCACACACACATACGCCTCCCCCCCCCCCCCCCCAATCCCCCATATCCCCACATACACACAACACATACACAAATATATATATATATATATATATATATATATACACCCACACGTTCCAATATTCGGCTGCTCCCACAGTACAGACATGCATACACACAAATGCATCATGCTCCACACACACACACATACACGCGCGCGCGCGTGCACAGAGCTCTCCTGACATAAAATTCACTCTAATCGTAGTGAATTTTAAAGCATTTCATTGTAACCATTTCTGTTAAACCCGTTGACGTCTGTCATGAGCTCATGTCTGTCAACATAAAATTGAATGATAACTGGCGGGCGAGACAGCTGAATGGTTAGATCACTGTACACCACCCGTTTTTGTTCTTACCTGGACATAATGTATCGCTGTCACGTTGTTGTTGTTTTTGTTGACTCACTTGTGTAAACAAAGTGAGTATGTTTTAACCCGGTGTTCGGTTGCCTGTGTGTGTGTGTGTGTGTGTGTGTGTCCGTGGTAAACTTTAACATTGCCATTTTCTCTGCAAATACTTTGTCAGTTGACACCAGATTTGGCATAAAAATAGGAAAAATTCAGTTCTTTCCAGTCATCTTGTTTAAAACAATATTGCTCCTCTGGGATGGGCACAATTTTTTTCAAAGCCAAATTATATGCAAACTGAATTTACTGTTATATTTATATCATTTTTTATTCTCTAAACTTGGCACTTTGATCTGATATTCTGACACAACAACAACAACAGTCATTTTTTTAATTATTTTTTTTATTCAAACAGGAACTTCTATTGCTAAGCATGGAAGTTATATTTATTTTGCATGTCTTTGGTGCAGATAGTAAAAAAGGAAAATTAATCTGTAATTAATGCTATTGGGCTTAATTTGCTTTAAACTGATCCTTCTCATCTTAAACATTACATTTTGAAATTATTTGATATTAACTCAATACATAAAAAGCTTGTGTGTTTTACTCTCAGTGTACAGGGCTTTCACTATGTTCATTCGCCCATGTGGTCTTTTTCGGAAAATACTAAAATCAATACGACGAGTGGACTTTATAGATCTATTGGCTGAGACCTGAAGGTCATGGGCAAAAATCAATTGTGTACACATATTTATACATATTCAAAGCGCGTGCTCATATTCCTCGCGAACGCGAACGACGCCATTCTGTTTCAAGTTGTTGACCTGCCCGTTCAATCCAATATTCAATCGACAATACACGATAACATGTGATGGAAAGTTGGAGAAGAAAACCGTTAAATATTTATTCAGAGAAAGATTTGTGAACGCCTAATCACTTACTGGATTATGCCCCAAACTGCCATATAAATATCCACAGAATCAGTCGGAATTCACCGTTAAAAATAATAAACCATGAGAGTTAATACCCTTGAATTGATGAAACGTAAAAATTTCCAGCCTTGACTTTTCTCAAAAAGAAGTCCTTTTCACTTCATATGACGTTTAGAAGTACTTGTACTTGGCTCTACATGTTATTAGTCTAACAAAATACTCAATTTTCATATCAACTTTAAAACTATAAAACTAGAAAGAACATAAAAGAGAAATTGAATCAACCGTGTCAACCAGGTGTAACTAAACTTGTACATCTATCTAGATCGAGAGAAAACGGCTAAATGTTGCAGTGTAATTGCCGCGATAGCCACGTCTCCTTTACCGCGGACTAGAAAAGAATTTTTGATTGCCCATAAATATTTTTTTAATGCCCAAGATACGCCAGAATAATATGATTTAAACCGCGTTCTCACTGCGAATACCGCAATCGATTTATCGCCCTTTAAAAAGCATGTTTAAATATTATATTTTTGAACGTCAGTTAAGGAGCCACGATAGTGTATTGGGTAAGACAGTTTCTTCTCACCCGAACACGCGAGGTTCGAATCTGCCGTTAGGACTTTTTTTTCTTTTTCTTTTAACCCGAAGCATTATAATAACAAATACAGAACATATTTTAACGATTAGATTTTTTTTAAAGTGTATCAAAAGTGAGTCTTGAAGGCCTTGCCTCTCTTGTTTGTTTGTTTGTTTGTTTTTACATTAGAATCAAAGTTTTGTTATGACAGTGCATCTGTTGGTCAGTAAATTTTGCGGTGCATAAAATCATTGTTACTTTTGTTTGGCAATGGTTAGGAAAATGTAATCATCTTTTCCCGTCAATTTTGCGTGCAGATATAGCAACAGAAAGGCGCCAAGGTGGAAATAGTGGTCTAGTCTCCACACTTTAGGACCGTCCAGTCATCGCTTCATCCACGCCAGATATCGTTTCAGCCCATGCGTTGTCTCAGTCATTGGTATCATCTGAATCAGCTAACTGCAGTGCTGAGTCTCCTGAATCTACTGGGATGTCTTCAAAGGAGGCAGGAAATGCTTGTGGCCTGACAAAATCTGCTGATGTAGTTGAACAGTTGAAGACTAAGTCCCCGAGAAAAGGACAAAGAGTAGCTGAACAGTTGAAGACTAAGTCCCCGAGAAAAAGACAAAGAGTAGCTGAACAGTCGAAGACTAAGTCCCCGAGAAAAAGACGACAAGGAGAAGTAATGGATGGTGATGCTGTTCCAGCAAAAAACACAAAATTGAAACAGAACACTGGTTCATACTTAGCAACAATTGGTCCAGCAACCGAAGAACAAAACAAAGAGGGTGGGTGTTTGGCAAAACCATCTTCAGCACCAGAAAAGGTTGACAAAGAAGAACGGTCTATGACTGGCACATCAACAGTCACCAAACCGTCACAAACCACCGTATCACGACACAAATTGATATTACATGCAAAAGCAAACGTTACTATACCATCGGATGAAGTTCGCGTTACTTCTGGACCATCACAGACCACTGTATCATCTGATGAAGCAAAAGTTACTGTTAAACCATCACAACCAACAATATCATCTGATGTAGCAAAAGTCACTGCAGGGCCATCACAACCGACAATGTCTTCTGGTGCAGTTAATTGCAGTGCTGAGTCTCCTGAATCGACTGGGATGGCTTCAAAGGAGGGAAAAAGTGTTCGTGGTCACACAAAGTCTGCTGATGTAGCTGTACAGATGAAGACAAAGTCCCAGAGAAAAAGGCAGCGTGGAAAAGTAGTGGACGGCGGTACTGTTCCAGCAAAAAACGCAAAATTAAAAAAGAAAACTGGTTCAGATTCAGCAACAGATAAACAAGAACCATCAACCGAGAAAAAAACGAGAGCGGGTGGACGTTTGGCAAAGCCATCTTCTACCCCAGAAAAGGTTGACAATGAAAAACATTCTGTCTGGTCAAGGTTAGGCGTTTCGAAGTGTGCCAAGTGTGGTTTCACGACTGATGAAAATGGATTGTTTGACTCTCACATTTGTCGTGTAAAAAAGGCTAAGCAATTATCTTCACAAGCATCTTCTACTGACATCTCTTCTTCGTTTTCGGTGGCAATTTCAACAGACGCTAGGTCATTACAAAGCAAAGTATCACAGCCCATAATAACTGAAATATCAAAAGCAAACGGCAATGGATCATCACACGCTACAGTGTCATCTGCTGAAGAAAGTATTGTCGATCCGTCAGGACCTATTGTACCATCTGCTGATGTAAACTTTACTGCAGGACCATCACAACCCACAGTATTGTCTAGTGCAGTAAACATTACTGCTCAACCATCACAACCAACAATATTGTCTAGTGCAGTAAACATTACTGCAGGACCACCACAACCCACAGTATTGTCTAGTGCGGTAAACAATACTGCTCAACCACCACAACCCACAGTATTGTCTAGTGCAGTGAACACTACTGCAGGACCATCACAACCCACAGTATTGTCTAGTGCAGTCAACATCACTGCTCAACCATCAAAACCCACAGTATTGTCTAGTGCAGTCAAGATTACTGCTCAACCATCACAACCCACAGTATTGTCTAGTGCAGTAAACATTACTGCTCAACCATCACAACCCACAGTACTGTCTAATGCAGTCTACATTACTGCTCAACCACCACAACCCACAGTATTGTCTAGTGCAGTAAACATTACCGCTCAACCACCACAACCCACAGTATTGTCTACTGCAGTCAACATCACTGCTCAACAACCACAACCCACAGTATTGTCTAGTGCAGTCAACATCACTGCTCAACCATCAAAACCCACAGTATTGTCTAGTGCAGTCAACATTACTGCTCAACCATCACAACCCACAGTATTGTCTAGTGCAGTCAACATTACTGCTCAACCATCACAACCCACAGTATTGTCTAGTGCAGTAAACATTACTGCTGAACCATCACAACCCACAGTATTGTCTAATGCAGTCTACATTACTGCTCAACCACCACAACCCACAGTATTGTCTAGTGCAGTAAACATTACCGCTCAACCATCACAACCCACAGTATTGTCTAATGTAGTAAACATTACTGCTAAACCATCACAACCCACAGTATTGTCTAGTGCAGTCAACATTACTGCTCAACCATCACAACCCACAGTATTGCCTTGTGCAGTAAACATTACTGCTCAACCATCACAACCCACAGTATTGTCTAGTGCAGTAAACATTACTGCTCAACCATCACAACCCACAGTATTGTCTAGTGCAGTCAACATTACTGCTCAACCATCACAACCCACAGTATTGCCTTGTGCAGTAAACATTACTGCTCAACCACCACAACCCACAGTATTGCCTTGTGCAGTAAACATTACTGCTCAACCACCACAACCCACAGTATTGTCTAACGTAGTAAACATTACTGCTCAACCATCACAACCCACAGTATTGCCTTGTGCAGTAAACATTACTGCAGGACCATCACAGCCCACAGTATTGCCTTGTGCAGTAAACATTACTGCTCAACCAACACAACCCACAGTATTGCCTTGTGCAGTAAACATTACTGCAGGACCATCACAGCCCACAGTATTGCCTTGTACAGTAAACATTACTGCTCAACCACCACAACCAACAGTATTGCCTTGTGCAGTAAACATTACTGCAGGACCATCACAGCCCACAGTATTGCCTTGTGCAGTAAACATTACTGCTCAACCACCACAACCCACAGTATTGCCTTGTGCAGTAAACATTACTGCTCAACCACCACAACCCACAGTATTGCCTTGTACAGTAAACATTACTGCTCAACCATCACAACCCACAGTATTGCCTTGTGCAGTAAACATTACTGCTCAACCATCGCAACGCACAGTATTGCCTTGTGGAGTAAACATTACTGCTCAACCATCACAACCCACAGTATTGCCTTGTGCAGTAAACATTACTGCTCAACCACAACAGCACACAGTATTGCCTTGTACAGTAAACATTACTGCAGGACCATCACAGCCCACAGTATTGCCTTGTGCAGTAAACATTACTGCTCAACCACCACAACCCACAGTATTGCCATGTGCAGTAAACATTACTGCTCGACCATCACAACCCACAGTATTGCCTTGTGCAGTAAACATTACTGCTCGACCACCACAACCCACAGTATTGCCCTGTGCAGTAAACATTACTGCTCGACCACCACAACCCACAGTATTGCCCTGTGCAGTAAACATTACTGCTCGACCACCACAACCCACAGTATTGCCTTGTGCAGTAAACATTACTTCTCGACCATCACAACGCACAGTATTGCCTTGTGCAGTCAACATTACTGCTGAACCATCACAGCCCACAGTCTCATCGGATGTAGCAAACAGTGCAGAGCCAGTGGGAGGACACTCACAAGTCATATTGCAAGAATTATCACCTGAAGCCAGAGATCAGTCAACTTCTCAGGAGTTTGAAAACAATCAGCAGAAATTGGGGTTCATTGTATATGATGAAAATACTCAGAAGTTTGTCTGCTTGCAATGCAGCTACAGTAATGTTGCTGGGAACAGTATAATTGAACATTTGCTGTATCAGATTTCACCCAGGCCCTACCACTGTCTGCACTGTAAGAAAAGCTATCCAACTCGAGCAGTGTTTATAGCTCACTTTGCTGAGGAGCATTCGGGAAAGAAGGTGGAGTGTGTACTGCATCAGGTGAAAAATGTCAAGAAAATCCTTCGGCAGGCCAAAGAATCTGCAAGGTTGGGACTGAAACAAGCATTTTCTTTGCATTCAAGTTTCAAGTCATGTATCCAGCATCAAACCCCTTCAGCAAGACCTGCTGTGACTCAGCGTTCACTTCAGAGTAAGACTCTCTGTAGAACTGATATTGTTTTATCAACATAGTATCAATTATTTCTGGAATATCTACCACCACTTGCATAATTCTCGTATTTTGTTTCTTGCACCCATCAATCTACCTGTCTGTCTGTCTGTCTGTCTGTCCATAGAAAGATAAAGATAGATAGATCTGTATAGAATGCCCTTCCATATTATATCCATGCCATACCATACAGTGACACATACATGCAGGCATTTGTATGTTTCTCTCTCTCTCTCTCTCTCTCTCTCTCTCTCTCTCTCTCTCTCTCTCTCTCTGTCTGTCTGTCTGTCTGTCTGTCTCTGTCTCTGTCTCTCTCTCTCTCTCTCTCTCTCTCTCTCTCTCTCTCTCTCTCTCTTAATCAAATGAAACAAAACAAAACACAAAAAAACAAAAAACAAAACAAAAAAAACTATTAACCCACATGGAAATTCCTCAATTTTGTGCAATCACAGGCTCATTATAAACATGAGTTTGAAAACAATCAGCAGAAATTGGGGTTCATTGTATATGATGAAAATACTCAGAAGTTTGTCTGCTTGCAATACACCTACAGTAATGTTGCAGGGAACAGTATAATTGAACATTTGTTGTATCAGATTTCACCCAGGCCCTACCACTGTCTGCACTGTAAGAAAGGTTATCCAACTCGAGCAATGTTTATAGCTCACTTTGCTGAGGAGCATTCGTACAGTGACACATACATGCAGGCATTTATATGTCTCTCTCTCTCTCTCTCTCTCTCTCTCTCTCTCTCTCTCTCTCTCTCTCTCTCTCTCTCTCTCTCCCTTAATCAAATGAAACAAAAAAAAACAAACAAAAAAAAAAACAGAAACAAAAACAAAACTATTAATCAACATGGAAATTCCTCAATTTTGTGCAATCACAGGCTCATTATAAACATGTATGTTATATGATAGGGCATACCACAAGTGATCAAACTAGGTAAGACAACAGATTTTTACTCATAAGTATGTACAAAATTTGTAAACATGTCCAACAAATAAATCCATATGTGATATATATTGGAAAAAAGTATGTATGTACACACACACACACACACACACACACACACACACACACACTTGAACACATACACATACACACATTTTGCCTTTAAATTGATACAAGATTCTTTGTAATCTAAGAGTCACTCGCACACTCAATAATGCTTGCCTGTGTACACACCACTCCCCCAAGTCCACCCCTCTCATCCCACACCACCCACCAAACATTTAGATACACACAAGCTCAGGCTCATCCATACACTCACACATGCATGCAAAACATCTGCCCTGCTGGTAAAGTTCAGTATTTTTGATTGCTTGTTTTGGATGACTGTGTCTATAAGTTACTACATATTTTTACTTTTGAGTGATATATTGTAAGACTGAGAGATACATACACATTACATATATGTATTTTAAAGATTATTATGGAACTATGATTACATGTCATGGTACATGTGCCTGTTATAGCGTTAATTGAGTATTTTATTAGAAGTGTTTACATCTTATGTTTTATGTACGCCCCTTTATCTCTGTATATATGAATGCTTATTACATGTTACTATTACATTAAATATTTTTATTGGTAATGTACGCAATCTGTTTTGCATTTTATTGTTTCATGCATATATATATCTGTTCACTTTATTTTCTGTTTTATGCAGTCTAAACCATTTAGCATAGAATAACATGGGTTATAGTTGCTTATATATGACCACATATACAAACACACACATTGAATTGCTGGTTCCCTGTTACAGATTGGAGTGTTCCTGTAATGTGACTTAGACAACAGAAGTATTGTATTTATTTTCTTTATATCTGTCGATCAGTGTTAATGTAATATTTACAGGATGTTGACTGCACTGGTCTAATTAACAAATATGTCACCTTTGCCAGCAAATGTGCCAACAATTTATCTTTAAGAGATAAAGTATTCTTGTATCGTGTGCCACAGATGGTGATGGTGGTGCAAGGAACTTCCAGGACATCAGAAGTGACTGCAGAGAAAGTAATACCTGTAGCCACCAAAGTTGCAGCTCCAGATCTGAGTCTGGTCATGATCCCAGCATCAACAGAGATCCTGCAGACCAGTTATTAGACTGTAGAATCAGTTCTGGAAAGCAGGATCCCAGCCTCAGTGCAGATATGACTGGCAACCAGTATTCAGAAACTTTCAGGAAGGAAGATGGAGTTTCTAACATCAGTGATGGCCAAGGTGATAATTCTGAGGATCCTCTTCTTGTTTGTCAAGTGAAAACAGTGGACACGTCAGAACAACATAATTCGGAAGCAACAGATGCAAGTCAATCTGAAGATACTGATCTCACAGCTACAGTTAGTGGAACTGTGGTGGATTCAGTTGAGGGACGTATGACAGCTTTGTCTGATGGAACTATTGCTAGTGCTGACACTTCACTGGTGTCCACTGCACCAGTTTGTAGTCAGTCCAACATTGGTATTGGTAGTATGAGTGGGAGTCAAAATCAGACTGTGAACATGAAAGGAACAGAAGCATGTAGTGTATCAAACCAGGTTCTTAATATTTCTGCCCTGAGCACTCTAGACCCTTCTGTAGCCAGCATGACAATCCCTCCATCTGAAAATCATGTATCTAGTGATTTCACTGACTTAAATTCTTGTTCATCCACTGAGACAGCATCACCATCTTCACCAGTAGTTGAAAGTCATCAATCAAGCGTCGGTGGCAGCATGCATTGTGATTTTGTTCCAGCACAGTCCAGTCATATGGGTCAGAGTAGGACTGCTATATATGTGTTTCAGAATGAGCAAACTAGTGATGATGCATTGCCAGCGCCAGACACTGAAGCTGCTCTTGGTATTGCAAGCGAGACAGTGGAGATGAGCGAAACAGAAATTGATGCTCAGCAGCCTTACTCTCCCATTAATTCTGTTTCTTCTTATAGATCGCCACTTTACAGTCCAATATCTTCAGCATCATCACCCCTTCCTTCCAGTTCATCTACTTGGCCATATTCTCCTATCACCTCACCACCAGTCATATTGCCTGCAGCAACTGCAGCTTACTCATTGCATTCTTCAGAGCTAACAGACTTAACCCATTTGACAACAAAAGCAAATTCTCAGTACCCAGGTGAAGAAATCTGTGCAAGTACATCATCTGCTGAGTGCAGACTGACAAGCTCTTCCTCTGATCCCAGTGGTGAGTCAGGGCCTGGTGCGGGCTCAGAGCCATCTCACATATCCAGTTCTGCTATTGTCACACTAGCAGGGGCATGCAGTGCCCATTATGCTTCCATGGATGATCCTGCAGCTGCTCAAACTATACCTGCTGACAGTGCGCTTGTCTCATGCTCCAGTTATTTTGGGAAGTATCACGGAACTTATGTTTGTTTTCCGTGTATTCAAAGATATAAAGAGAAAGAACCATTTTATGAGCATGTATGGAACCACTTGCACCAGGAAGGGCAACAGTGCAGTGAGTGCAGTGATACAGCAGATAAGTCTTGTTCGAAAACAAGAGAAATGGTAAATTCAGTGTCGTCCACCATTGACCGAAATCATCTCTCAAAGCTTAATGCTGACTGTCGAAAAAAGTTATTTTCAAAATTAGCATTATCAGTTGCAGGAGGGGATGGATCAGCTTCACAAAGCTCTGAAAGAGCAGTTGAATCACCTAACCCCACAACATATCTTCATGCTCAGCCCTTTTGCAGCACTGTGGGCCCAGAAGTCCAGTCAGTTGAGAATGATAAAAGTGTACCTGCAAAAGTTCCTGTACTATGTCCTGTAACAGAAAATGCATCTTCAAATCTAATGACTAATGCTGACACAGATCAGTTAGAAGGGGAAGTTAGAGACAGTGCAGAGCAGATCTCAAGACAATCACACTCAGCTTTCAGGGAAAACTCGGTGGAAGAGGAGAGCGTGTTGGCAGCAAAACAGACTTTGACTAATAAGGCAGATGGTCAGAGGCCTGACCCTAGCCAGTCAGACCACACTGGGCACCCAGATGACTGCAGCTGTTGTCATCCATGTGATTGCGCTGAAAGTGTCTCAAAGAGTGGACGTGATTCTGGAGACGAAAACAGTCCAGAGGCTGGCTCAAGTAATCTGGGACTGGGAGATGATGAAGATGAAGCTGAGGTTCAGCCTGTAGAAGATGCAGTCCTTGGAAGTGATCAGATTGTGGGAACAGATGATGAGGTTGTAGGAACAGAGTCAACTTTTCCTGAGGTTACACATAACATGGGGAAGGGTGAGTGTACTGGTGTGGCACTGACCATTACTTGATTAAACCTTAATGAGTTAATCTGTACCACCTCATTTTCCACTATTTGTGCAATATTGTGCAGCATGCATGTTGATTTTACAATCAACAGACACTTGTGAAGTGCAGCATGAGTTCAGTTTTGGTTATTTACTAAAACTATTATTGTATTCTTTATATTAACTCAGTACGACATGTTTTCTCCCTTACTTTTCAGTGCAGACAGCTCATTAATGTGTCTTTTGGGGTTAGTTTTTTTTAAAGATTTATTGCAGAAGACAATTTAACCTAAGTTAGGTAATGAAGTTTGCAACCACCCCTTCCCCTAGACCCAAACCCTTATCCCTCACCCCCATCCCCATCAAAATGATATATTAGTATAATGCTTTTGCACTTTAATATTGTGAAACTTGTATTCACATTAACTACTCACATGAAATGCCATCTTTGACATTCATGAATGAAATGTAGCAGTTGGACCAAACTTGGGCTTATTGACACACATAGTAAATGTAGATTTGCTTTGATTGGTTGCTTTTGACATTGGAAAGGCCAGTGATGCTATTATTACACTCCAGTAAATCAGATTATAAGTTTTGTGTGCGTAAGCAGTTTATATGGATGTTTTGGTGATAATGGTGCATGCACAGTCGTGCCCTTTTGTATAGAAGACAACATATGTGTGCAGTGGTGCATGCCTGTGTGTGTTCTGCGGTATTGTATTGATATTGGTACTTCATTATTGTGTGTTGTATTTGTATTGTATTATTCTTTTCGTCACAACAGAATTCTCAATGAAATTCAGGCTGCTCTGCCAGGGACAACCCTTTTTTAGCCAGGGGTTCTTTTACACGCGCTAGGTACATGCTGCACACTTGACCTCAGTTCTGGTGGAGGGGGAGAAAATACTGGTGACAGTGGGATTTGAACCAGTGCGCTCAGATTCTCTCGCTTCCTACTATCCTAGGCAGACGCATTACCACTAGGCCAACACTCCACATGTTATTCGGTAGTAATATACCTGTAACTTTGAGTGCATGTAGACTTGCTTACTGATGACTTAGATTTTTTTTTCTTTTCTTTTCTTTTCTTACCAGATCAAGAGGACTTCAGACCATTCAGTTTTAGAATGACAAGCATGGACAGTGAAGTAGGCTGTGTAAAGAGCTCTGACATGGAAGGGGAGAGACCATCCTCCAGGAAGATGGAGCCATCGGATCGACGCTCTTTATTCTACATTTGTTCACTGTGTGACTTCAGCTGCGACACCGCCATCGACTTCACCATGCACCTGAACTCTGATCACCACAATGAGACAGTTTTTCCCTGCTACCATTGCAACTACGGTGGAGAATACACCACAGATCTCACCAACCACATGAATTCCCACACTTCAGGAGAGTCAAACATGTATGTTCAGGTGTTGTTGTTATTTTATTATTTGTTGTTGTTTTTTATTTACATCCTCGGATCAGTTGATGCATGCATGCACAGTTCTGTATGTTTAAATTTGTGGATCATTTTCATATCAAGTTTTGCTGGGTACTTAGATATTTTAATGCTCACCTGAAACACCGGGTACTAAGATGATTATTTTTCTACCATATCTAAACTATTGAAGCAGCCACTCAGCTTGTTGCTTTATCCTAAGTCACATTGACTACTGCAATTGACTGCTTGCTGGTCTGTGTTCTGATTTGTTTTCATGCCATCAGATGATTTTAAACAATGCTGCAAGAATCATTTTCAGAGAGTCAAAAAAGGATCATGTTACCCCACTTTTACATCAACTTCATTGGTTACCCATCTAGTACAGAATTCAGCTCAAAATTGCCATATTGCCTTTGAAGGATCTCTCCCATCTTACTTGTCTTCTGTCCTTTGTACTTACACCCCTTCCTGTTCTCTCGGGTCTTATGCTTAAAAGCTCCTTTGAATCCCCAAAACCTCGTCAGACATTTGGCCAAAGGGCCTTTTAGTATCAAGCACTTTCTGTCTGGAATTCTCTTCCTCTGGATCTCCATCACGCTGTCCTCTTTAAAGAAAAAAAAACTTGAAAACTCACCTATTCAAGCATAACTAATTGTCTGCATTCTTCTTCCTCCCACCCACACCACTTTACCCTCTGCCTCAATCATGTAGTGTGTGTGTCTGGATGGGTGGTGTGTGTGCGCGCGTGTGTGTGTGCACAATTGCATGTAGGGTATTTTTGTCTTGTGTGTGTGTGTGATTGTTCATATCTGCAATTTGTAGTATTGTAGTATATATATATATATATATATATATATATATATATGTGTGTGTGTGTGTGTGTGTGTGTGTGTGTGTGTGTGTATGTGTGTGTGTGTGTGTGTGTGTGTGTGTGTGTGTTTTTTTCATGTACAGAGGTATGTTATTAAGCACTGTTGTATAAGGCGCTTTAGAGCCCATTATATGGGGAGTTTGCAACATATATTATAAGTACTATCTATTATTATTGTTGTTATTATTATTTTAATCTTCTTCTGTTGTGCTGTGCACTGAAACGTTTTAATCCTGCTTAATTTGCTGGGTACTTTGATATTTTGATCCTCACTAAATTTCCTGGATGCTTGAGTATTGTTTTAATCTTCGCCTTTAACAGTAAACAGTGTACTTTTAGTTTTACAGAAATGTCTTGCAAATCTATTTGATATGTATGAGTTTGTGTTGTATTGCTGCTGTGCATATTGTTGTACATGCACAGGTGTACATGTGTGGCAGAATGGTTAAGACACTCGTCTGTCAATACAGAGTCTGTGACAGTGTGAGGGTCTGGGTTCAAATCCAGCTCTTGCCCTTTCTCCCATGTTGAACAAACTCGGATGAGACGATGGATTGAAGTCCTGTGTGCAGCATGCACTTTGCACACTGAAAAAGATCCCATGGCAATGACAGTGTTGTTCTTTGGCAAAATTCTGCAGAAGAAATCCACTCAGATCAGTTCAATATATATATATATATATATATATATATATATATATATATATCCTAATATAGGCATGCACTCAAGGCCTGACTAAGTGCATTGGGTGATGCTGTTGGTCAGACACCTGCTTAGAACATGTGGTGTAGCATATATGGATTTGTCCGAGCAAAATGTCGTCTCCTTGATAGACTGAAACTGAAAACTGCATATGTGTTACTACTGTTACTAGTGTTTGTGAGTGTTTCTTAATTTGCCTGTGTTTATATTTTAATTCAGAGTATGTGAATGCATGTGTGAATTGGTTTGTTTATAAACTTGTGTGTAATTATGTTGACATTTGTTTGCTTCTCTAGAAACAGAATAAGAAAAACAGAAAAAAAGTTATTTAAAAAAATGTGCTCAGATAGAAATGTTGTGAATATTAGTGGGAAAATGTTTGAATGGAAGAGAAACAGCTGTTCATTGGGAAGTAAGATGATTGACATGACTTGTATGTCTGTATGTTATTATTTTGATTGGGTTTTTTTGTTTTTCAGATACCTATGCCCTTGTTTTTGGAACAGCTGTAATTACAGGACGGACAGTCTTCATAACATCCGCCAGCACCTGGTCAAACACCAGGATTGCAACATTTTTAAGTATGTATTATGATATTTAAATTGTATTTTTGTGTGTGTGTACAGTTCATAGAAGCAACTTGTTGCTGCTGTCACAGGCCAAGAGACTGAATGATACCTGGTTTGAACCATCTGAAGGATGTAAACACCATTGTTTGATTTCTCAGCCCCATGTTGTTCTGACCCAGTATTGAGTGCACTAAGTGCTCAGAGGGGACAAGTGGGGGACCACTTGGACCTAGCAATCAAATGTTCTTACAAGATTCACCACTTTCTCTTTTATAATGGTATATTATAAAAGGAAATACAGAGAATACACACATGCAGTGATGCACGCAGGCACTCAAATGCACATGCACTCACACACACTGGCGCATGTTTGCACTCACATACTCACTCACTCACAGTGAGAGAGAGAGAGAGATTATGAGCACAAAGCTTTGAGTAGATGTGTTGAAGAAGAATGAACATGACCTTGTTAAAATATCTGTTCCCTGGCTGGCACTTCCAGTCATGTGATGTGTTCAAGTTATTGTTCTCCTGGTGTCAGATCAAACATTCCTCCTTGAGAGGCCGTGATGTTAGGCTGCTTCATTAAATCCATGCCATGATCTCACTTTTTCTCTCTCTTGAGAGAGAGTGGAGGGCATTTGGTAAGGAAGTTGTAGGTGCTGGGCATATTAATCATCTTATTACTCATATGAGACACAATATTGTAAATGTCATTTTAGGGTCACTTATCAGGTTTAAGGTTGTGGGACGGTCCTGTGGTGGGTGGTTAGGACTTTGTTAGCGGAGAGAGAGCAATGGATTATCATGTGATACAACCAGAGACTTGCTTACATGCTAATTTGGCAAGTCTTGTTACATCACTTATGCTTTGAAGTGGTATTTGTTGGAAAGGCATTGTTTAGGTCCTGTAACCTTTGGTATTTACCTTTTTTATGAGTTTGATCATGTCTATATCTGTGAACATGTACTAAAATAGCATTTTACTTTTACAGGTGTTCCAGATGCAAGTCCACTTTCACAGATGGTATGCAGTTTCTTCAGCATGCGCAACAGAACTCGCTGACGTTGTACACATGTACAAAGTGCGCTTCCCGCTTTATGGAGAAAGCGGCCATCCTGCATCACTGGCGCACAAGTCATTCAGGGGGACGTGTGTTCCGGGTACTGAAGATTCTGCTGTGCAGGGAACGCCAGATCCATGGTTATAGACATGATTCATGTAAGGATGGTGTCAGGTCAGGGTCTGTGACAGTTTGTGACATTCCTGAAAATGTAAGAATCCGTGTGAAGCCAGAACTTCGTTTTAATGAAAAGGCCTCTTCTGAAGATGAGAATTCAGATGCAAGGACTCATTCTAATCCTTTGGCTTCAAGACCAGTCTTAGACGTGTAGTCAGAAGTTCCTGTTTCAGGAGAATGTCAGAATGATTCATCCTTCCATGAGACCACTGAAGACACTGCTATTTCTGGCATAAACAACACATGCCCAAGAAAAAAGCAGGATCACAACTCACAGCTGCCTGAAAATGAGTCCAGTTCTGTAGTGTCATTACATGGAAGTAGGCATGAAGTTGAAGAAAGGTTTGTGGTCTTATCTGTTCCTGATCCAGATGAAACAGACTATGACCATCATGCAGTTGGCTGTGAACTTGAAAGGGAAGATAGTTCAGAGCAGAAGCAAAGCCATCTAAACCTTGAGCTTGAAAGGAAAGATGATTCTTCTGAGCAAAACCAAAGCCACATAGAAGATAGCTCTTTGGATCAGAACCAGGCCCAACTAGACCATTCAGAGGGACAACGTGAACATGATACGTCAGCTGCTTCTCCTCCTAGTGTCATTATTAGTCATGAAAGTAGGCATGAAGTTGAAGAAAGGTTTGTGGTCTTTAATGTTCCTGATGTGGATGAAACAGACTATGACCATCACACAACTGGCTGTCGACTTGAAAGGGAAGATAGTTCTGAGCAGAAGCAAAGCCAACTAAACCTTGAGCTTGAAAGGGAAGATAGTTCTTCTGAGCAGAACCAAGGCCAACTAGACATTCAACTTGAAAGGGAAGATAGTCCTTCTGAACAGAACCAAAGCCAGATAGAAGGTAGCTCTTCTGAGCAGAACCATGGCCAACTAGACCATTCAGAAGGACAATGTGAACATGATACATCAGCTGCTTCTCCTACGAGTGTCATTATTAGTCACATGGTACTCAGTGATGTTAACTGTCATCAAGAGGATCAACATCCACAGGAGGAATGTGAATCAGATGGTGTGAGCAGCAACTCCACCAAAGTGCGGATGGAAACTGTACCTTCAGATTATGACGATAACGCCACCTGTGAAAAGCAGGTTTGTGTTGCTGTTGATCAGTCCTGTGACCATGTTCAACAACAGACTTCAGTCTCGTCAGTTGAGCTTGCTCAGAATGGGAGTACAAAATCAACACCATCAGAAGTGCCGGAGAGAGAGGTTTCACCTGCTGCAATTGACCTTGAGGAAGTTCCTGTCATGACAAGACAAGAAAGTATTAGACTGACTGAGCTGCTGGGTTCTGATGAACTGCATCGTGCCTTGTCTGGTCAGCTGTACCATGAGGACGCTGGCCACTTTTCCTGTGCTTTCTGTGACAAACGGTTTGATCGAATTGACTGTATTCACATGCACCTCTTCGTTCACTGTAATGTTCCTTCATATTCTTGCAGTTTTTGTTCTCTTGAAATTTCATCGATTGCTCAAATGAAGAGACATTTTTGGGGGGAGCATCCAGGCCAGGAACGTCAGATCAAGTATTTATTGGTCAAAAAGGCAGATATTCTTCAGACCCTTGAGGAAGAAAAACCACTGACAATTCAGAAGTTCATAACAATTTGTTGTCAGCTGGCAGCTGTTAACCAATCCTCTCAATACACACTGACTTCTGCTCTGAGAACTGGTGGAGACAGCATCTCTGTTGCTGGTGGAGGAACAGAGGCAGTGGATCAAGTTGACAATGTTAGAAATGACATTGACACAGTTAATCAGGAAGATGATGCCAGAAATGAAAGAACTGCAACAAATAAGAGAAATGATGGTTCTTTTGTGTCCAAAAAGGGTCACCTTTCTGAAAGACCAGAAGACCCTTCTGCTGCCTCAGATGTGGTAATTAGCCAGCCTTCTGATGGACATGCACATCGTGGTGTGAGATCTCTTAACAGATAAGGAGACCGTTAAATATTTATTCTGAAAAAGATTTGTGAACCCCTCATCACTTACTGGATTATGCCCCAAACTGCCATAAAAATATCCATAGAATCAGTCGGAAATCACAGTTAAAAATAATAAACCATAAGAGTTAATACCCTTGAATTGATGAAACGTAAAAATTTCCAGTCTCGACTTTTCTCAAAATGAAAGTCCTTTTCACTTCATATGACGTTTAGAAGTACTTGTACTCGGCTTTACATGTTATTAGTTTAACAAAATATTCAATTTTCATATCAACTTTAAAACTATAAAACTAGAATGAACATAAAAGAGAAATTGAATCGACCGTGTCAACCGGGTGTAACTAAACTTGTACATCTATCTAGATCGAGAGAAAACGGCTAAATGTTGCAGTGTGATTGCGGCGATAGCCATGTCTCCTTTACTGCGGACTTAAAAATAATTTTTAATTGCCCTTAAAGATTTTTTAATGCCCAAGATACACCAGAATAATACGATTTAAACAGCGTTCTCACTGCGAATACCGCAATGGATTTATCGCCTTTTAAAAAGCATGTTTATGTATTACATTTTTAAACGGCAGTTGAGGAGCCACGATAGTGTAATGGATCCGAACACGCGTGTTCGAATCTGCCGTTAGGACTTCTTTTTTTTCTTCTTCTTTTTCTTTTTCTTTTAACCCGAAGCTTTATAATAACAAATACAGAACACATTTTAACGATTAGATTTTTTTTTTTAATGTATCACAAGTGAGTCTTGCAGGCCTTGCCTCTCTTGTTTTTTATCTTTTAATTATGTGAGCTTCAAAATCCACAGAAAGTATACTTCAGATCATTGTGTTTGTGAAGCATGGAATTCAAAATATTGCATGTACAGTAGGTCAGAAGCGTACTCACATTATGAACCTTGACTGTATTCCCGATTTCATTGTTTTCTTTTATTCTGAATTTCTATTCTGTTTGTTGAGGGGGGAAGACAATTTTGTGTGTGTGTGTGTGTGTGTGTGTGTGTGTCTTTGAGATACCTGTATGATCGTCTGAGGTGTCCATATTCGTTTGCAGTGGGTGTGGGGGGGGGGAGGGGGGAAGGGAGTTGTAGGTAATTTAAGATAGGTATAGTATAAGTTTCGTATGAGATTGGGTTGTAGTGGGGGGGGGGGGGTATGGGTTTGGAAGAAAGCTTAGTTTGGGAGCTTACTTGTTTGAGATAACACTAAAATGGGAGATAGAACATGTTGTGCACAAAAGTTTGAGACCATTTGGAGGAAAGTAAGACTCAGTTACAAGTGTTTTATGTTCAATTGTAAGTGCAGATTATATGCAATTTCGGTATCCAGTTTTGGACTGATCTGAAATGGTCACGGTCCCCTTTCAGTTATCTCTTGTTTCACATGTATTGATGGTGGATGATGTTATGAAAGCTAATTCTGAACAATATCATCTTTCCACACCTTCCATCAGAACTTTACTGACAAGTCAAATATATGATTATAATTGTGTTCCTGTGAAGTGGTGTGTGTGTGTGTGTGTGTGTGAGTGCGTGTGTGTGTGTGTGTGTCCGTTCGTGACTTGAATAGATGACATTGTAATTCATTTCTCGTCTTGTCCAGTGCTTTAAAGTTCATATCCTAACCTGAAGAGCGGACTTACAGCAACACAAAAGAATATGCAATGCTTTGAAAACTTACGGAATGGTTTAAAAACAAGATAATTGCTTTAAGTGCATAAGAATAAGAACTGACCAGTCTGCACACAGGAAGAATACTGTTGTCAGTGTTCAAACCAATGCAATCATTTTTCTTCCAGAAATATGCCCTGTATATTCTTTTGAATGATCGAAATAGTTGCGTCTAGTCCAGGATTTGAAGTCCCGTGACAGGGAATTTATATAATGTATATTTTATGGTTCCGCAGTGCCATACTTTGCTACCTTGAAATCATCAATCCAGTATAAAAGCAATGCAACATACAGTTCGTGATCACATTCGTGTGTTTTCTGCTTTCTGATTTTTTGTCTTCCCAAAAAGTAATATCTTTGTACTCATATATTTTCACGTCCTTTTTCTTTTCTTCTTTTTTTTCTTTTCTTTTTTTTTTTTTTTTTTTTTTTGGTGTTTTTTGTTGTTGTTTGTTTGGTTGGTTTTTGGGGTGTTTTTTTGTAACTCATGCTTATGTTCTTGAGTTATTTATTTTCTGTTCTGTATTTTTTGCATTCCAAAAATAACTTAGGTCGTGGTATGTTTTGTTGTTTTTTTCTTTCATTTTCTGCATTGTATTTTCCCCCAGAGTAATTCATGATTATAGTCATGCATTCTTAACTCCTTTGTGATTTTTCTCATTTCCGATGTAATTCTTTATTATGTTCTTGTATTTTCCCATTCTTTCCTTTTTATCTCAACATTTCTCTTCAGACATAGGTTTACAGATACAAAAATTATATACTTTTTGCATATGGGAGTAAGATCCTGACGCTCTCAGGCTTGTTTTGAAAATGATCATGTTTTAATTCTTTCTTTTTTCTCTGTGGGCTTCAAAATCCATGGAAAGTAAAATTGAGATCCTTGTGTTTGTGAAGTATACGTTTCAAATTCGAACTTGCATGAGATTAAAAATTGTGATTTTGTTCGTTTTTTCTTCTTCTTGTTTTGTAGTGTGTCCTTGAGACGCTTTTGTGTATGTATCTTTTCATTCTAACTCTTAGATTCAAACTCTATGAAAAATATGTCATTCAGATCGTTGTGCTTGTGGAGTACGAGATTCAAAATCGTGCTAGTTCAGAAGCGTACTCCTTTTGCAAACCCCGACAGTATTCCTTGAGTTATTGTTTTACTCTCCTGCTTTTCTAGAATGTTTCTTTTAACTCTGTAAGATTCAAAATCTGCGGAAAGTGTAATACATATCGTTGTGTTTAATGAGTTTTAGCTTCAAAATCTTGCTTGCTTGTACATTAGCTCAGAAGCGTTCAAACCATGATCGTATTCCTGATTTCATTGTATTCTTTTATTCTGAATTTCTGGCTCCTGCTCCGTTTGTTCAGTACGGGATTCAGACTTTTATTTTGTGTTTTCAGTGTGTCTTTGAGAAACCAGTCTAGTCGTCTGGGAACCAGTTTCGTTTGCATTGGGTGGGGAGGGTGTTTTGGGTAGTTCAAGTTGGGTATAGTTTGCCCTTCGTATGAGATTGGGTTCGGGGGAAGGAGGGGGCGGGGGCAGATATGAGTGTTTGGAAGAAAGCTCAGTTTGTGAGCTGACTTGTCTATAAGAGAGAGAGAGAGAGAGAGAGAGAGAGAGAGAGAGAGAGTTTCAGTTTTCAGTTTCACTTTCTCAAGGAGGCGTCACTGCGTTCGGACAAATCCATACACGCTACACCACATCTGTTGAGCAGATGCCTGACCAGCAGCATAACCCAACGCGCTTAGTCAGGCCTTGAGTGCATGCTTACATATTTGTGTACCTATGAAAGTGGATTTCATTTTACGTAATTTCGCCAGAGGACAACACTCTCGTTGCCATGGGTTCTTTTTCAGTGCGCCAAGTGCGTGCTGCACACGGGACCTCGGTTTATCGTCTCATCCGAAAGACTAGACGCTCAGTTTGATTTTCCAGTCAAACTTAGGAGAAAGGGCGAGAGCGGGATTCGAACCCACACCCTCACGGACTCTCTGTATTGGCAGCTGAGCGTCTTAACCATTCTGCCACCTTCCTCCTCAGAGAGAGAGAGAGAGAGAGAGAATATTGTGCACAAGAGTTTTAGATCCACTTGAGGAAAGTGAGGCTCAGCTGCATGTTTGTTTTTTTCAGTTCTAAGATCAGATTATAAGCAATGTATGTATCCGGTTTTAGACTGTTCTAAAATTACCCCGTTTCTATCTTTAGTTGCATGTGAATTTTTTTTGGGGGGAAGATGTCATGTAAACTGATTCTGAACAACATTATACTTCTACATCTTCCCTCGCAACGTTTCTGACATGTCAAGTGATTAATTATAATTGATCAAATAATATGTTCCTATGAAGTGGCGCGCGCGCGTGTGTGTCTGTGTGAGAGAGAGAGGGGGGGGGGTGTAAGTATGCCGACGCGACTTGAATGACTGATATTATTCAGAACTATATGAAGAATCTGCAATGTTTTGAAAATGATTTAACGATTTAATACAAAAAGAAGACTGTTTTACGTCGCGGAGAACGAAAACTGACCAGATTGCACAAAGGGGAAAATATAAAGAACGGGCATTATTTTTTCTTTTCTTTTTTTTTTTTTTTAATTTTTTTCTTCCCTCCAGAAATCTACCTTATTTTTTTAAATGGCTGAAATAGCTGTGTCCAGTCCAGGATTTGAAGTCCCGTGACTGTGAATCTGTATATCATCATCAACACCACCACCAACGCCAACAACAGTGTCTTTATGGACACTGCAAGCATGCAGAACTCACAACACGAATAAATTTCAATTTGACGAAGTTGTGGTTTTGATTTAAGTTCGAGCTTTATTTTCCCTCACAGTTTGTTTGTTTGTAACCGTTCCCTTATTGGACAAGAATGAATAGGTACCCCCTCTCTCTCTCGCTCGCTCGCTAGTTCTCTCCCTCCTTCGTGCAAACAAGTTCACACACACCCGCACACACGCGCACGGAACTGAGAATACTATAAATATTAATGGTATGTAAGAATCCTACTCAGGAACATAGAGATAATGTGAGAAGAGAACGAAAAAAAAAAAAGAAAATGAATAGCCCATTTAAAAAAAAAAAAAAGTCACGTAGAATAACATTAACTTGTTTTATACCTTTGCCACTGAACTGACGATGCATTTCGTCGGATTACATTGGCTAATGCAGAAGTGCATACGAAGTGATCTGGACATAAAAATGATCAATAACAGTGCCTACAAAAAGGCCTACTGGATTACGATTTTAGACATATGGCTGATAGTTTTAAGAGCTGGGGCACAACAGATGGAACTGTCTTCAGATTACATGAATATGGTTCAAGTATTTTACATACGGTCTTGCACACACACACGACATCTCGTTCTTTCTGTCCGTGTGTGTGTGTGTGATTACTGACTTGGGCGATTGATAAATATACTTAACTAACACAACAATTACTACTGCTGTCTCGCCTGGAAGAAGAAGAAGGAGAAGGATGATAATAATACAAAAGTTGATAATAAAGCAAGAAGGCAAGAAATAAAGAAAGATGTGTAACAGCATGCTTTAAATAAACAGTTGTAAATTTTACACGAACGGAGTAAGGTGTATACAAATTCAAGGGAACAAACCTCCAATAACTACAATACCACAACATGAAAACTGATTAGAACGCAAATGAAATGTGGAGGAAAGGAAAGTACAGCCATACAGGTACAGAGAGTACGATGCGACTGACAGAGAGTGACATGCGCCTTCATGTCGTATTTTGTCTTTAAATCTGTTCCCCTCTCATACGTTTTCCTGTTAAACGGAACGATATTTTCCAGGAAAATTGCATCAAGACAAGGTAAAAAGAAGAAAAAAGGACCCCCCCCCCCACCCCACCCCTCACACACACACACACACACACACACACACACACACACACTCTTACACTTTTCCTCGTTACGGATTATTGGCGGATTCTTCTTCTGCTTGATTTTATCCCCACCCCTTTCTTCAACCCTATCCCGATTCAAATTCAGTTTTAAAACCGGATTGTTAAGAAGACGGAGAATATTTCTTGCTTAGCCTGAAAAGCCTACATTCCCATTTACGTTATTTCACAATTTCTGATGAATAAATTATTAGGCATAAATGATAAAAGTAAACGTTTATTAAAACATTTAAAACAAAGTCATATGCTTAAAATACAAGTTTGGTGACTTTTCCAGAGACCTTGATGGTAGCAGGATCACATCGAAGCTTTCCTTCCAAAACACGAACCTCAGAATAGATTCATGGTACAGGTTTATAGTAAACATTAGTAGTCTTAATTAGCGTAGTGTTCCATAAACACACCAACTTCTTTCCTTTGTAAGATATTCATGTGCGTTGTTTGGGGGTGGGGTGCATTTGTTATCTGTACCATACGCAATTATCTTTTTATTTTATTTTATTTTTTTAATAAACGGTTCTTTTTTTTCTTCTGTGTGTCCATCTAGATAGGCCTGTATTCCGTTTTCAAAAGTTTGTGCCTGGCACTCTAAAATCAAATAATTATGTATTTATTTATTTATTTATGTGTTTACGCGTTCTCCTCATAACACCATTTCGAAGGCACTGCCCCCCCCCCCCCCCCCCACCCCCCACCCCCCCCTCCCTTCCCCCACCCCTCGCCCTTCCCTCCCGCTTGATGAAATTCGTGTTTTCTCTGTTCATCGTACCAGTTAACAGTCTCTTGTTTGTTCATCAAAGATACCGTGCAGCTTGTCTCTGCATGACCTGTGAGGACCAGACCAGGAAGCTGCTTTCTCAAAACGGTGCCGCGGACACGTGTGCTTATCTTGAGTCTCCTGCGTCACCATCGGACCTCGTGTTCTCGGTTCTGCCTGAAGCATCTGAAGACGAGCTGCACTTGCCCCACTGCAGCTTGACTCAGGCGGAGAAGTGCTTCTGTTCGGACGTGATGGGGAGGCGCCTTGAGGCTGTCCTTCACTTTCGGTGCTCGATGTGTTGTAAACGTATTTGTCCAGACGGTCACGCCTCTTGAGTTTGCCGGCTTCGCTGGCTTCCTCTACGGCGTCCAAGCAGTCAGAGATACGTTTGGACAACACACGATGCGGATAGGGCAGGTAGGGATCGAAACGCTCTCTCAGCTTCCGTAAATTTTCACTCCTCTGCATTGACCGGCACTTCTGACCCTTCACTTTTTGCAGCTCGTCGTAAGCCCAGGAACGCATCTGCGTTCTGCCCTCGTACTTCCGGAGGGAGGTGGACCTCAACCAGCTTGTTTGACGAGCTGGACCAAAGTACTGCACGTGATACTCTGTGAGCAGGCCACGGCTTTCAGACCGGACGCGGAGACAGTCGCCCTCGGAGTCGACACAGACCATGCAGGGCCACCAGTAATAGCCAGTCAGACGGCCCCACAGCAGGTCTCCGGCGCGCCATGGGTGGAGACTGAGCGTTTTGGGATCACCTTTTGAACCCAGCCTAGCTTTCGGTGTATCCGAATAGGAACTGCCTGATTTTGAGTCTGAAAACGACACGTTTTGGTCACTGCTGCAGTCACTTATGCTGCTGTCGCTTAACGGTAATTCAGAGGCTGCACTGATTGGACTGTAATCATGTAACTGTAGCTTCGGAGTTGAAGTCTCTCGACGGCTAGTGTATTCCCTGGTAAGTGACCTGTCGGTTGGCTTCACTTGACCAGCTATTTCACTGCAAGGTTCCGATCCGGAATTGGAGCTGGTTTGACAGGCAAAACTGTCACTGGACAGGCATTCACGGGAACGCATCCAGTTTAGATTACTCGTCTGGGAGGTACATAGGCAGCTGTTAGTCGTCCCAGCGTCTGCATATGGTTGGGAATCAGCTCCTTTCATCTTTTGAGATGAAATGGACTGTAGCTGACCCATCTTTACACAGTCATCGTTAGCCTCCCCCAGTGACGTCGTGACGCGAAGAGGCGTGTTGCAGTGTGGGCATGCCTGTCCTTGCTGTGTTGTTACCTTCCTCTTTCTCCCTCCATGCTCCTGTGTCTTTTTCGTTTTGTCCAGTGCCAAGGTTTTATCATGCATTGTTCTTTCCGCTTCACTGTGTTCTTCACTCTGTCCTGTATGGCGATTGTGGTCATGTTCAACAGTACAACTTGTGATTTGTTCTTTGACGTGATCGTGCACTGGTCGGGGACTGCGGTGCTGCCAGTTCAGCTGTTTCGTCTGTCCGCCCGTATCACATTCTGTTTTCATTGCAGAAGTGAACAATGCCGCCCTTTGTGTTGCGTTGTGTCCCTTGCATTGTGTTGTGTCCCTTGCATAACTATTCTGATTTACTCTGTCAGTTTCGATTATCTTGGGTTCTCTCTTCACATCGTGATTCACGTTTCTCGCCCAGCTCGTGCTGACATCTTCTTTCGTCATCCCGCGATACAAGGACCAAAGACGGATGCACACCGAGCACTTGCAGAAGGGGTTCTGCTGGAACAGGTCGATCAGCTCACGTTGATTGGTCACCGACAGGCGGGCTCCCCCAGTCACTCTGGCCAAACCATGGACCATGCTTGTCCGATTGGGTGACGTCCACTCTTCTCCTGCTCCCCCGTCACTTTCGAGTCGAGGGGCCGAGGCGGAGCTCGCTCTCTTGGGCGACACTCTCAGCGTGCTGTCCATTCTGTCCTTGTGAGGTCGGAGATCTGCAGTAGATAAAGATTTTCGTCAAAATTCTCATCAATCAAAATCCTGAGCAATCAACTAGTAAACCTGCTTGCTAACCAACCAGTCAACCAGCACATCCAATCTACGACCAGCCAGCCAACTCGCATAACTTCTGAGTTGCCGTTTGCGACTGGCTGGGCGACTGATAGCAAGTGCCGAAAACCAACAAACCAACCAACCAACCAACCAACCAACCAACCATGGTGATGTAACCCAGCTGAAGGGTGTTCCGATAACTACGCAGATTTTTTTTTTATGACGACAACACTAATCCTAATGCATAAAGTTGACGCTGACCTAGTGCTTGGAGGAGCTAACCAAACGCACCCAAGTTGTCAGCTATTGATAATAAAAATGATGATAATAATGGATATTCATATAGCACGTTTTCCAGAAAAAAAACAAAGCGCTTTACATATTTCGTTCCCCCTTCCTATCTCCACCTTACCCCCCGAGACAGACTGTCGCTTCTTTCTTTTCTTTTTTAATTCATTTTTTTAACGGAAACATAAATACAAGAAATCACAAAGAATACACACGGAAGTTCTACACCTCAGTCCCTCTTTGGCAGTAAATGAAGTTAAACTAAAGGCAACACTGTCAAGTCCTGCTCTCCTGAAGGGCCCGACAGGAATCAGTCGGTAATACTGCATCCGTGCAATGGAGGAAGGTGACAGAATGGTTAAGACGCCTATCTGCCAATACAGTGTCCGTGAGGGTGTGGGTTCGATTCCCACAATCACCCTTTTTTTTCTCCGAAGTTTGACTGGAAAATCAAACTGCGTCAGAATCTTATCTCCAACCGAGCGTGTTTCGTCATCACTAGTCTGTTCGGCCAGGCGCTGTCTGTAAAAGTGAAATACATCTTGCGTGTGTGTGTGTGTGTGTGTGTGTGTGTGTGTGTGTGTGTGTGTGTGTACGTGCGAGTGAGTGTGTGTTTTCAGAAAATTATTTTTTGAACTGATAGAGCACTTTTTTGTTTGTTTGTTTTTTTACTAAATGTGTTGAAATTATCAATGTTTTTCTTAACTTCCATCTGCACTTTTTAACATGCTAAAGGGAAACAAGAGAAATGTTTTCAGCGAAATGATTGATAATTTCAACACTTTTAGTAAAAGAAAAAGAATGACCCATGGCCACGATATTTGAAAGAAGCACCATGTCAGTGCTAAAAGAAAATCGTGCGGCCGCTAGTAATTCTTGCTACTATTACATACTACTACTACAATTACTACTGCTTCAGCCGATGCCTCTGCTGCAACAACTGCATAAACGCTGAACAGGGTGCAATAGCCGAGTGGTTTAAGCGTTGGACTTTCAATCTGAGGGTCCCGGGTTCGAATCACGGTAATGGCGCCTGGTGGGTAAAGGGTGGAGATTTTTCCGATCTCCCAGGTCAACATATGTGCAGACCTGCTAGTGCCTGAACCCCCTCCGTGTGTATACGCACGCAGAAGATCAGATACGCACGTTAAAGATCCTGTAACCCATGTCAGTGTTCGGTGGGTTATGGAGACACGAAAATACCCAGCATGCATGAACCACGACAGAGTCATCGGCAAGTCGATGTTGGTCGTGTAACGGAAAGAAGAAGAACAATATTTTCGACAATCAAAATTTACCCCGACCACTTTCTTTCGCTTTTCTCTCTCTTCCTTTTTTTCTCCCCCTTCTGATTTGTTCACTAACCATTGCTATCCAGCTGAAATACATACATGCCATGAAAATGGTTCTCCGATGTACACGATACAGTATAATACAGGCATACAAATATTTTCCAACGTTGGAAAAAGTTTATTTTAAGAAGGGGGGAGGTTGGAAGTCTTATTATAACAGCATAGTCAACATAAACAAGACCCTCCGACACACACAGACACACACAGACACAGACACACAGACACAGACACACACAGACACACAGACACACAGCCACACACACACACACACACACACACACACACACACACACACACACACACACACACACGTTCATACACTCACACTTTACTACTTACATCGCCTTGTTCTGTCTCAACCAGTTCAACGTACACACACCACTTTTTCACCGCAATGTCTCGCAGCTCCGTACTCCTTGCCAAAACAAAACTTATCATGCATTGAGGCGTTGAGGCAACAGATCCTTTTAATCAGGATTCAAGCTGAGATGCAGGACTGACCAATGCGCACGTGAATCTGGGAAGAAAATCTTGAATGGCAAAGAGTTTTATTGAGTTCAGTTCAAGCACACACAAGTACACCACACAAGCGCGCGCGCGCAAGCGAGGTCTTTGTTGTCACATTGTGTGAATAGGAAACACGGCGCACTTGCAGTTTTAAGTGCAGGTGGCCTCCGCGCTCTCAAAACAATCCCAGAGGATGAAAATGGGAGAGTTAAAAAGGAAGTAAATAGATGAGTAAAGACATTTTTAAAAAGAAAAGGAAGGTATTAGTTTGTGTGTGCGTTTGTGTCACAGAGAGAGAGAAGAGAGAGAGATAGTAAATTAATGTTAATGCAGGGAAACATACATATACATATATCGGGATTTTGGTCAAGGGTTTACAAGCAATTAGCGAAAGATAATCTGCATAAAGACAACAAACAGAAATTACCAAATAGCATAACATCAACATATATCATTATTACGAAGCAATTAGATGTAAGGTGAAACATGAGCAGATAACCAGTAGTCCACATCACTTCAACTGATCTAGTGTCAGGGTTGAGTCCCTTACATTCTGTGATTTTCCTCGTTACTATCACACTGCCTATGGCAATCTCTGACGTTCTCGGAACAAAGAAAAATAATGTATGAGATGTGGTATGGTTGCAGATGGCCGTGAGCGTGGAAACGATAACTGAGGCCAGCCTTGTCCATGGTTGATGTGCGGACAGACCCGGACAGTATAGCAATTAACAGATCAGATCACCACAGGATCAGTTAGGTACAAATGGACTCACACACTCCTAGGCCAGTCCAGCATGCGTGGGCATCAGGCAATAGAATTATTAAGTGATGTCCGTTAGGCTGGACATGTGTGCGAGAACACAAAGAAACAAAGAAGGCAAGCCCAGCGATGGGTTACTCCCAGCGGAGATAATGCGGCCGGACGGCAGGCGAATGAATAGGCTCCAGAGATGTAGGGGAGTGATTATTTTCATAAACATGGAAGACGAATAGGGAGATTGATCAGTTCTGTGCTATATATAAAGCTGAACACAAAGATCCCAAGGAGGAGACCCCAGGAAGAGAACCGAAGAGCAGAGCCGGAGAGAGGCCAGAGCATCCCCTCAGAAGACCGGTTTGCAGCTAGATGATGATTTTAAGAGTTATGTGACGTGTTAGATTCTAAGTCAACATAGGCAGTAGTTAGGTTACGTTAGGCCGTAGGATGTCTATGTTGATGACTGAAGAATGCTACTATGGATAGTAAAGAGATATGATGTTTATCACAAGAATGTTGAAAATATGTGACTGAATAAACAAAGGATCTAGAAACGAATTAAGTCTTCAGAACTTGTTAGTTGTTATATGTTGTGAAATTATTCACTCTCGTCACAATCTATTTGATGGTGGTGTGTCGTTCATTTGTTGGTTCGAGTCTACTCTCTACCTTTCCACATCTCTTAGATGGTAGGCTTTCCTCCCTGTCTGAAATCTTATTGTGTCGGGTAACGTTAGGCACTAAACATAAGGAACCAAAAGAAATCAGAGGGAATAGACTACATTCCCCCGAGTTGAAACGACCTAGGAATAAGTTGGAATTTACAGTGGTAGTTGATGGAGATAGGGATATTCACTCGTGAGACAGTTGGGACAAGATAAATCCACGACTTTTACGTCGTGTGACAGTAATATTCACTGATGTGATAGTTTCTGGAAACGACTCTTCAATTCCATTTAGGGTAAAACACTCACAGGGTGATAACGACACACCTTTACACCCGCGTGATAGTAACGACGCTTTTCACCCGTGTGATATTACCTCAGAAATATAATTAATTCATCTTTGGTGAGAGAGAGAGAGAGAGAGAGAGAGAGAGAGAGAGAGAGAGAGAGAGAGAGAGAACTCGAACTCGAACTCGAACTCGAAAAGTTTAACCAGAAAAGGCCACGGCCCCTTCTGAAGGGGGTACAATATTTGTGAATAATTCACACGAATTTTCAGAGTAACTCATCGAAACAGTAATATACTGACAGAAGGCATCACAAAAGCACACTGTAAGCAGTTAATTAATTCAACTAAGCATAATGGTGCGTCTCTCAAAGGCTTTGTATGAATACATACAAACATTCCTTACTATTGGTTCACTTCGAGTTGCCATAAGCAACGCAGTCCGGAGCAAGGATGGATCCTGACAATATTTTTGTGGAATGTACTTAATACGTAAATCACGATAAGCCTGACAACAAAGCAGAAAACGTTTTTCATCTTCATTCTCGTTATTACACCCGTTATTATTAGGCCAATAAGATAGGGCCAATCAATAGCATCCTTGCATAACAGCAGACACAAGAGGCTAATAAAATAGGCCCAATTAATAGTATCCTTGCTCAACTGCAGACACACAAGAGGCTAATTATAGGGCCAATCAATAGTATCCTTGCATAACAGCAGACACAAGAGGCTAATTATAGAACCATTCAATTGTATCCTTGCATAATAGCAGACACACAATAGCTTGATTACAGGCCAATCAATAGTATCCTTCCATAACAGCAGACACACAAGAGGTTAATCATAGGGCCAATCAATAGTATCCGTGCATAACAGCAGACACAAGAGGCCAATAAGATAGGGCCAATCAATAGTATCCTTGCATAACAGCAGACACAAAAGGCTAATAAAATAGGGCCAATTAATAGTATCCTTGCTCAACTGCAGACACACAAGAGGCTAATTATAGGGCCAATCAATAGTATCCTTGCATAACAGCAGACACAAGAGGCTAATTATAGAACCATTCAATTGTATCCTTGCATAATAGCAGACACACAAGAGCTTGATTATAGGGCCAATCAATAGTATCCTTCCATAACAGCAGACACGCAAGAAGCTAATTATAGCGCCAATCAATAGTATCCGTGCATAACAGCAGACACAAGAGGCTAATTAGATTCAGACAATAGTATTCCTGCATAACAAACACGAATCGAAAACAGTCCACGCTTTATCAATCAAGAATTATTCTGGATCCCTCTTGGGTCAACTAATCATATTGCTGCTTCATATGAGAGAAGGCACGCGAGATACAATACAATATCATACATCTTTATTAACTCTTTCCATACGAACGGCGAAAGAGACGACGTTAACAGCGTTTCACCCCAATTACCATCATCAAAATATTGCAAGCGGAAGACTCTTACACTGAAGACGTGAATGTTGACAAAGAATACCACAATTCTGACGACGGAAGCTAAAGGTTGGGTCATTGAGACACCCACTGGACATCCGAGGGGTCTGTGTAGAGGAGAAGAGAGGACTGGCCGTACTGAGTGAGTTAATCCAATTGGAAATTACATGTGCATTCAAAGGCTCGTTACTTACACCAGGCAGTCTTTCAGCCCTAAGTCGAGTCAAACATACATATGAACACAGCAAAATTTTAACTTAAATGTGAAAAAATTGAATGAAAATATGAAAGTAATTAAAACTTAATACCTTGCTTTATAACACAGTAAGAGAAGCTGTAACATGTATTTTAAAGAAAACTAAGAAGCATTATTTCCGGAAAAAGAAATTATAACATGTATCTTAAAGAAAAACTAAGAAGCGCTATTTTTTAATAGGAGACACTATGATAAAATTATCATTTTGTTATTAAAAATTCTTCAATGGCATTTTGTGTAAAATCACACGAATCAATGACACTCTTGTATGCCATGAAAGAGATAACTATGTTTTAATTCTGTCACATACATTAAGAAACACTGATTTTCAGAATAGGAAACCCCATTTCAAGTTATCAGAATTTTTTTTTTTTAATGCAGGTACAGAAGGTATGCATCAAACATAATATTTTAACAAATATATGAACAAACACTTTTATAAACCCGAGAGACAACCATCTGCAAATACATTTAGATACGACAACTGTTAACAAGTAAATACACGTTCCGCTCATGTAAAAAAAAATAAAATAAAATAAAACACTGACGCATTCAAAATCACCTCCCCCCCCCCCCCCCCCCCATTCTCCGCAAACAGCTTCGACCCATTAACCCCCGCCACACACCCCGACATGCCGTCTACACTCTTCCACACGCTCGCACCTTGCATTCCAACTCGAAAAATACGCTCGCACCCTCACTCACACCGAATAAATGAAAATAAATTGCCAACGGAAAAAAAACTACTAAGGTACAAACAAAAAGACAATCAAATAGCAGAATACAATCGGTAACTCAATCAATTAATATAAGACAGTCAATACAGCAATCAACACCAGAAAAACCAGAAAATGAAATAGACACTGAATAACCAAGGGATAAAACAAAAAACAAAAAAGACACAATCGAAAATAGCAATGAACACAGTTTCACTTCAGTTGTATCACAGCGCCAAGTCTGCCTGGTGTCGGCAGATTTTCACACGTGTCCACAACTGGTTGAATAGGGTTTATCAGTAGTGTCCGGCACAGGTCCAACAGCACTTGCAACCGGAGTATAGATTAAAAAAAAGATTATAATAATGATGAGAGAGAGAGTAATGATAAGACATAAGTAAAAGGAGTATAATGAATTCAGACACTCCACAAAGGAAATACAGTCGAGCTACTTTATTGTATTTTTTTAAACATGTAATGTCAGATTTCAGACAATTCAATATTATGTCTGCACGAAAAAGCTCGGCATTTGAACACAAGAGTTTAGCCACAAGAGTCATTCTCACAAACACACTCATTCGCGCGACATTCACGCTCGCGTACACACAATCACGCGCGGTCATATTCGCACTCGTCCTCGCACATATGATTCTATATTCACCGGCACCCACACTCACACTGATACAATGTTAAGTTCTAACACACTGCGGTTTGCTGTGCACACAGTTGAGCCGCCATGGAGGTGGGGCGAACCAGCAGAAAGCAGACCCTGCATCATGTCCGCCGAGCCAGGCAGGGGAGAGATGATGGAGGTGGCAGACAGCGGACGAGGAATACTGGCGTTGTGTGGGTGATAGTCAAGAGTGTCCAGACCTGTGGCGTTCACGTCTGTTGACACTGAAAAAGAGAGAGAGAGAGAATGAGGCGCGCGGGCGCGCGCGCGCGCGCGTGTGTGTGTGTGTGTGTGTGTGTGCAGATGACGTTGCGCACTATAAATTAATAAACGAAAAGAAAAAACAATGTGTGTGTGTGTGTGTGTGTGTGTACATATAGATATAGATATACGCTTCTCACAGCCTACAAGTTAAGTTTTAGAAAACCTAATGTCCAATGCTACATTGGAGAGATGTTTTTTTTTCTGTCACCCAACTTGATTGTCACTGTGATGTCAACATGTCAGTCAGAAGGACGCCCCGTCAAAGTGAGCAGTGAGAATTCTCCCACCGAGATTAGTATTATTACCATTATCAGCCTTATAAATAACGAATCATTGTCAAGTTGAAGATATGCAGGTGTTTGAGTGTGCTTCGAATCATATCCGTGCGATTATGATTATAATTGTGACTCGGTGAATTCTGTACTGGGTGTGCCTTTCTTTTTTCTTTTTTTCTTTTTTAATTTTTTTTTTTTTTTAGCTGGTCTGAACACTGGTTTTGAACACTCGCGCGCGCGCGCGCGCACGCACACACACACACACACACACACACTAATGATAGAAGACAAATATATATATATATATATATATTGTAGAGAACAATAGGGTGAGAAAGGGAAAGGCGGAGTTCAGTTTCAGTTTCAGTAGCTCAAGGAGGCGTCACTGCGTTCGGACAAATCCATATACGCTACACCACATCTGCCAAGCAGATATCTGACCAGCAGCGTAACCCAACGCGCTTAGTCAGGCCTTGAGAAAAAAAAAATTAAATAAAAAAATATTTAAAAAATAAATAAATAAATAATAATAAAATAAAGGTGAATAAATAATAGATAAGCTTACATAAATGAATAAATAAATAATAATTATAATATAAAAAGGTAATAGTAATAATAATAATAATAAAATAATAATAATAAATAAATAAATAAGACAATAATAAATAAGGCGGAAAGAGGGGGAACAAGGGGGATGGGGGGAGTGGCAAAGGCCGGGCATGGCTGAAAAAATAATGCGCATGTACAGTGTGTGCAATAATTGCATTATTCTGCATGTTGTTGTGGGGCAAGAAATGTCATCACACTGTCACACATTACCAGTGCACTGAGTTACCCAGACGAATTGTTGCGATTTAAATGTCATGTCAAGTGTAGGGTTGAGAAGAGTTCGTTTAGATCACGTGTGCAGTTGACAACGTGAGAAACTTGCCCTACTGCAGTCCCCGGCTGCTTCAGAACAATTTGGCTTCTGATGACGGAGAGAAAACATCTCTCTGCTCATTGCTCTGTAACCGACGTTCACCAGACTGCTCTTGCAGCTCAACGGATTGATTACACGAACGGTGGGCAAGAACTTTGATGAAGAACTGAACTAACTGCGAACAAGAAAACGCTCACAGCGCAGCTGGACTAACAGCGACACAGTCTCGTTGAAGGCTCGTTCGACCAACACCAACGAGCGTCGTCCCAGTAAGGCCATCGTAAGTTTGGTATGTCAGATCTGTTTTGATCCCCCCCACCCCACCCCCTACCAACCATTTTTGACTCACCTGTGTAAACAAAGTGAGTCTATGTTTTAACCCGGTGTTCGGTTGTCTGTGTGTGTGTGTGTGTGTGTGGTAAACTTTAACATTGACATTTTCTCTGCAAATACTTTGTCAGTTGACAACAAATTAGGCATAAAAATAGGAAAATTCAGTTCTTTCCAATCATCTTGTTTAAAACAACATTGCACCTCTGGGATGGGCACAAAAAAATAAAAAAATGAAGCCTAATTATATGCAAACTGCATTTACTGTTATATTTATATTTTTTGTATTCTCTAAACTTGGCACTTTGATCTGATATTCTGACCCAACAACAAGAGCAGTCATTATTATCATTTTTAGTTCAAACAGGAACTTCTTTTGCTAAGCATGGTAGTTTTATTTATTTTGCAAACGTTTTGGTGCAGATAGTAAAAAAAGGAAATTACTCTGTAATTAATGCTAGGGGAGTTAATTTGCTTTAAACTGATCTTTCTCACCTTAAACATTATATTTTGAAATTATACTCAATACATAAAAAGCTTGTATTTTTTATTTTTTTAAGTGTATCACAAGTGAGTCTTGAAGGCCTTGCCTCTTGTTTATTTATATATCAATGGTGTTTTGTGTACCTTCCTGGCAAAATCTATGGCTCAAAATCAGCAGATGTTCACAACAGTCGACAGTACACAACTTCCAAAGGTCATTTCTTCGTCGGCACCACTTGAACTGTCATGGCAGACACAACACACAAATACGACGACTGACTGTTGGTGACAGAACTGAGGAAGCCACTATGTTCGGTTCTCTCTCACGCTTTCTCTCAATTGTGGCCACACGCTTTCTCCAAATGCTTATTATGAGAAAGCGTGTGAAATCCCCCTTATTTATTTATTTATTTGTTTGTTTGTTTGTTTGTTTGTTTGTTTATTTATTTTTAAATGAAAACCTTTGTCATCGAGGTTGATTTCTTGTCTTTTCCCAATACAAATTCTTACAGATAAATGAGAGAGAGAGAAAGTGAATGAATGAATCTTTATTTTCCAACGGTGAAGATATTAGCACTTTGGCCGACTTACACATCTGCCGTTGTTCTCAGAGACACACAAACATATACGCATACAAATGTTGTCATATACAATTCTCTCTCTCTCTCTCTCTCTCTCTCTCTCTCTCTCTCTCTCTCTCTCTCTCTCTCATTATTCTCTAAGATTTGCTTTGTGAAAGACAAGAAAACAACATCGATAACAAAGGAAATGTGTTTAATAGAAAATTAATAGAAAATAAAAATAAAATCAGGGGGACTTCCCACGTTCTTTCGCAATCGCACGTTTTCTTGTAAAGTGAGAGAAAGCGTGAGATTGCGAAAAAGCGTGTGATGACAGTCCCTTTATCACAGTATAATCCGGATTTTTTTCAAGCCCGAAACAATACTGCTGCCATTCCTTCTGCAAACGGAACAAATAACTAAATGCTGTTAGGAAGGTTTCATTCATCTCTTTCAGTGCAATTATTGCAAAGCATATTTTTTAAGGCAATATCACTGAAGTATTCTACCGTTATCCACTTGCCCCACCCCCCACCCCCACCCTCCACCGTTCTCCAGCTAAAACCATGGTGGGTTTTTGTGTGTGTGTGTGTGTGTTTTTTTGTTGTTGTTGTTTTTTGTTTTTTGGTGTGTTTTTTGTTGTTGTTGTTGGCTGGGGTGGAGGGTGGGGGAATGATCTGTCCCTTCTTTGAGTAAAATATTCTTTGGTGTTTTTTCCCAACCCATGCATCTGTCCAATGAGGGTAAATTTATCTCCGTACAGAGAAAGTAAGTCTCAGTCCGTTTTACCTCCCGCTTACACTAAACTCCTAAAGTTTCGCAGATAAGTATTTTGTTCCTCCCACCCGGCCCCTTCCTATAAATATGGCTGCTGCTCTCCTGTTTGTCGGGAGAAAAGAAGAAGCCATCTTACCGAACAGAGCAACTAACTAGAGGATGGTCTATTTTGTCCACGGGACTTTGTTGTACCTGCTAGCTGCTTGATCAGTTTCCAGAGTCTATTTACTGCGGGAAGATCGGCGCTGGAAACTGAGTCCGGTTTGGCCTTTAAAGAAGACGTCGAGCCCGATAACACAGGAATCAGTGACTGAGACTTCCATCACACCATCAAGGTAAAGCTGAGGAACTGCACCAACGTTCATTACGTTAAAAAAAAAAAATTAAAAAGTGGGGGAGACAGGGCCTGACTCAACTCATCTTTCACAAATACGCCACTCCAGTCGCTTACGAGTTCATCAACAAGGAAGGAAACGAAGACCTACTGAGAAGTTCGAGGAACGTAGGTCTGGTGGGGGCTTCGGTTCTTCTCGAGTTAACCAACGGTAAAAGACATTGGACGATTTTTCGGGAAATTGCTAAGAAATCCTTTTTTTTTATTGATGAATAAACTGTAGGAAAAACATATGTTGGCAGTGTATGGATAAGCGCCTTTTGTGTGTGTTGAGGGTTGCTGAGATAGTAAAAATAAAGTACCTTGTGTAGAAGGAAGACAAAAACGTTACCTGGCAATCTGCACATACTGGATCGAAAAGAGTATATCCACGGTGCTTCTACATCCGAGAACGTAGCATTGTTTTGTGCAAGGACCACGTTTTCAGACACATCACACGAGTTTGTCTCGCTTGTATTTGTACTCACTCTCTAAACTACTACAGCCGTCCAGAAGCAACTGAACAATATCGCCCAGTAGTGCATGGAGACAGGATCTTCCATCAATCCAGCGAAAGCCCAAACGTAGCTGTGCACTCCCAACAACAAAACTGCGAGCTTAACACTACCAGCTGTCTCATTCTACGAAAAACTGATCGAAAAAATTGACTGTATACGCTACCTAGGAACACAGTTCGACAGGATGCTGACCCTCAGAAAACAAAATGAAAACACTGTTCTACAATGCCAAAGGGGTCTTTCAGTCTTAGAGGCAATGGCAGCCAAAGGCATCGAACAAAGCCACCTCTTCCGGCTGTATCAATCACTCGTTCTCAGTGTGATCGACTACGGACTAGGGCTAACAACACTATCTCAAAGCAGCCTCCTAGAATTAGAAAGAGTTCAAAATGAAGCTATGAGGCTCATCCTTGGAACAACAGAAGACACTCCTACGGAGGCCATGCGATACCTGCTTGACCTTCCGTCAATACAGTCAAGAAACAAATTAGAACAGGTTAAGGCCTACTTCAGAGCATGGGAAAATCCTCAAAACCCACTGCATGATGCAGTTAAGAAACCAAAGAGGAGCCGTCTAGGATGCGGAAGATCATGGATGGGACAAGCAGAAGACACAATCCAGCTTGTATGCCAACTACAAGATCTGAAAGTAACAAACGAATGGGAGGAAAACCCTGAAAACCTCAAACATCTTTTCAACACAATCATTTCACCCAATTTAGGAAGACATTGTCGGGAATGGCCAGAGGGTAAAACTGATGCAGAAGTGAATCTACTCATAGAAGATAACTGTAAAGAAGAGGACATCATCATATACACAGATGGCTCAGTCACCAAACACCAATCTGGTTGGGGATTCACTGCGCAGCAAAACGGAGAAACAATAGGGGAAGAGAATGCCTGCGTACAAAGTCACAACCTCCAGCCTGACAATGGAAGTTGAAGCTGTGACACATGCACTCCAGTGGCTGTCATCTATTCATATGCCTGGAAATCACGCCATGATTCTGACGGACTCGATGAGAATCCTACAAAAAATTGAAAGTGGAATGGGGAGCCCAGAGTGGCATGAGGCAATGAGCAACTTCCAGGTTCAAAAGCTTACATGGTCATACTGCCCGGGACATGCAGGTGTCAAGGGAAATGAGAGAGCAGACAGGCTTGCACGTAATGCAACAACAACGAGCGGTCTGCATCTGGGAAAATCGGAAATCCTAAGAAAAGTAAAAGAGTTTCTAAAGAATCAGGTACAAGGCCATCACACCATTGATCGCCTCGCAGAAAGAAAGATAGAGAGAGGGAGCGGCCGTAAGTCTAGCATGAAAGGTAGAGTACGATCCTTTGCAAATCAAACGAATATTGGCATCATTTCCAAACCAACACTGCGCGAATTTCTTCAAAACGGAACAGAGTCTCTCTGGGCTTTCCCAAATACATTCGACTGAGCAACACTCTAGATGGCATCACAGATGTCTTCCCACCCCTCCTGCGGCAAATCGGTGGAAGTGTGCGTGGGGGTGGGGGGTGGGGAAGAGGGGATGTCAGTGTGCGTTTGAGTTTTTTTTTTAAGTGTCGGGGTGCGCGTTTTTGTGAGTAGTGTCGGGCCTCTGTACATTTGTTTGTGGTTTCATATCTGTGAGTCTGCATATTTGTTGTACATTTTTTGTCCTCGGAGCCATCAGACGGCCAGACTTCTTGCTCCGTCGACGACCTGCACGTCTCATGATGCCAGACAACCGCCAGCGAAGGGAGCGACAGCAGTCACGAGCCGCCACCCGTCCTCCTAACGACACGACCGCAGACTACAGGAGGATGGCAACCCGCTCCCATCCATTCCCACGTATTTATAAACAGATCCATTAAACAGTCCGTGATCTTTATATCTTATATTTTTGTACATTGTTTTCCCCTTTTTTCTGATTATTTCTATATTTTTTGTGCTCCATGTGCTCCTTGTGGCATCTTTTTTTCCCATGGAAAGTAGACTGTTCTTCAACAGCGGTTCTGAAGAATTTTATTCAATTCTAAACGAGAATACCAGTAACATCGCAAACATCTTAATTCTTTTAATGCATGCTTTTTGTACAGTAAGCGCTACAGCTAAATGGCAAGGGAAAAAAACCTCTTCAGAGAAGACCCTCCTCGAACCACCAGCCAGGACTCCCTCACCCGAGCACAGCCAGGACACAGCGAGGACCACCCTCGGACCGTCAGCCTGGACTCCACTACCCGAGCACAGCCGGACTCCCCCACCCGTCAACAGCCACGAGGCAGCTAGGGCCACCATCGGACCGCCAGCCAGGACTCCCCCAACACGCCAACGGCCAGGACGCAGCGATGACCCCCTCGGACCGCCAGCCAGGACTCCCCCAACACGCCACCAGCCAGTACGCAGCGAGGACCCCTCTCGGACCGCCAGCCAGGACTCCCCCAACACGCCAACAGCCAAGACGCAGCGAAGACCCTCCTCGGACCGCCAGCCACGACTCCACCACCCGTCAACAGCCAGGACGCAGCAAGGACCACCCTCGGACTGGGACTCACCCAACACGCCAACGGCCAGGACGCAGCGAGGATCACCCTCGGATCGCCGGCCAGGACTCCACCACCCGTCAACAGCCAGGACGCAGCAAGGATCACCCTCGGACCGCCGACCAGTACGCAGCGAGGACACCCCTCGGACCGCAAGCCAGGACTCCCCCAACACGCCAACGGCCAGGACGGAGCGAGGATCCCCCTCGGACCACCACCCAGGACTCTCCCAACACGCCAACGGCCAGGACCGGCGAGGGCACCATCGGACCGCCAGCCAGGACTCCACCACCCGTCAACAGCCATGACGCAGCAAGGATCACCCTCGGACCGCAAACCCCGACATCCCCAACACGCCAACGGCCAAGACGCAGCGAGGACCCCTCTCCGACCGCCAGCCAGGACATCCCCAACACGCCAACGGCCAGGACGCAGCGAGGACACCCCTCGGACCGCCATCCAGGACTCTACCACCCGTCAACGGCCAGGACGCAGCAAGGACCACCCTCGGACCGCCGACCAGTACGCAGCGAGGAACACCCTCGGACCGCCGACCAGTACGCAGCGAGGACCCCTCTCGGACCGCCAGCCAGGACTCCACCACCCGTCAACAGCCAGAACGCAGCGAGGACCCCTCTCGGACCGCCAGCCAGGACTCCCCCAACACGCCAACGGCCAGGACGCAGCGAGGACACCCCTCGGACCGCCGGCCAGGACGCAGCGAGGACCCCCCTCGGACCGCCAGCCAGGACTCCCCCAATACGCCAACGGCCAGGACGCAGCAAGGACCACCCTCGGACTGGGACTCACCCAACACGACAACGGCCACGACGCAGCGAGGATCACCCTCGGATCGCCGGCCAGGACTCCACCACCTGTCAACAGCCAGGACGCAGCAAGGATCACCCTCGGACCGCCGACCAGTACGCAGCGAGGACACCCCTCGGACCGTAAGCCAGGACTCCCCAAACACGCCAACGGCCAGGACGGAGCGAGGACCCCCCTCGGACCACCTCCCAGGACTCTCCCAACACGCCAACGGCCAGGACCAGCGAGGGCACCATCGGACTGCCAGCCAGGACTCCACCACCCGTCAACAGCCAGGACCGGCGAGGACACCATCAGACCGCCACCCAGGACTCCACCACCCGTCAACAGCCATGACGCAGCAAGGATCACCCTCGGACCGCAAACCCCGACATCTCCAACACGCCAACGGCCAAGACGCAGCGAGGACCCCTCTCGGACCGCCAGCCAGGACATCCCCAACACGCCAACGGCCAGGACGCAGCGAGGACACCCCTCGGACCGCCATCCAGGACTCTACCACCCGTCAACGGCCAGGACGCAGCAAGGACCACCTTCGGACCGCCGACCAGGACGCAGCGAGGACACCCCTCGGACCGCCGGCCAGGACTCCACCACCCGTCAACAGCCAGGACGCAGCAAGGACCCCTCTCGAACCGCCAGCCAGGACTCCCCCAACACGCCAACGGCCAGGACGCAGCGAGGACACCCCTCGGACCGCCGGCCAGGACGCAGTGAGGGTCACCCTCGGACAGCCGGCCAGGACGCAGCGAGGACCCCCCTCGGACCGCCAGTCAGGACTCCCCCAATACGCCAACGGCCAGGACGCAGCGAGGACCCCACTCCCTCGCACCGTCAGCCAGGACTCCCCCAACACGCCAACGGCCAGGACGCAGCGAGGACACCCCTCGGACCGCCATCCAGGACTCTACCACCCGTCAACGGCCAGGACGCATCAAGGACCACCTTCGGACCGCCGACCAGGACGCAGCGAGGACACCCCTCGGACCGCTGGCCAAGACACAGCAAGGACACCCTCGGACCGCCGGCCAGGACTCCACCACCCGTCAACAGCCAGGACGCAGCAAGGACCCCTCCCGAACCGCCAGCCAGGACTCCCCCAACACGCCAACGGCCAGGACGCAGCGAGGACACCCCTCGGACCGCCGGCCAGGACGCAGTGAGGGTCACCCTCGGACCGCCTGTCAGGACGCAGCGAGGACCCCCCTCGGACCGCCAGTCACGACTCCCCCAATACGCCAACGGCCAGGACGCAGCGAGGACCCCACTCCCTCGCACCGTCAGCCAGGACTCCCCCAACACGCCAACAGCCATGACGCAGCGAGGATCACCCTCGGATCGCCGGCCAGGACTCCACCACCTGTCAACAGCCAGGACGCAGCAAGGATCACCCTCGGACCGCCGACCAGTACGCAGCGAGGACACCCCTCGGACCGCAAGCCAGGACTCCACCACCCGTCAACAGCCAGGACGCAGCGAGGACCCCCCTCGGACCGTCAGCCAGGAAGCACCGAGGACCCCCCTCGCAACGTCAGCCAGGACTCCCCCAACACGCCAACGGCCAGGACACAGTGAGGACACCCCTCGCACCGCAAGCCAAGACTAAACCCAGACAGGACAACATGACCAACGCCTCGACCACACCATGCATCACGGAAAAGACCACAGCCACGAACAACTTGACCGAAAGGGCTGATCGCCCATACGTCGTTAAACTCACAACTACAACTCTTCAACAACCAAATAACTCTTTTAACTCGCTTTTTAACGTTAGTCCTCATGTAGGCCTTCGCTGTGCAGCTAGGTAACAGCAACACGTGGCCTTTCGGCCCAGTATGTGTTCCTTTATTTGAAAATGATGCATGCTCTAATTCAGTTTCAGTTTCTCAAGGAGGCGTAACTGCGTTCGAACAAAATTCATACAAGCCCAGTTATCCTACACCACACTCTGCAGCAGCAGCTAAACTCAGTGCGTTCGTCGGGCCTTGAGTGCATACATGTACATACCAGAGTGGTCGGGTTTCTTCTACATAATAGAAAATAGACAATCAGTTTGATTTTCCAGTCGAACTTTGGAGAAGAGGCGAGACCGAGACCCAAACCCATAATCTCACGGACACTGTATTGACAGATAAGCGTCTTAACCATTCTGCCACATCCCTCAAGTCCAAGTTCGTTGACAACAGCCACCAGTAACCAAGAGTCAAGATTCAGCAGCAGTCGACTGACAGCATGGACCTAAGTCAGACAGCAGCTCAATGACCATGTAGATATTGATGCCCTGGGTAGCTGAGTGCGTGTTTACAGTCACCTGGTATCCCCTGCTACACAGTGTTCCTGGGTGGCACTTTCAGTTGTTGCTCATGTGTTACTGGGAGATGACACCTTGGGGTACTGGTACGCATGGTTGGTCAATTAGTAATGTGGTCCCTTACTCACAAAGTTCCACGGAGATCAGTGACACTTGTGTACCCGTTGTCTGTGTGGTTGCTCACTAGTATGTGGGGATCACCTGTCAAGATCATGATAAGAGATTGCTTTTAAAACGCTCTCTCGCTCTCTCTCTCTCTCTCTCTCTCTCTCGTTTGATGTCTGTATCACACGGGCGAAAAGCACTATCACTCGGTGAAAAGCGTCGTTACTACCCTGTGAGTGTTTTACACTAAATGGAATTGAAAGGTCATGTCCACAAATTATCACATCAGTGAATATTACTATCACACGACGGAAAAGTCTTGGATTTATCTTGTGCCAACTGTCTCACGAGTGAATATCCCTATCTCCATCAACTGTAAATTCCAACTTATTCCTGGAACACATCAACTCAGGGGAATGCAGTCTATTCTCTCTGATTTCGTTTGGTTCCCTATGTTTGTTGCCTAAGGTTACCTGACACAATAAGATTTCATACGGGGATGAAAGCCTACCATCTAAAAGATGTGGAAAGGTAGAGAGTAGACTCGAACCAACAAATGAATAAGACACACCACTATGAAATAGATTGTGACGAGAGGGATTAATTTCACAACATATAACAACTAACAAGTTCTGAAGACTTGATTAATTACTAGATCCTTTGTTTATTCAGTCACATATTTTCAACATTCTTGGGCTCAACATCATATCACTTAACTATTCGTAATAGCATTTTTCAGTCATCAACATAGACATCCTACGACCTGTCCTAACCTAACTACTGCCTATGTTGACTTAGAATCTAACACGTCACATACCTCTTGAAATCATCATCTAGCTGCAGACCGGTCTTCTAAGGGTTTGCTCTGGCCTCTCTCTTCGGCTCTGCTCTTCGGGTCTCTTCCTGGGGTCTCCTTTTGGGGTCTGCACTCGGGGTCTTTGTGTTCAGCCTTATATATAGCACCGGGACTGATCAATCTCCCCATTCGTCTGTCGTCCGGCCGCATTATCTCCGCTGGGCGTTATCCAATGCTGGGCTTGCCTTCTTTGTTTCTTTGTGATCTCGCACACATGTCCAGCCTAACGGACCTCACTTAATAATTCTACTGCCATATGCCCACATGTGCTGGACTGGCCTCGGAGTGTGTGAGTCCCTTTGTACTCAACTGACCATGTGGTGATCTGATCTGTTAATTGCTATACTGCCCGGATCTGTCCGGACATCGACCATGGACAAGGCTGGCTTCAATTATCGTTTCCACGCTCACAGCCATCTGCTGCCATGCCACATCTCATACATTATTTTTCTTTGTTCCGAGAACGTCAGAGATTGCCATAGGCAGTGTGATATCTGCGTGGAATGAAGCGAATAAAAAAGAGAGAAAAAAAAAGTGTATCCCAAAACTTAAAACCACTCGGGAGACTACGTGACTGCTGCACCGCTTTTCTGGAAACTTTTCGACACAGAAATTGTACCAGTTTTGAACTATGGAGCGGAATTATGGGAATTCAAGACAAATAATCAAATGTAAAATGTACATACTTTTGCAATGAGGCACGTTCTTGGTGTCCCCATTACATTCATCAAACACTATAACGTATGGTGAAACTGACAGGTACCCATTGCATATTAAGTCAATTGTAAAATGCATAACATAGTGGCTCAAGCTAACAAGACTGCCAATATCACGATTGTGTAGACAAGCATACGAGATGCTGCTGCTGCAAGAGGAGAAGGGCAAACAGAACTGTGCATTCCACATCAAGAAAACATTAACGGAACATGGATTCGGTCTTGTTTGGATGTGCCAAGGAGTATGGCACGAGAACGGCTTTGTATCGAGGTTTAAAGATAGATTTACAGCATGTAACAAACAAAACTGGCACAGAGAAATAAAGAGCAATTATAGGTTTGAATGGTTCTATTCATTTAAATCAATGTTTTCAAACAGAAAAACGACTGAAAAATAGGCACAGTGCCCCGATGCGAGATGGACTTTTTAGACTTATGACAGAAAGTGCCAAAGTGTCGCTTTAGTTATCTCTATTGGTTTATTTTCCTCCAAATTTGTTTTTCCTTTCTCTTCCGTTTTATCTGCTTTGCGCCGTTTTCGTTCTAATTTGTACCTACTATGTCACTAGACCTTTACAGTTAATGACATTAAGCATTTCAGTGTTTCGTGTTCCGTGTTCTGTGTTCAGTGCTCTCTCTCCATATCTTTATATATGTGTGTGTGTGTGTGTGTGTGTGTGTGTGTGTGTGTGTGTGTGTGTCACGTGTGTGTGTGTGTGCGTGCGTGCGTGTGTGCGTGCGTGTGTGTGTGTGTGTGCGCGCGCGCGTGTGTGTTGTGGAATGGAAGGAACAAGACTTCATGATTATATCGGTGGCCTGGTGGCAGAATTTAGACAGAGATTTTAGACATATCCATGTGATTGCGGTCTACGTCCATACGATAGCTGACGTAAAAGTGTCTGCAGACACCATCGGACGGGTGATACAGAAGCAGGAGAGTGCGTGCCCACTGTCTGTTCGCCTTGTCATGGGTAGCCTCAACAGCTGCCGCCTCAGCAAACATCTACCCAACTACCTCCAGTACGTGGACTGCAAGACCTGTGGGGAGGCCACGTTGGACCTCTGCTTTGGGAACGGCGCTTTCAGGAGCACGGCCCTTCCCAGTCTGGGCCGTTCCGTGCACATCCTTGTCCACCTGCTTCCTCGGTACCGCCAGAGGCTGAAGACCAGCTAGCCAGTGACCAGGACTATCCGGATGATGACCCCTGAGGCAGCCGAGACCCTGGATGGCTGCTTCCACTGTGTGGACTGGGACACCCCGCTGGAGGTATGCTCGTCGCTTGATGAGCGGGTCGACACCATCACAGCCTACATGGACTTCTGCGTGGAAATGCTGGTGCCCACAAAGCAGATGAAGGTGTTCCCAAACAGTAAGGCGTGGGTAACGAGGGAGGTAACCGCCATCTTCTGGCAGCGTCAGCAGGCGTTCAGGGACGGCGACAAGGAGCGGGTGAAGCAGTTGCAGAAGATAAGGCGGAAGGTGTTCCTTGCCAACAGGAGGGAATTTCAGAAAAGGTGGAAGAGAACTTCCAGTCCAGTAATTCCAGACAACTGTGGCAGAACCTGTAAACCATGACTGACTACAAATCACTTCTATGCCCGCTTCAGCCAGTGTGATTTCTTTGTTTGGCAGGCAGCAGTCCTGGCTGAGGTCGACAGACATGAGGACAAGTGGGAACTGCTGACAGTGGAGGAGGTGAGCACCTGCTTCAAGGGCGTGAACCGGCGCAGCGCGTGCGGCCCAGATGGTGTCTCCGGTGCTGTCCTGAAGCGCTGCCCCAACTCCCTGGCCCCTGTCTTCACTACCCTCTTCCAGCAGTCCCTTGACTCCGGCCGGTGGGGTGGTGCGACAACTTCTTCTTCTGCGTTTGTGGAATGCAACTCCGACGTTCGACGTACACGATAGGGCTTTTATGTGAATGACCGTTTTTACCCTGTCATGTAGGCAGCCATACTCGGGTTTCGGGAGTGGTGCAACAACAACTTCCTGCAGCTGAACGTCGGCAAGACCAAGGAGATGGTCGTGGATTTCCGGAGAGATCCGCCGATGTCACGTCCACTTATAATCAAGGAAGAAGTGGTCGACATTGTCTCCCAGTACCTTAATGCTATCCTGGATGACAGGCTGGACTGGATGGAGCAGTCCACTGCCTTGCTGATGCGAGGGAACCAGCGCCTCTTCTTCATGAAGAAGCTTAAGGCATTCCACGTGTGCCCTAACCTCCTGAAGCTCTCCTACAGGACTACGGTGGAATCAATCCTGACTTTCAAAAGTCTGTGCTTCTTCATCGGAATGAAGGAGCATGACAAGGCGAGGATTCCCAAGACAGCCAGCAGGTTGATCGGTGCTCCAGTTGCTGACCTCCGGATGCTGTTCGAGACCAGGGCTGTTAAGTACTTACGGACGATCCGTGACGACGAGTCGCATCCGCTCTCTGAGGAGCTGGGGCGCCAGGCCTCGGCAAGATCAGGCAGAATACTGAGCGTGAAAACCAGGACCAAAAGGTTCTTCAACTCTTTCATTCCAACAGCAGTTAGACTCAGCAATCATGCGAAGGAGGCTCTGCTCAAGTGGCTGAACGAGTGACGGGTACCGACCCCCACTTTTTCCAATGACTCTGTGTGTGTGTGTGTGTGTGTGTGTGTGTGTGTGTGTGTGTGTGTGTGTGTGTGTGTGTTGTAAGTGAGTGAGGGAGGGAGTGAGTGTGTGTGCGTGTGCGTGCGTGCGTGCGTGCGCGCGCGCGCGCGCGCGCGTGTGTGTGTGTGTAGGTATGAGTATGTGACATGGGAAGATGTGCAATGAGGTTTGTTTGACTGCAATCAGTGGAAGTGCATGATGAGAAACTAATACTGAATTTGTATGTAGCTATTTCTGTTTGGTGCCATCCAGTTTACCTTTATTTTTCATATATTTCATCTTATTTGTTTGTTTTCATGTTGGACACGTGCTGCCGCGCTGCCACTGAAATGTGAAGCAAATCTCTGCCGGTACTTAAGTACTATGGACAAAAAAGTGAGTGTGTGTGTGTGTGTGTGTGTGTGTGTGTGTGTGTGTGTGCCAGTATGCGCGCGCGCGCGCGCGCGCGTGTGTGCGTGTGTGTGTGTGTGTGTGTTCCGGCGTGTTTGTGAAGCAGCGCACGTGACGTGAAATCCGGAACCGACCCCGCACGCCGGGCAACAATTCAGTGAAGAGTTGTACTTGGCAAATTTCTGTTATGAAATCTAATTTTGATATGAAATTTTATAAACTTGCAGGAATTAAAGAGAAAGAAGAAATAGAAAAGAAAAACAAACGAAAAATAGCCAGGATGACGGGCTCCTGCTGTAGGACCGCCGCTCTTCCTGGCCGGGGGAGCAGTCCTGGCGAATTTCATTGTCGCCCTGACAAAGATGAGTACAATAGACGAATACAATACAATACAATACAATACAATACAATACAATACAATACAATACTGCAATGCACATAAGCTCAGTCGGCGAAGGGATGCCGCTGTGGGGAGGTGATCAGTCATGATGACCGTCAGCCGTAAGTAAAGACCAAAAACTGGCCTTGATTCAAGTGATGTTGAGTGCAAGTGTCAGTAACACCAGCCGACTTGGCAGCGACGCTGGCCATCCAAACCCGCGCTGGCCAGACCAAAACTGACCAACATCTGTTCCTTTGTTGTACCGAGTCGTGTATATCGATCAGTCTGCGGCCGTGCCGTGCATACTTCCACTGGACGCCTCCTTCGAAAAGAAAACGAAACCCGGATTTACAGGGCCGAAACTACAGACACACATAGACGGAGGGACAGGAACAGTTTCAGTTTCAGTAGCTCAAGGAGGCGTCACTGCGTTCGGACAAATCCATATACGCTACACCACATCTGCCAAGCAGATGCCTGACCAGCAGCGAACAGGAACAGAAAATAATAAGAGATCGGGGAAGAAGAAAACCACTCTAAACGGGCTCGAGTGGTGACTCATGGCCCACTAACTGGATACTGCGTTGAACACATCTCAGTACACAATTTACAAACAGGAAGCACCGACCGTGCAAGTGAATTCTCCACTGAGTGGCCGGCCGCGATGGTCACTTTCTTTCTCTTCCCACTCACTCTCACTTCCCACACAATGAACTGTCTGTGTGACCTTCGCCTTGGCGAGCAGCCACCTGGAACCGACTCGCTCTAACAATGTGAGGTGGTTGTGTGATTCTGATTGCAAATTCTGCGTGTTCGTGTTTGTTTTTTTCTCCATTGTCATGCGCCTGTCGAAAGGGACACAACAATGACAATTTGTGAACAGAGAACATGTGCAGTGAAAAGTTTGTTCGATTGTTTAAAGGTGTTCGTACACGGAGTTAATGCGTGGATGAACCGAAACAGTGAGACTGAGCTTGACCACGAATGGCAAAGAGCTATCCCACATTGAGTGACCACGGCACGTGCATTTTTTCTCTGAGCCTGACTAAAAAAACAAAAACAAAGGAAACGTAACTTTGACGGCACTTTATATGTGTGATCGAACTTTGGTTTGGCCATGCCGTTTGTGGTACTTTCACTTTTTAATCAGGTCATTGTTGGTAATTATCATTTGATTCGAAGAAATTTTCAGCAAAATTTGTATTTCTTTTTATTTTTGAGCTCCAGCTGAAATTTTTCGGAAACACAGTCGGAATCGTATATTACTTGTCATAGTTTTACCCATTATTATTACTTTTGGTTTTAGAACCAGTTTTATCAAGATCGATCGTCAAAACTATTGAAAATTTATGTTCATTGACACTACAGCAATAACAAAATACAATGTTTTAAAGCAAAGCCCGAGGCACTCATAGTTAAATTTGAGTAAATCAATGAATGGTTTTGGTTGTTCTCAATACAAAACCGTACAGGTTTAGTAGTTGTTCCTCAGTTGGAAATGGAAAACGACCTTCAATTCCCATGTAATATTTGTAAGAAAGACTGTCGGTGGAATCAACATTCAATAGCTTGTGACATTTGTGATCAGTGGGTACACAGAAAGTGTAGCGGTTATACAATATTTGATTATTATCAGTTGGCAAATTGTGATGAACCATGGGTGTGCCAAGTTTGTGAGCAGAAAACAGCACCTGTAAAACTTCATCAGAGTAAAAGGAACCAGAACTGCATTCCTTTTGGTAAACAAAAGACAACAACACAAAACAAAAGGAGACTCCGAAGGAAAACCAAAAATAATGACGCAACTGTTGAATATTCAGCTGAAGGTGAGTATATATATTGTCATATGTATATGTGGGAGGACAACATATGCTGCAGCTGGCAAAATACAAACAATACTGGAGATATATAAGTAAGATAGATATGCACATATGTCACTGGAATGCTTACATGGATTTTTTATGTTCTCCCAGGCCTATGTCTTCCCAGTTCTGCCAGGTCTGTTTCACCAATATGTTAAATTTGTTTTATCATACATATATTTTACTTAGGGTAACAGAAAAGTTGTAGTGATAAACAATGGTTAAAATGTACTACAAAAATTGCATACCACTATAGCTGCATAAGAAGGTTCAGAAAGATGTTAACAAAATGCACATTTACACACGCATGCATACATGTACACATATATACAATATACATACATACACACACACGCGTGTGCATGTGCACACATTTGCACATGCACCCCCCACCCCACCCCACACACACATTAAACACACACACACACACACACACACACACACACACACACACACGAGAGAGAGAGAGAGAGAGAGCTTGGCCACAGGTATTGTTCTAAATGCAGACTGCTTATACTGTGTCACAAGTTTTAAGGAAAGTGATTCTTACAAGCAGTAACAATGACTAACATTGTCAGTTCATTTTATAAACATATGCCCCATTCAGCTTGGTGTTGTAGACAGTCATACTGTGAAATGAATATCTGTTCTTTACAGAATGCTCAACATTTTTGTGACTCAAAGAATCTCAGCCTCACTCCCATCCCCCTGCCACACACACACACACACACACACACACACACACACACACACACACACACACACACACACACACACACACACACACACCACACATACCACACCACACCACACACTCACACACACACACACACAAACTGGTATGAATTGGGTGGGTAAGCTGATGATGTAACAGGGATACCGCCATATTGAATGGTAATACATGACTTACCTAGTGTCACCCTATGCAAATAAGTTTCAAATTGATAAGGACAGTTTAAATTTGACTGGGTTTTTTTTTTTTTTTGTTTGTTTGTTTTTTTTTGTTGTTGTTGTTGTTGTTGTTGTTGTTTTAGTGTAGACAGACAGATACATAGATAGATAGATGTGTGTGTGTGTGTGTGTGTGTGTGTGTGTGTGTGTGTGTGTGTGTGCATTAATATATTCAGCTCCATCTGGTTTGGTTTGGTTTGGAACTAAACTGAATTTCAGTCCTTTCTCACTTTGACTACTTGGTTGAGCTGAGAATTTCTGGAAAATGCTGTGGATGAGATTGACTTATTTTCTTGCTTTGGGCAAAAAATCATCCCCTCTTTTTATTTAAAAAAAAAAAAATGTCATTGTTGTTTATTGGATTTTTTCATTTTAGCATCAGTCAGTATTCTGTGTGGTCAAACTAAACAACCAGTTGTTTCTTTTCCTTTCTATTGTTTGAATTGGCTTTGCTCCAGTGTTTGGTAACAAAATGTTGGGTAAGTGTAGGTCAGGGTCATGTTTGCATCTGGGGGATTCTTTTCATTGGCTTTGTGTTGTTCCAGCACATAATCCATTATAATATTCAGAACTGTTAACCCCCACACCCACACCCTCTACCCTCCTGTATGCTGTTGGTCTTTCTGTCAGGGTGGTGTTTGTCAACTGATTGTGTTGCTGTCTACTGAACATAGAGAAATAACAAGGATTCATGTGAGAGCTGTGTGTAAGAAAACACACACACACACGCACACACACACACACACATCGTAATCAAATTTCGCGGACTTAGAAATTGAAGGCGTGTATTTCATGGTTTTCGGGGAATTATACGAGCGTGTGCATGCACACACAGAACAAACTTATGTTTAATAATATTTATCATTCATCATGCCACTGCATCACTTCGGTCAAGTTAATTTGCATATGGTGAAATGACGAATTTGGTCCAATTCTTATGCGGTTTGGTTATGGATTCTGTGCAATGGCGCTACAGGTAAATGCGAAAAAGTGAACGTTTGCTTCCTAAATTTTATGGCTTTTATTATAGCATTGTATAGCGAGTCGTATGTGGCTGTAATATAAACATAAATTCGCCACAGAATTATTAAGTATATTCACTCAGAATGTGTATAGACAGCACGACAAGTTGAAGTTCGTACAAAACAAAGCCATTGTCGCATGCGTGGTGTAAGATGGAAGACAGCAAACTCGAGGCTACAGATTAAATCGATCTAGCAAAATAAGTTTGTGGCAACAATATCAGGTCGTCTAGCAAAGTGTATAAAGTGCCTCTGGAGCTGGACAAACAAGTTAATTGTGGTGATTGACACTGTAAAGCAAATATCGACGCCGAGGTGGACCTGCTGAAGACGGTCAGATCTTTGCGCCCAGCTTTAGCCACCACTTCCGGCCTAAGCAGATTTGTTTGTTGATTTCTTTTTTCCTGCTTTTCGATCTATTCCACATCCCTTGAGCAGAATACTATCACCCAAAGCATCATCTAGCCGGTGAGTGACTTTTTTTCTTTCTTATTAAGACCAAGGACAAGTACGAAGCAGACTAGGTCTCGCCGATCTATTTTTAGCTCAGCACCACAAGCCTGGTACCATGCAAAATGTGTAGGCCTGGGAGAATCACTCTTTAAGGCGGTACGATCAGAAGCAAACCAGAGGGAGCAAAAATCTGGCCTCCACTGGTACTGCCCTACACCCTGCAACAAATTAGCCAGAAAGTTTCAACTCGGCTTTGGAATGATGGAGGACAGAATAGACACACTTGAGGGAAAAATGAAAGACACAAAGGACCGACTCAAAAAGATTGAGGAAGGAGAATTCCCACCCAAGATGCTGGAAGCGGTTAAAAGTCTGTCAGCAGCAGGAGGGGTAGAAAATGCATCAGGAGGGGCAAAACTGGACAAAGATGGCATTGAGAAAATGATGGAGGAGAAGGTCAGAGAGCAGCAAGAGGAGGCTGAAGACAGGGCGAAAAGAAGCAAAAACCTGGTCATCTTTGGACTGGAGGAACCTTCTACAACAGACAAAGAAAAAAGAACACAGGAAGAAGAAACCATTGTTAAGAGGTTCATGACTGAAAGCAACTGCTCAGACAGCCAGCACAATGCAACAGATGTCCGCAGACTAGGAAACCTCTCAACAGCAAAAAATCCCAGGCCACTGAGATTCTCCTTCACCAGCCAACACACCAGGGATGAAGTCCTACAATCATTCAGGAAAGCTAAGAGGGCAGCCAGAGAGCAGGACAAAGAGAGCAACACCAAGCTGCTGGTCACAAACTCCAGTGCAAGAAAAGATATGACACCCACAGAGAGGAAGGAAGAAGAGGCACTTTTCAAGGAGCTCAAGCAGAAACAGGAAGAGGCCAAGACATCGGGGGACGAATCAGCGAAATGGGTGCGCTGAAACGGAAGAATCGTGAACATCGGTAAATACCTGACGCCAGCATGAGAGGGGGAAGACAATTAGACAGAGGTCAGAAGTGTGTAAATGACGGGCGCAATAGCCGAGTGGTTAAAGCGTTGGACTGTCAATCTGAGGGTCCCGGGTTCGAATCACGGTGACGGCGCCTGGTGGGTAAAGGGTGGAGATTTTTACGATCTCCCAGGTCAACATATGTGCAGACCTGCTAGTGCCTGAACCCCCTTCGTGTGTATATGCAAGCAGAAGATCAAATACGCACGTTAAAGATCCTGTAATCCATGTCAGCGTTCGGTGGGTTATGGAAACAAGAACATACCCAGCATGCACACCCCCGAAAACGGAGTATGGCTGCCTACATGGCGGGGTAAAAACGGTCATACACGTAAAAGCCCACTCGTGTGCATACGAGTGAACGCAGAAGAAGAAGAAGAAGTGTGTAAATAGTGTAAAAAGTTTCAAGCCATCCTGTTCAAAGAACAACTGTACAAATGCGCACAGCTCACCCAATGTTATGTCAAACTATTCTAGTCAAGTCACAGCTACATTGAACAGTTCTAGTCAGGCAACATCTATGCTAAATATTTCATCTAGTCAGACAACATCTATGCGGAAGAGTTCTAGTCATGTCACATGTTTGTACACAAATGCGGATAGTCTTCTTAACAAACAGACCGAATTAGAAGCCATGATAGAAATCCATAAGCCTGCAGTGATTGGTATCGTAGAAATTAAGCCAAAGAACTCGAGATTTGCTGTCCAAGAGAGCGAAACCATCATTCCAGGCTATGATCAGTTCCACAACCTAGAGAAGAATGGGCGTGGTATTTGCTTACATGTTAAAAGTGAATTGAGACAATCCCTGAACAACGAACTGGAAACAGACTTCGAAGAGTGTATTTTTATAGACTGTAAGTGTAAGCTCCAAGAAGGAAATATCACAGTTGGGTTGATCTACAGAAGCCCCAACATGAGCTCAGGCACCGATAATCATCAAACAGTGGAAAACAACGAAAGCCTCAATAGATTACTTGTAAACGTGGCAGACATGAAGCACCAAAATTTGCTGCTAATCGGCGATTTCAACTACCCCGATATCGACTGGGTGCATAACAGGAGCTTGAAAGGCAAAAACCACCCAGCCAGCAAATTCATAGAAGCAACAAAGGAAGCATTCTTGATCCAACACCAGAGAGAACCAACAAGAATTAGAGAAGGCCAGCGCCCAACTCTAGACGATCTGGTGATGACCAACAGGGAAGACATTATAAATGACATCACAATAGCACCAGCGCTTGGAAAGAGCGACCACGTAGTACTGATAGTCAACCTATCCTGTTCGTACAAGGAATCAGAAAAGGCAAAACACTTCAATTTCACAAAGGCAAACATCGAAAAAATGAGGCAAGACCTGGAAGATATCAGATGGGAGGAGGAGCTGGAACACCTGTCAGTGGGAGAGGCGTGGGAAAAGCTGCGTAGGGAATTGGACAAAACAATAGAGAAACACGTCCCATACACACACACACACACACACACACACACACACATATATATATATATATATATATATATATATATATATATATATATATATATGTATGTATGTATGTATGTATACTTACATTCCCAAAAATTATGTTTGACTTCACTTCTCCACTTGCCATACTTGTCTTCATTTGAATAGTATAGAGAGAAAATATGAATTTTCCTGTCCTTCTTTGATATGTAAATTTAAAGATAATTCAGTTCTGAATCTTCTGACACCACATAGATAATAAGATATTCAGGATAATTCTGGTTTTTTAAGTCGCAGGCACACAAATATGTGTTTTTTTCATGAGCCGATTTCTCCATTTAGAACTACTCCTCGGGCACACGAACTTAGAAAAAATAATTGAAAAAAAAACTATGACAGATAGATCCATTCTGTTTTTATTATTTTAATCTGTGATTTTTAAACTTTTAAATGGTATACAAATTTAAAAAATGATAAATTGTGACTTTAGGCGGGTTTTCGCATGCTGCGTCACACACACACGCACACATATAATGATATATATATAAATGTTTATAATCATAAAAGTGTTTAGTGCTGAATCTTGTGCAGAGACCAGTAAAACCACTATAGTTATACACCAATCATTCACACTCGTGCAAAACTTGTTCATATCTATCTGTGGATAAAAAAACAAAGCTTATTGATACATGTAAATAGAAAGCTGGAGAAAATTTAGACCAGGAAGAGGCAGGGAAGGGAGGGCTGTTTTGGGAAGAGGTAAATTATAAGGCCTTACTTGTTGGAGCTGAGTGCAGAGATATTAATAAAGCTAAAGAGAGAACTTATTCCAAGAACAAGGTCCAGGTATAGATAAAGAGTGACAGCCAACTGTTCGGTAATTGAATCTGGGAACTTTTTTTTTTTTTTTTTTTTTTTTTTTTTTTTTTGTAAACAAGAGTCAATTCAAAGTTAATTGTAGAGAGTGAGATGGGAAGTAGAAGTGAAGGAAACTTCAGAGATATAATTATAATGTATTCAAGCAAGTCGATTCAAAGAGTGATGGTAGAGACTCAGAGTGAGATGTGATATAGAAGTAAAGGCAGCTTCAGAGATATTTATAGTTGTCGTGCCAGTTGACAGTTCAGCTCGGTTACTCAAGGCGGCGTCACTGTGTTCGGACAAAGCCAAATATGCTACACCAATTCAGCTAAGCAAATGCCTAAACAGCAGCCTAACTCACACGCTAAGTCAGGTCAGGTATTTCAAATGGAATTGATGCGCTGTTACTGACAGTTGAGAGTGTGTGTAAAACAGAGGTGCAGATGTATTTCATTTCAGTTTTGTTTTTGTTCTTTTGTTTATCACTTATCTACCTATTTTGATAGATGGCTTGGCATTAAAAAAACAACAACAAAAAACAACAGCTGTTGCTTAATCAGTTTACCTTCTCAAAATTAAATAGAAATATTGACTTTGACGCATGAACACATACAAACATATCTTGAGCACATCATAGTGATATGTTACAAATTTATATATTATATATACATTGTTTGTGTATTATATAATGTGTTTTAATTTTGAATACTGTTGAATAACTGGCTGTTTCTTTCTCTCTCTCTCTCTCTCTCTCTCTCTCTCTCTCTCTCACACACACACACACACACACACACACACACACACACACACACACACACAGAGAGAGTTTTGAGTATTTCCTTTATGCATTTTGAGCAAATATAAAGGGAAACTTTTTTCTTTTTTTTTTTTTTTTTTTTTTTTTTTTTTTTGCAAGCCACCAGTCTTGTCTGCCACCAGAATCACACAAGCAAATTTTTTTTGGAAGAATTATTCTGCATGGATTCAGTGGAAGTGATATTTAGTGATTTACTCAATGGTTATCCACTCCGATTCAATGTAATGAAGCCCAGCAGGTGGTGTCTTCTGTTTCCGAAAGTCAATTTGTGTGTTCCTTGCATGAAATTTTCAGTGTCTGTTTCCAACAACTGAAAAACAACCGACTGGAAAAGCCTGAGTGGTGGTAAGTTTTTACAGTGTTTTTATTTCAGATGATTTTGTTGAAAATGTACAATGCAGTCTTTAGTCTTTTTACTTTATGTCAGAGTTGGGGATTCAGAACCTGAGATTTTCTTGAGTCTTTCTTCAGCTATTGTAATTGTAAAATGAATGTTTAACTGACTGACTACTGTTTTTGCCTGGTTTGTTGGTCAGCCATTCTCTTTATTTGCAGAGTTATGCTTTTGTGGTATTCATCTGTCTATTTGCGTTTTATATAAATATTTCATTTTGCTTGTATTTATGTTTTCATTCAGAGTGGGGGAGAGCTGATGGTAACAGTATGGATTTTGTATTAGTTGCATTATTGATCTACACTTATGATTTACTATTTCTACATCTGTACTATATATAGTTTATCATTCACTACATTTTTTTAGCATGGCAAAAGTACATGTTCATGAATATTCCTCAACCTCTAACTGTGTATATTATTTAACTTTCAGTTCAGTAAGGCAATATGTCAGCTGCTACTGCGCAATGGAGAAGTCTGCTGAAAGAAACCTATCCTGAAAAGTATGCTGTGCACTTAAAGAAAGGAAAGGAAAGAAGCAAGTTATGGTGTGACCAGAAAAAGAAATACAAGAAAGAACTTCTGACAAGGACTGTCATTCAAGAGCTCATCACAGATTTGTTTGATATTGACACTGAATGACTAATATTTAAAGTGAATGTTTGTGTATGGAATTTTCTTGTGCCATGCTTAGAGAGAGAGAGGGAGAAACAATGCATGTATTTCTTTGTAGAAATCAGAATGTTATGATATATAATGGTTTTGATATATTCTCTGAAGTCTATGTTGTGTATGCCTTTGGCAACTCCAAGGGCCACCTTAGTGTTGATCAGTAATGTCAGTTAAATTATAGAGGCTTAATTTGATATAAATACTTTTAAAATGATTTAGCTTGAATTGAATCTGTACAACATGTAAAAAGGAATAAGAAAAGTTTCTGATGAGCACTTTTCTGAATCTCAGCTTCCAAGACATCAGTTTCAAGCTCTGCATACCTTGCTGCTTTCTCCTTGCCTGTCAGTTTCTAAGTCATTTGCAATATACAGTATGATGCTACATGTATTGCAGTTGTCACATCATGCTCTTACTTTGCTGTTTTCCATCACTTTCATGTTTATTTTGTAAAAATATTTTTTTGGAAGAGCAAAAGCTGAAATAATGGTACATCTTTTTTGGGGGGGTGAGGAGGGGTCTTGTTTATTGCATGTATTAATACTACATGCACCAACGGTTCTTATTTGTATTGTCTTGGTTAAACTTAACAGTGACATTGAACTGAGGTGAAATATTTAGTAACTTTTGTGAATGTTGTCATTTCCAAAATTTACCAATGGTGGGAGGGGAGATAAAGTGGTGAATTAAGATGTGTGCTAACTGAAGCAAACACCCACTGTCGTTAAGTTAACTTTCCAGTGTGGATAAATGCTCAACTGCAAATTCAGAAGTTAATTTTCCAGTGTGGATAAATGCTCAACTGCAAATTCAGAACAAAATTGGAAGCTTCATTGACCCCACCCCACCCCCCCTTCACCTCCCCCCCCCCTCTCCCCATCCTCCCCTCCCTTCCTCCCTGAAACAGTGAAAGTGGGGAGTTGGCAGATTGAAGACAATGAACGCTGCCATTTGTCTCAGTGTGATTATTGCATGTGAATGATCGTGATTATTGTATGTGAGGTTTAGTCATTACCATTCAATCATTTTATGGATTCATATCAAATTACTGTGATTTTTGTACAGTGTTTATACAGCATATGCCACACATGAATTTTTTTTTTTAATCAGTGAGATAATAAAGTATTTAGTATCACAATCAGACTGGTTTTGGAAAGACATGCATGCCCATTTTCTTTTTTTCTGTCTTTTTACCATTCTAGACAGTGTGGACTTTGCCCTTTCTCTATCTTTTGGTCTTTGATACAATGAGAAATATTTTTAAACAAAGGATAAAACATCTCTTCTGAAATCCAGAACTGTAATTAAAAAAAACCTATGACAATGGAGGCTTATTGCATGTATACTATTTATACACAGATAATCTTTGTACTAACTGGATAAGTATCGCTATCACATATTGTGCGGTATGATTAACTTGATGTCTAGAACAGTGCATCTGTGTGTTTGCAAAGTTGGTTTGGCATATAATTATTGAAACTGTTATTTTTGGAGATGGCAATGGTTGCAAATACATTGCATTGATGTTTTCCTTCTATGATTTTGTGTGCAGATATTATAGTACCAGAAAGGTGCCAAGATGGAAATAGTTGTCTAGTCTCCACACTCAAGGACCTTCCAGTCATGTCTTCATCCACGCCAGATATCATTTTCACCGATTCAGCCCATGCGTTGTCTCAGTCATCGGTATCATCTGAATCAGCTAATGGCAGTGCTGAGTCTCCTGAATCGACTGGGATGTCTTCAGAGGAGGCAAAAAGTGATTGTGACCATACAGAGTCAACTGATGTAGCTGAACAGTTGAAGACAATGTCCCCGAGGAAAAGGCAACAAGGAGTAGCCGAACAGTTGAAGACTAAGTCCCCGAGAAAAAGACAAGTAGTGGATGATGACACTGTTCCAGCAAAGAAGAAGGCAAAATTGAAAAAGAAAACTGGTTCTAGTTCAGCAACAGCTGGTCCAGCTACTGAAGAACAAAAGAGAGCGGACAATGAAGAGTGCTCTATCTGGTCAAGGTTAGGCGTTTTGAAGTGTCACAAGTGTGGTTTCACAACTGATGAACAAGGATTGTTTAACTGTCACATTTGTAGTGCAAAAAAGGCTAAACAAATATCTCGACAAGCATCTTCTAATGACACTCCTGCTATGCTTTCAGTGGCAAGATCAGTAGACACCAGATTATTACAAACCAGAGAATCACAGCACATATTGATATTACCTGCAGAAGCAAACGACATTGGATCATTGCAACCCACAATGTCATTTGCTGAAGCAAATGTTGCTGAAGAACCATCACAACCTGCTGAAGCAAACATAACAGACAAACCACCAAAGCCCACCAAATCATCATCTGCTGGACCATCACAACCCACAGTATCATGGGGTGCAGAAGATTTTACTGTTGGCTCATCACAACCAGCAGTATGGTCTGGTGTAGCAAACATGACTGCAGGCCCATCACAACCCACAGCATTGTCTAGTGTAGTAAACATTACTGCTGAACCATCACAGCCCACAGTCTCATCGGATGTAGCAAACAGTGCAGAGCTAGTGGTGGGACACTCACAAGTCATATTGCAAGAATTATCACCTGAAGCCAGAGATCAGTCAACTTCTCAGGAGTTTGAAAACAATCAGCAGAAATTGGGGTTCATTGTATATGATGAAAATACTCAGAAGTTTGTCTGCTTGCAATGCAGCTACAGTAATGTTGCTGGGAACAGTATAATTGAACATTTGCTGTATCAGATTTCACCCAGGCCCTACCACTGTCTGCACTGTAAGAAAGGCTATCCAACTCGAGCAGTGTTTATAGCTCACTTTGCTGAGGAGCATTCGGGAAAGAAGGTGGAGTGTGAACTGCATCAGGTGAAAAATGTCAAGAAAATCCTTCGGCAGGCCAAAGAATCTGCAAGGTTGGGACTGAAACAAGCATTTTCTTTGCATTCAAGTTTCAAGTCATGTATCCAGCATCAAACCCCTTCAGCAAGACCTGCTGTGACTCAGCGTTCACTTCAGAGTAAGACTCTCTGTAGAACTGATATTGTTTTATCACCATAGTATCAATTATTTCTGGAATATCTACCACCACTTGCATTATTCTCATATTTTGTTTCTTGCATCCATCAATCTACCTGTCTGTCTGTCTGTCAATAGAAAGATAAAGATAGATCTGTATAGAGTGCCCTTCCATATTATATCCATGCCATACCATACAGTGACACATACATGCAGGCATTTGTATGTTTCTCTCTCTCTTTGTCTCTCTCTCTCTCTCTCTCTCTCTCTCTCTCTCTCTCTCTCAATCAAATGAAACAAAACAAAACAAAACCAAAAAAAACAGAAACAAAAACAAAACTATTAATCCACATGGAAATTCCTCAATTTTGTGCAATCACAGGCTCATTATAAACATGAGTTTGAAAACAATCAGCAGAAATTGGGGTTCATTGTATATGATGAAAATACCCAGAAGTTTGTCTGCTTGCAATGCAGCTACAGTAATGTTGCAGGGAACAGTATAATTGAACATTTGTTGTATCAGATTTCACCCAGGCCCTACCACTGTCTGCACTGTAAGAAAGGTTATCCAACTCGAGCAGTGTTTATAGCTCACTTTGCTGAGGAGCATTCGTACAGTGACACATACATGCAGGCATTTGTATGTTTCTCTGTGTGTGTGTGTGTGTGTGTGTGTGTCTTAATCAAATGAAACAAAAAAAAAAAAAAAAAAACAGAAACAAAAACAAAACTATTAATCCACATGGAAATTCCTCAATTTTGTGCAATCACAGGCTCATTATAAACATGTATGTTATATGATAAGGCATACCACAAGTGATCAAACTAGGTAAGACAACAGATTGTTACTCATAAGTATGTACAAAATTAGTAAACATGTCCAGCAAATAAATCCACATGTGATATATATTGGAAAAAAGTATGTATGTACACACACAGACACACACGCACACACACACACACACACACACACACACACACGCTTGAACACATACACACATTTTGCCATTAAATTGATACAAGATTCTTTGTAATCTAAGAGTCACTTGCACACTCAATAATGCTTGCCTGTGTACACACCACTCCCCCAAGTCCACCCCCTCTCATCCCACACTACCTACCAAACATTTAGATACACACAAGCTCAGGCTCATCCATACACTCATATGCATGCAAAACATCTGCCCTGCTGGTAAAGTTCAGTATTTTTGATTGCTTGTTCTGGATGACTGTGTCTATAAGTTACTACATATTTTTACTTTTGAGTGATATATTGTAAGACTGAGAGATACATACACATTACATATATGTATTTTAAAGATTATCGTGGAACTATGATTACATGTCATGGTACATGTGCCTGTTATAGCGTTAATTGAGTATTTTATTAGAAGTGTTTACATCTTATGTTTTATGTACGCCCCTTTATCTCTGTATATATGAATGCTTATTACATGTTACTATTACATTAAATATTTTTATTGGTAATGTATGCAATCTGTTTTGCATTTTATTGTTTCATGCATATATATCTGTTCACTTTATTTTCTGTTTTATGCAGTCTAAACCATTTAGCATAGAATAACATGGGTTATAGTTGCTTATATATGACCACATATACAAACACACACATTGAATTGCTGGTTCCCTGTTACAGATTGGAGTGTTCCTGTAATGTGACTTAGACAACAGAAGTATTGTATTTATTTTCTTTATATCTGTCGATCAGTGTTAATGTAATATTTACAGGATGTTGACTGCCCTGGTCTAATTAACAAATATGTCACCTTTGCCAGCAAATGTACCAAAAATTTATCTTTAAGAGATAAAGTATTCTTGTATCTTGTGCCGCAGATGGTGATGGTGGTGCAAGGAACTTCCAGGACATCAGAAGTGACTGCAGAGAAAGTAATACCTGTAGCCACCAAAGTTGCAGCTCCAGATCTGAGTCTGGTCATGATCCCAGCATCAACAGAGATCCTGCAGACCAGTTATTAGACTGTAGAATCAGTTCTGGAAAGCAGGATCCCAGCCTCAGTGCAGATATGACTGGCAACCAGTATTCAGAAACTTTCAAGAAGGAAAATGGAGTTTCTAACATCAGTGATGGCCAAGGTTATAATTCTGAGGATCCTCTTCTTGTTTGTCAAGTGAAAACAGTGGACACATCTGAACAACATGATTCGGAAGCAACAGATGCAAGTCAGTCTGAAGATACTGATCTCACAGCTGCAGTTGGTGGAACTGTGGTGGATTCAGTTGAGGGATGTATGACAGCTATGTCTGATGGAACTATTGCTAGTGCTGACACTTCACTGGTGTCCACTGCACCAGTTTGTAGTCAGTCAAACATTGGTATTGGTAGTATGAGTGGGAGTCAAAATCAGACTGTGAACATGGAAGGAACAGAAGCATCTAGTGTATCAAACCAGGTTCTTAATATTTCTGCCCTGAACACTCTAGACCCATCTGTAGCCAGCATGACAATTCCTCCATCTGAAAATCATGTATCTAGTGATTTCACTGACTTAAATTCTTGTTCATCCACTAAGACAGCATCACCATCTTCACCAGTAGTTGAAAGTCATCAATCGAGCGTCGGTGGCAGCATGCATTGTGATTTTGTTCCAGCACAGTCCAGTCATATTGGTCAGAGTAGGACTGCTATATATGTGTTTCAGAATGAGCAAACTAGTGATGATGCATTGCCAGCGCCAGACACTGAAGCTGCTCTTGGTATTGCAAGCGAGACAGTGGAGATGAGCGAAACAGAAATTGATGTTCAGCAGCCTTACTCTCCCATTAATTCTGTTTCTTCTTATAGATCGCCACTTTACAGTCCAATATCTTCAGCATCATCACCCCTTCCTTCCAGTTCATCTACTTGGCCATATTCTCCTATCACCTCACCACCAGTCATATTGCCTGCAGCAACTGCAGCTTACTCATTGCATTCTTCAGAGCTAACAGACTTAACCCATTTGACAACAAAAGCAAATTCTCAGTACCCAGGTGAAGAAATCTGTGCAAGTACATCATCTGCTGAGTGCAGACTGACAAGCTCTTCCCCTCATCCCAGTGGTGAGTCAGGGCCTGGTGTGGGCTCAGAGCCATCTCGCATATCCGGTTCTGCTATTGTCACACTAGCAGGGGCATGCAGTGCCCATTATGCTCCCATGGATGATCCTGCAGCTGCTCAAACTATACCTGCTGACAGTGCGCTTGTCTCATGCTCCAGTTATTTTGGGAAGTATCACGGAACTTATGTTTGTTTTCCGTGTATTCAAAGATATAAAGAGAAAGAACCATTTTATGAGCATGTATGGAACCACTTGCACCAGGAACGGCAACAGTGCAGTGAGTGCAGTGATACAGCAGATAAGTCTTGTTCGAAAACAAGAGAAATGGTAAATTCAGTGTCGTCCACCATTGACCGAAATCTCCTCTCAAAGCTTAATGCTGATTGTCGAAAAAAGTTATTTTCAAAATTAGCATTATCAGTTGCAGGAGGGGATGGATCAGCTTCACAAAGCTCTGAAAGAGCAGTTGAATCACCTAACCCCTCAACATATCTTCATGCTCAGCCCTTTTGCAGCACTGTGGGCCCAGAAGTCCAGTCAGTTGAGAATGATAAAAGTGTACCTGCAGAAGTTCCTGTACTATGTCCTGTAACAGAAAATGCATCTTCAAATCTAATGACTAATGCTGACACAGATCAGTTAGAAGGGGAAGTTAGAGACAGTGCAGAGCAGATCTCAAGACAATCACACTCAGCTTTCAGGGAAAACTCGGTGGAAGAGGAGAGCGTGTTGGCAGCAAAACAGACTTTGACTAATAAGGCAGATGGTCAGAGGCCTGACCCTAGCCAGTCAGACCACACTGGGCACCCAGATGACTGCAGCTGTTGTCATCCATGTGATTGCGCTGAAAGTGTCTCAAAGAGTGGACGTGATTCTGGAGACGAAAACAGTCCAGAGGCTGGCTCAAGTAATCTGGGACTGGGAGATGATGAAGATGAAGCTGAGGTTCAGCCTGTAGAAGATGCAGTCCTTGGAAGTGATCAGATTGTGGGAACAGATGATGAGGTTGTAGGAACGGATTCAACTTTTCCTGAGGTTACACGTAACATGGGGAAGGGTGAGTGTACTGGTGTGGCACTGACCACTACTTGATTAAACCTTAATCTGTACCACCTCATTTTCCACTATTTGTGCAATATTGTGCAGCATGCATGTTGATTTTACAATCAACAGACACTTGTGAAGTGCAGCATGAGTTCAGTTTTGGTTATTTACTGAAACTATTATTATATTCTTTATATTAACTCAGTATGACATGTTTTCTCCTTTACTTTTCAGTGCAGACAGCTCATTAATGTGTTTTTTGGGGTTAGTTTTTTAAAAAGATTTATTGCAGAAGACAATTTAACGTAAGTTAGGTAATGAAGTTTGCAACCACCCCTTCCCCTAGACCCAAACCCTTATCCCTCACCCCCCATCCCCATCAAAATGATATACTAGTATAATGCTTTTGCACTTTAATATTGTGAAACTTGTATTCACATTAACTACTCACATGGGATGCCATCTTTGACATTCATGAATGAAATGTAGCAGTTGGACCAAACTTGGGCTTATTGACACACATAGTAAATGTAGATTTGCTTTGATTGGTTGCTTTTGACATTGGAAAGGCCAGTGATGCTATTATTACACTCCAGTAAATCAGATTATAAGTTTTGTGTGCGTAAGCAGTTTATATGGATGTTTTGGTGGTAATGGTGCATGCACAGTCATGCCCTTTTGTATAGAAGACAACATATGTGAGCAGTGGTGCATGCCTGTGTGTGTTCTGCGGTATTGTATTGATATTGGTACTTCATTATTGTGTGTTGTATTTGTATTGTATTATTCTTTTTGTCACAACAGAATTCTCAATGAAATTCAGGCTGCTCTGCCAGGGACAACCCTTTTTTAGCCAGGGGTTCTTTTACACGCACTAGGTACATGCTGCACACTTGACCTCAGTTTATCATCGCATCCGAATGACTTGTGTCCAGACCACCAATGAAGGTCTAGTGGAGGGGGAGAAAATACTGGTGACAGTGGGATTTGAACCAGTGCGCTCAGATTCTCTTGCTTCCTACTATCCTAGGCAGACGCAGTACCACTAGGCCAGCACTCCACATGTTATTCGGCAGTAATATACCTGTAACTTAGAGTGCATGTAGACTTGCTTACTGATGACTTAGATTTTTATTTTTATTTTATTTTATTTTCTTACCAGATCAAGAGGACTTCAGACCATTCAGTTCTAGAATGACAAGCATGGACAGTGAAGTAGGCCGTGTAAAGAGCTCTGACATGGAAGGGGAGAGACCATCCTCCAGGAAGATGGAGCCATCGGATCGACGCTCTTTTTTCTACATTTGTTCACTGTGTGACTTCAGCTGCGACACCGCCATCGACTTCACCATGCACCTGAACTCTGATCACCACAATGAGACAGTTTTTCCCTGCTACCATTGCAACTACGGTGGAGAATACACCACAGATCTCACCAACCATATGAATTCCCACACTTCAGGAGAGTCAAACATGTATGTTCAGGTGTTGTTGTTCTTTTATTATTTGTTGTTGTTTTTTATTTACATCCTCGGATCAGTTGATGCATGCATGCACAGTTCTGTATGTTTAAATTTGTGGATCATTTTCATATCAAATTTTGCTGGGTACTTAGATATTTTAATGTTCACCTGAAACACCGGGTACTAAGATGATTATTTTTCTACCATATCTAAACTATTGAAGCAACCGCTCAGTTCACTGCTTGCTGGTCAGATGATTTTAAACAATGCTGCAAGAATCATTTTCAGAAAGTCAAAAAAGGATCATGTTACCCCACTTTTACATCAACTTCATTGGTTACCCATCTAGTACAGAATTCAGCTCAAAATTGCCATATTGCCTTTGAAGGATCTCTCCCATCTTACTTGTCTTCTGTCCTTTGTACTTACACCCCTTCCTGTTCTCTCAGGTCTTATGCTTAAAAGCTCCTTCGAATCCCCAAAACCTCGTCAGACATTTGGCCAAAGGGCCTTTCAGTATCAAGCACTTTCTGTCTGGAATTCTCTTCCTCTGGATCTCCATCACGCTGTCCTCTTTAAAGAAAAAAAAAACTTGAAAACTCACCTATTCAAGCATAACTAATTGTCTGCATTCTTCTTCCTCCCACCCACACCACTTTACCCTCTGGCTCAATCATGTAGTGTGTGTGTCTGGATGGGTGGTGTGTGTGCGCGCGTGTGTGTGCACAATTGTATGTGTGGTTGCATGTTGGGTATTTTTGTCTTGTGTGTGTGTGTGATTGTTCATATCTGCCATTTGTAGTATTGTAGTATATATATATGTGTGTGTGTTGTTTTTTTCATGTACAGAGGTATGTTATTAAGCACTGTTGTATAAGGCGCTTTAGAGCCCATTATATGGGGAGTTTGCACCATATATTATAAATACTATCTATTATTATTGTTGTTATTATTATTTTAATCTTCTTCTGTTGTACTGTACACTGACACATTTTAATCCTGCTTAATTTGCTGGGTACTTTGATATTTTGATCCTCACTAAATTTCCTGGATGCTTGAGTATTGGTTTAATCTTCGCCTTTAACAGTAAACAGTGTACTTTTAGTTTTACAGAAATGTCTTTCAAATCTATTTGATATGTATGAGTTTGTGTTGTACTTGCTGCTGTGCATATTGTTGTACATGCACAGGTGTACATGTGTGGCAGAATGGTTAAGACACTCGTCTGTCAATACAGAGTCTGTGACAGTGTGAGGGTCTGGGTTCAAATCCAGCTCTTGCCCTTTCTCCCATGTTTAACAAACTCAGATGAGACAATGAATTGAGGTCCTGTGTGCAGCATGCACTTTGCACACTGAAAAAGATCCCATGGCAATGAGAGTGTTGTTCTTTGGCAAAATTCTGCAGAAGAAATCCAATCAGATCAGTTCAAAATATATATATATATATATATATATATATATATATATATACTAATATAGGCATGCACTCTAGGCCTGACTAAGTGCATTGGGTGATGCTGTTGGTCAGACACCTGCTTAGAACATGTAGTGTAGCATATATGGATTTGTCGAACGCATTGTCGTCTCCTTGATAGACTGAAACTGAAAACTGTATATGTGTTACTACTGTTACTAGTGTTTGTGAGTATTTCTTAATTTGCCTGTGTTTATATTTTAATTCAGAGTATGTGAATGCATGTGTGAATTGGTTTGTTTATAAACTTGTGTGTAATTATGTTGACATTTGTTTGCTTCTCTAGAAATAGAATAAGAAAAACAGAAAAAAAGTTATTTTAAAAAATGTGCTCAGATAGAAATATTGTGAATATTAGTGGAAAAATGTTTGAATGAAAGAGAAACAGCTGTTCATTGGGAAGTAAGATGATTGACATGACTTGTATGTCTGTATGTTATTATTTTGATTGTTTGTTTTTTGTTTTTTCAGATACCTATGCCCTTGTTTTTGGAACAGCTGTAATTACAGAACGGACAGTCTTCATAACATCCGCCAGCACCTGGTCAAACACCAGGATTGCAACATTTTTAAGTATGTATTATGATATTTAAATTGTATTTTTTTGTGTGTGTACAGTTCATAGAAGTAACTTTTTGCTGCTGTCACAGGCCAAGAGACTGAATGATACCTGGTTTGAACCATCTGAAGGATGTAAACACCATTGTTTGATTTCTCAGCCCCATGTTGTTCTGACCCAGTATTGAGTGCACTAAGTGCTCAGAGGGGACAAGTGGGGGACCACTTGGACCTAGCAATCAAATGTTCTTACAAGATTCACCACTTTCTCTTTTATAATGGTATATTATAAAAGGAAATACAGAGAATACACACATGCAGTGATGCACGCATGCACTCACATGCACATGCACTCACACACACTGGCGCATGTTTGCACTCACACACTCACTCACTCACAGTGAGAGAGAGAGAGATTATGAGCACAAAGCTTTGAGTAGATGTGTTGAAGAAGAATGAACATGACCTTGTTAAAATATCTGTTCCCTGGCTGGCACTTTCAGTCATGTGATGCGTTCAAGTTATTGTTCTCCTGGTGTCAGATCAAACATTCCTCCTTGAGAGGCCGTGATGTTAGGCTGCTTCATTAAATCCACGCCATGATCTCACTTTCTTTTGAGAGAGAGTGGAGGGCATTTGGGAAGGAATTTGTAGGTGTTGGGCATATTAATCGTCTTATTACTCATATGAGACACAATATTTTAAATATCATTTTAGAGTTGCTTATCAGGTTTAAGGTGGTGGGAGGGTCCTGTGGTGGGTGGTTAGGACTTTGTTAGCGGAGAGAGAGCAATGAATTGTCATGTGATACAACCAGAGACTTGCTTACATGCTAATTTGGCAAGTCTTGTTACGTCACTCATGCTTTGAAGTGGTATTTGTTGGAAAGGCATTGTTTAGGTCCTGTAACCTTTGGTATTTACCTTTTTTATGAGTTTGATCATGTATATATCTGTGAACATGTACTAAAATAGCATTTTACTTTTACAGGTGTTCCAGATGCAAGTCCACTTTCACAGATGGTATGCAGTTTCTTCAGCATGCGCAACAGAACTCGCTGACGCTGTACACATGTACAAAGTGTGCTTCCCGCTTTATGGAGAAAGCGGCCATCCAGCATCACTGGCGCACAAGTCATTCAGGGGGACGTGTGTTCCGGGTACTGAAGATTCTGCTGTGCAGGGAACGCCAGATCCATGGTTATGGACATGATTCATGTAAGGATGGTGTCAGGTTAGGGTCTGTGACAGTTTGTGACATTCCTGAAAATGTAAGAATCCGTGTGAAGCCAGAACTTCGTTTTAATGAAAAGGCCTCTTCTGAAGATGAGAATTCAGATGCAAGGACTCATTCTAATCCTTTGGCTTCAAGACCAGTCTTAGACGTGGAGTCAGAAGTTCCTGTTTCAGGAGAATGTCAGAATGATTCATCCTTCCATGAGATCACTGAAGACACTGCTATTTCTGGCATAAACAACACATGCCCAAGAAAAAAGCAGGATCACAACTCACAGCTGCCTGAAAATGAGCCCAGTTCTGTAGTGTCATTACATGGAAGTAGGCATGAAGTTGAAGAAAGGTTTGTGGTCTTATCTGTTCCTGATCCAGATGAAACAGACTATGACCATCATGCAGTTGGCTGTGAACTTGAAAGGGAAGATAGTTCAGAGCAGAAGCAAAGCCAACTAAACCTTGAGCTTGAAAGGAAAGATGATTCTTCTGAGCAAAACCAAAGCCAGATAGAAGATAGCTCTTCGGATCAGAACCAGGGCCAACTAGACCATTCAGAGGGACAATGTGAACATGATACGTCAGCTGCTTCTCCTCCTAGTGTCATTATTAGTCATGAAAGTAGGCATGAAGTTGAAGAAAGGTTTGTGGTCTTGAATGTTCCTGATGTGGATGAAACAGACTATGACCATCACACAATTGGCTGTCGACTTGAAAGGGAAGATAGTTCTGAGCAGAAGCAAAGCCAACTAAACCTTGAGCTTGAAAGGGAAGATAGTTCTTCTGAGCAGAACCAAGGCCAACAAGACATTCAACTTGAAAGGGAAGATAGTTCTTCTGAGCAGAACCAAGGCCAACAAGACATTCAACTTGAAAGGGAAGATAGTTCTTCTGAACAGAACCGAAGCCAGATAGAAGGTAGCTCTTCTGAGCAGAACCATGGCCAACTAGACCATTCAGAAGGACAATGTGAACATGATACATCAGCTGCTTCTCCTACGAGTGTCATTATTAGTCACATGGTACTCAGTGATGTTAACTGTCATCAAGAGGATCAACATCCACAGGAGGAATGTGAATCAGATGGTGTGGGCAGCAACTCCACCAAAGTGCACATGGAAACTGTACCTTCAGATTATGACGATAAAGCCACCTGTGAAAAGCAGGTTTGTGTTGCTGTTGATCAATCCTGTGACCATGTTCAACAACAGACTTCAGTCTCGTCAGTTGAGCTTGCTCAGAATGGGAGTACAAAATCAACACCATCAGAAGTGGCGGAGAGAGAGGTTTCACCTGCTGCAGTTGAGCGTGAGGAAGTTCCTGTCATGACGAGACAAGAAAGTATTAGACTGACTGAGCTGCTGGGTTCTGATGAACTGCATCGTGCCTTGTCTGGTCAGCTGTACCATGAGGACGCTGGCCACTTTTCCTGTGCTTTCTGTGACAAACGGTTTGATCGAATTGACTGTATTCACATGCACCTCTTCGTTCACTGTAATGTTCCTTTATATTCTTGCAGTTTTTGTTCTCTTGAAACTTCATCGATTGCTCAAATGAAGAGACATTTTTTGGGGGAGCATCCAGGCCAGGAACGTCAGATCAAGTATTTATTGGTCAAAAAGGCAGATATTCTTCAGACCCTTGAGGAAGAAAAACCACTGACAATTCAGAAGTTCATAACAATTTGTTGTCAGCTGGCAGCTGTTAACCAATCCTCTCAATACACACTGACTTCTGCTCTGAGAACTGGTGGAGACAGCATCTCTGTTGCTGGTGGAGGAACAGAGGCAGTGGATCAAGCAGACAATGTGAGAAATGACATTGACATAGTTAATCAGGAAGTTGATGCCAGGAATGAAAGAACTGCAACAAATAAGAGAAATGATGGTAAAACAGAGGCAGTGGATCAAGTTGACAATGTTAGAAATGACATTGACACAGTTAATCAGGATGATGATGCCAGAAATGAAAGAACTGCAACAAATAAGAGAAATGATGGTTCTGTTGTATCCAAAAAGGGTCACCTTTCTGAAAGACCAGAAGACCATTCTGCTGTCTCAGATGTGGTAATTAGCCAGCCTTCTGATGGACATGCACATTGTGGTGTGAGATCTCTTAACAGATCCACATCAGTCTGTCGGAGGAGTGCAGAGGCAGGTACAAGCTTTCAGGATTCAGAGGAACACCAGGAACATGCCACAACAAAGGATTCCAGAAAGATCCATGCCCTGGCAGCCAAACCCCATTCATCAGCACTTTATATGCCAAAGACTTTGCAGAACTCCAAGGGAAAGGTGCAGCATGTTGGTCGCCCAAAGAGTGGTACTTACACTGTTGTGAAGGAAGGTTCATTGCTTAAGCTTAAATGTAAAGCCTGTGGTGATATGACCCTTTCACAGAGTTCTATGGTCAAGCATCTGGAAACTTGCAGACCTTACATCAACAGTGAGTCTGCCTCTGACCAGACGAACTATGCTGGATCACTGGCCAGACAAATGAGGACAAATGGTTCTCTTGTTTCAGATTTCTTTGGTAATATGCATTCCAACGAGACTGATCCTCTGCAGACAAAACACCAGTCGAGAGGCTCTTTGGATCCAGTGAGCTTGAGTGACCATGCAGAGCATTCAGATCACTCTGGAAAGGCCCATGAAATCATTTCACAAAAAACAGGTTCTGAAAAGAAAGCTTCAGAACTGTCTTCAAAGAAAGTGGTAAATGCTGATAAGGTTTTAAGTCTGCAACCCAAAAAGTCCTTGGGATTAGATGGAGTTGAAGGTGAGGATGAAAGGATAAATGATGTGGAAGATTATCAAACTTCAGCAGAAACCAGTCATGTGGAGTCGGCATATAATCAGAGTGGTGATGAAGCAGCTGAAGAAGATGACATTGTCATGCAAAGGACAAGAAAGAGGAGAGTCCAGAGACTTCAAAGCAGCTCTGATGAAGAGGGTTCAGAAGACCAGATGAGTGCTAACAGACACTTAGATGTGAAAGAAGGGGAAATTGGGAGGGACTCGGAACAAATATCACAATGTAAACTCTGTGAGTTTGCAGCTCCCAGCTCTCACATAAATGAATTGCAAGACCATATCTGCTGCAAACATAAACGTCTTCTGAGTCTGATAAAGTGTGGGTACTGCAGTGTTTTATATGGAAAATTATCATATCTGAAAAGGCATATCAACAGTGTCCATGCTGGACAACCAGAATTAAAGGAAGAAGTGTCAATCTGCGAATTTTTCAGAATCCAAGAAAAAGAAAACTGTTCTCCAAAACAGAAGAGGATCAGATCAGAACCAAAATCAAAGCTGAGAAGAGTGGAGAAAGATGGTGATGCAGTAATGATTGTGGAGGATGATACAGACCAGGAAAACAGTGTCACAAACTGTGACAAGAAACGAGAAAACAAGAACTTTGTGAGCAGTTCGGGCACATTGACCACTTCTGATATACTGGACAAGGGATTTCCATTGATACCACCACCAACTGGAACCAGGAATGTCACCAGTCATGCGCAAACAAACAGCACTGTCAAAAGTCCCCCAGAACAGAACAGAAACACCATGCACTCTTCGTTGGAAGATGATGACACCAGTTACCAGAGCACTGGTGGCTCTCCTGCTCAGATGCACGGTGAGCAACAAGGACTCTGCAGTGCCAAGACATTGCCTGTCCAGGATTCTGGAGAAGTTAGGACTTCCTTGACCTCTGAAGAGACCAAGGTGGCTGAGCATACTGCGATGTCTGCAAGAGCAAAGGTTGGCAACAAAAAGAGGTCAGGTTGTTCGCTCAAAGCTTCCACTTCAGTGTCAAAAAGAAAGCGCACTGCAGAACCAGAGATGTCTCCGACACAGGGTCCATCCTCAGCCTTGAAATCCAGGATGGAAGGGAAACAGGCAGATGAGCAAAGCATGGATGATGATGAAGGCAAGAAAACAAGCTGTAAAAGGTTGGTCTTCCCTGCTGGTTTAGAGTTTGATATTGAAATATTGATACTGATAATAGTCTTATCTTCACTTTGATTATATACAAAGTTTATGTTTGTTGCAGGACACTATAAGTTATCTGACCGGTTCACCACAAAATCAGTGGGTCATTTTGAAAATTAGTGGGTTAGGGAAGAAAACAGTATTCCCATTCCCTGTGCCCCGATCAGTCACCTTATACTTAAAGCCCGAAAATTGTAATTAAATTTGTACTTTGTCTGTACATAAAGATATTTGTGTGTGTGTGTAGTCAGTACAACTTGACAGTTGATCTGACAGTAATAGCAGATACTGAGATAGATATGTGTGCATGTGTGTGTGTGTAACTGTCTAGTGAGAGAGACACAGAGAGAGCGACAATGTATTAATGATTGCTATGTCATGATGAACCCAGAAATTATAACACTGAGCCTTCTGCTCTGGATAGTGAATGTTCACATTATAATGATTATGGTCCAGTGAATAAAAAGGAAAAAGCTGTAACAAAAGCAAAGCAGTACAACTGAAAGATATCAGACCTTCAATGTCACTTTCACAATTTGCATTGCTCTAAATGGGTATGCATATATGGTTGTTTTAGAAAAGCATTTTCCTGTGTTTGTGGAAATCCAAATCTTCACAGTTGCAAAATGTCTCTAAATTTTCCTAAAATACCATGCCAGCATAATGTGTGGACCTGTTTAATGATATAGAATTTTACGTTCTTATGTATACACAGGAAAAAAGATCCAAATGCACTTTAAAGATAGTTATGTCTGGTATGTGTATGTTGGGCTGTGGAAACACAAACATACACCAAAAACAGATAATGGATGCTCAAATGACAAAATGAAAATGGTTGTGCTCATAAGATTAAAAGTGTGCTTGTAGTTGCACATATCTTGGTTGATCGGCTATTGATTTTACTTAATTAAGCAAAACTGGTGGTGGGCAGTGATCATTTTCTGGTAGAATCATGCAACTGTTTTGATTACATTTTTACTCTGTGCAGACTTTACTCATTTTAAGGTCTGTGATAAAAATTTTAAAAAATGATAGCTATCAGAATGATAATTAGAAGAAGAAAAGGGTAACAAAACATTTAACTACACTCATCCTTGAGATATTGATCAGACATTCTGCAATTTGTTATTGGTCTGCATCTTATTTTTGATTCAATACATCATTACATGTGTGTACTTTGTATGTGTAATTGCACACCCCTGCCATTTCAGATATGTTCATTTAGTTTATTTTCTGTAACCTTTGTCATCTGAATATATGACATAATCTGATGCAGACACTGAAACAGAGGCACAACTCTGCTTTGCATTTGTTGTTGTTGTTGTTGTTTTCTAGGACAGTTCTAAAACCCTTGCTATTATTTGAAGAATATTTCTTTTCCTTGCAGGTATAGATGTGTCAAGTGTGCTCAAGTACATCCAGATTACCGCAGTTTGAAATTACATTTGAGCCGTCATCTGGACTACTGCTCCTTTGTCTGTTGCCTGTGCCACAAGAAATTTGCCTCCACTAATGAAGCACAGAAGCATCATGAAAAGAAGCATCCTGGGGAGCTTTTCTCGCACAAAGTGAGCTGGACAGTGGTTTCTCTATCTTTATTATTTTGTTGTTGTTGGATCCAGTGTGTTAAATGATATGGCCTTACGACAGTTATTTACTGCCACTGTTAACATGATATGAGGTGGGGGGTTTTTCTTTTCTGCAAGATTATATGATTTCTTCTCATTTAGTTTAGGTTTGGAAACTTTTATCATTATGATGTCAGACTGTGTGTGTGTGAGTATAAGTGTTTGTGTGTATGTGAGAGAGAGAGAGGGTCTATCATATGTGAGAGTGAGAGAGTAATGTAGATGCAGATTGACAGTGACAGACAAAGGAAAAAAATGTGGGGGAGAGTAAAAGATAACACTAACGCCATGGAGCGTGTGTGGTGCATGCCTTGCCTATACTATTCTGCGTCATGGATCTCCATCTTTTTCTGTTTCTGTTCAGGGAGAATGAGACTAACTATTGTGGACAGAAAGTTGAGAACAAGAGAGAGAGGCCGTTAGTCTAACAGTTAACTCTGGATGACAGTTTGAGAATATGGTGTTAGGTTGCAGAGAGAGTAAAAGACAGAACTGCATGGACAGATAGACATGGTGTTGGGATGCAGAGAGACTCAGAGTAAGAGACAGATCTGTATGGACAGATAGACAGACAGAAAGTAAGCTGGAAGAAAGGGAGAATACTAAACTTACAGTAAATTTGGATGAAAATTTGAAAAAAATTGTGTTGGATTGCAGAGGATCTCCCATCCTGATAAGGAGAAGAAGTTGAAGGCCCTGATCCAGGCCAGTGTGATGGAGGGATCAGACGGCACTCAAGCATGCACAGGAATTCCAGGGAAGAAGTCTGAGCAGGAGTGTAAGCAGAGTCTCCAGTGTACAAAGTGTCAGGTAAGTGGAGATGTCCATAGTTAGCTGTTTGGTGTCATACACTGTACCACGTCAAACTGATGCCAGCTAGGCCTATTGGTTTGCTATGTTTGACCAAGATTTGCAGCTAACTCAGTAATAAGACATCCCAATGTTAGTCTGCTGTCTGCTAGCCGATCAAACATTTCCAACCAGAGCTGGTTCACAATGGCTACCATTTCCTGAGGTAAGCCCATTATCTTGTCACTTTATCTTTGCCAACCTTTTATGGGTTTGAAATATTATTTTCTTGCTTGTTTGTTTTTTGTAGAGCTTTCTGTTAAATTTTCTTCTAAAAATTCATCTCATTTACATCATTTGCATCAGGTTTTGACATTTCATTCCTCCTTATTGTATCATTTCCTCCTCAATCCTTTGACTTCTTAGGGATGTTTTCTTATATCTCGCTGACACAAGTTCACTTGGACCGGTTGGCAGTTCTTTTCCTGTGCTTGCGCTGTTCCTTCTGGGCAGCAGTGCAGACTCTGTCTTCCCTCTTGGGCATGATAGAATCACTGCCCTGGGGCAGGGTTCTCAAGTGCCCTCTTCAGAGAGCACTGTGGCTGCGCTGGTTTCAGAGGACTCAGCCCTGAGACACGCAGGTCTGTCTAGAAGAGTGGTTCCTTGAGATGACTTCAGAATGGCTTCTTTCCCCTTGATGTGGTTTACAGTAGGTGTTCTTTGCTGGCCGTTGGAATGAGTAATCAGCTCTGCCTAGAAATGGAGTTTGATTGGTTAGCAGACAGCAGACAAATAGCAGGACGTCTTATTACTGAAATAACCGCAAATTTTGGTCAAACAGAGCAAATCAGGAGACCTTGTTTGCCTCAGTTTGACAGGGTAAGTATATTAAACCCAACCGGGAGTATGAAACAAACTCCCCATCTTTGTATCGTTTTTGTTTTGTTTTTTTTTCTCCTGTGCATGAGATAGGGCTGTTCTCCCTGGGGAGAGTGCTTTCCACTGTGCAGTGCCATCCATTTTTGTTCTTTCATTTTAATGTCTGCAAGTGTATTTCATTTGTTTTACTACCAAAGCAGGTTTTTCTACAAAATTTTGTCAGAGACAATCTCTTTGTTACTATGCATTCTTTTATGTGCGCTGAGTGCATGCTGAACATGGGACCTCAGTTTATTGTCTTATCAGAAAGACTTGCACCCAGATCACCACTCAAAGTCAGGGGGATGGGAGGTGGGTGAAGGGGGGGGATCTTGCATTATGATTATGCAGCTGCTCCACCATAGGGCTTAGTCTGGGCTTTGTTTTTAGTTTTCTTCCATTCATTATCTTCTCTCACCGCCTCTCCCACTATGTCTATAACTTTCCCACCCACCTCCCTGTCTCTCCTTGTCTCAGTTATAAATACAAGAGATGGTCATTATACAAGAGATGATGATCCTTTTCTCAGTTATACAAGAGATATTGATCCTTTTCTCAGTTAAAGTACACAAGATGTTGGTTTTTGTGTCAGCTGAATACTGGAGATGATGATCAATCCTTTTCTCAGTGTATTGAGCAGATGTTGTTCCTTTCTTTGTTAAACAAGATACCCGTGTCTTCATTGTTTCTGAGGACAGATGGTGCTGGACTCCCCCAAGCTGTTTAAAAGACACTGTGTCAGAGACCATGGCATGGAAAGGAGCATGGATAGAATGCACTGGCTGGACATCCAATCACAAATTGTCTATGACCTGTGTGGAAATCCTATCAGCACTTCACCTGACCACCAGACGTCTGTATACAGCTACCTGTGTGGCTTCTGCTCCTGGCGATTTGTGGACAGGTAATGGATAGTCCATCTTCACACAATGCGAGTCTATGAAATAATCTTGTGTTTCGGTTGGCTCTGTGGGCATGTTTATGTCTGCGGTAAACTTTAACAATTAGATTTATGGAAGCTGGAAAGTTGGGTGAAGACAGGGAAAGCCTAAAACTTGGACAAACCTGAATTATGATCATAAAGTAATTTCATGAGGATCAATTGATATTGGTTGATTGAGATGAAATTGTTCCATTTCCAGACCACAACTTCCAGTTCAAAAAGCTGGTGAGCAGAAGTATAATTTAGATCAATATGTTTAAGAACTGGTAACCCCCACCACACTCACTCTTAACCCACATTAATATAATTTCATGTGTGTTTGAGGAAAAATGTAATTTTTTATTGTAACTGATAAAAATGGAGGGGGAAAAAACACCAAAAAAAAACCCCCATCAACTACATGCATTAATGAGAAGCAAAACTGGTTAACACTGGACTTTCATGTCAAGCATTTTTTGTGTTCCAGAAACATGGCTTCAGAACACTCCACAGAAAAGCACCAAGAGGTGAAGAAGGCATGGGTGCTCCGGCTCCGCTCTGCTGCCAGCCAGGAGACGGGCCTCCAGACCTCTGCAGAAAGGCTTGTCACAGCCACAACCAGTCTTGAAATGAGCATGACGCAGAAACGTGAAACATCTTCAGACTCTTCACCAGCTTCGTCTGCATCCAGGGATGTTTCAGATACTTCTGGGACTCAAGGAAATGAAATGTTGTTAGGTTCCTTCATGGCTGCATCTAAATGCTGCCCTTCTAAATGCTGCCCAAAAATTGTTCTGAAAGACTTCCTCAAAACTGGCCAACTCCAGGAGTTTACAACTTTACTGCAGTTGAATGGTGTCACGTCATTTCATCTTGGGGACAGGCTTTCTGATGAGAAGCGCACCTTTCTCATGAGATTCATCCCTAAAAACATAGAGGACTAGTATTGTAGTAAGAAAGGACAAGAACTGCTTTCTTAGAGAGAACTAGTTGTGTATGTAAATTGTGTGTGTGTGTTAATGTGTACAAAACGAAAAGATCAAGTTTCTTGATGATTGAAAGAGTATTTTCAGTGAGATTTTGTTTTGATATTCGGCAAGGGAGATACTTAACCAGTTGATTTTGTGTTTACTGTTCTTGCACTATATATTGTACTTGAAGTGCTGGCATGCCCAACAATATATACTATGCAGTTTTGGTTTTTATTTTTTGTAATTTGTTTCTTGCAGAAAGCATTTTAATTTTGTTTTTAAAGTTAACATATTTATTTCCATTGCTTTTATATGCATATATATATGTGTGCAATCTGAGGCCTTGAAAACTTACATGTGGGTTTACTTAAGAAAATTGTGTGAGGGTATTTGAAAGGCCATAATACGGAAATGTGTAGTGAATATGTGATACATGAATGTGTGTTTGCACGTAAGTGGGTGAAGAGATGTGTGGGTGACTCAGAATGAGTGATGTGGGAGAAATGCCTCTGAAACGGTGCTGATGGGCCAGCAAAGAAAAAAAAGGTTGAAGAGTGAGTTGATCACAAAAGCAGAAAGGAGATAGGGAGTGGTGACATGGCAAGGAAATCTAGGGGTCCCAGGTTCGAGTCCTGTTAATATTAGGACAGGGATGTTTACATTCCGCTCCATGTGACCCCGAGTTTCGGCCTAGGTGCTAAACTTTCATATTTCAGGTGAGCCATTTGAACAAAATCTCATTTGCAGCCTACTGTTGGTGTATGTTATGATAGTATGTCTTGGCTAAATTTGGTTGTAGGCACAAATAGGGAGGTGAGGTCAGCAGACGTGGGACTCTTAGTACATCACAGCAAAACATACCACAACAGGTCTTCCCTACCTTCAACTTTTTTTCTTTCTTTTTTTTTTAATCTCATTTATACATCCATGTTAACTTTGATATTCTCTTGTAGGAGAGAGAGTCACTTAGACATCAGTGTTTTGCAACGAAATGTTGGAAGCTCTCTGCTACTGTGTACTAGTCTGCAAAAAGTAGTTCTTCCAGTGTGAAATGTTGGTGCCATATGGTAAGTTACTCAAGATTTTGAAGTTTATGTTAATGATTTATGCTATGAAGTTTACTTCTTTTTTTTCTTTTTTCCTTTTAAAAAAAAAAAAAATTTTGATTATGACAAAAGTATTGCAAAGAAAATTTTGATGGTGATCATGATAGTTTCATTCACCTACCCCTGTTCTCCAACAGATTTACACTCCCCAGCTAGTTAATTCTCATTCATCTTTACAAGAATGCCTGAGGTGCCAGCTATCAAGTTTTTATCAGCAGTAATGCTGTTGATAATGCTGAGTAGTTTCTTTTGATGTGTTCAGTTTTTGAGTCTGATGAGTCAACTTTATTTTTCTTTTTTTCTGCTGGAGGATGTATGCGTGTGTGTGTGTATTCATTGGTGCTGCATTTAACACATGAGGGTTGGGATGTTTGGCTGGTGCAATCAGATATAAAATACGGTGCATCTTTTGTACTTGGCAAGCATACTTATCTCTTTGTTTTTTTTCTTCCTGATATGGCTTGAATTCTCTTTTTAAGACATGACCTGCCATCACTCTTGGAATGCCATTGCTGACCTGATGCTTTGGATTTGGCTTAAGCCAGTTACGTTCAAGAATTCAGCAACAGCTGTTGATTTTATTCGGCAGCTCTTGATTTTACATGATATTATGAAAGGTTGAGAGATAAACAGTGATTAATTTGAAATTTTAAAAAAAGGCTTCAATGTGTTCATCTGTGTGTTCATCTGTGTATATTTTAGACAAGGCTTTTTTTTTTTTTTCCTTTTTTTTTTTTTTTTTTTTTTTTTTTTTTGCTTAATTTGTTTTGCTGTGTTTAATGATAGGTCTGGTGTCGGCAGTACCTGGAACACCAAGATGGCATGAACACCCCACAAACAATAATGCCCTGTGTTTTAATTTACTCGTGTACAATGAAATCTTTTTAGATGTGTTTTTCTTATGTAAATGTTTGGTTGTATCATTAATTATGAATTGTCCTTATGTTGTTGATAACTGATGATGTTATTAACAATATTTAAAAAAAAAAAAAAAAGCATAATATGTGTCTGTGTCATGTTTCTGTCTATATTGTGCTTCCAACCACAGAACTTTACGTGATTGTCACTGTACAGTCTGAAAAGCCTGCTCATAATTCTATCTCAGTAGCTTGCTGAGAAGCAGCAAATCATTTTCTGTTTTTATCAGTGTATGCACATTAATATCAGAATGTCAGTAATATGATGTCTGTTTTGGTTGTTTTTTTTATGCATCTGTATATATACATGTGTTATTAAATACTATTGGCATCAGTTAGTTGCTTGATAATACTTTTGTATATTTGTGTATATTAACCTTTAGATTTCTGCGCAAGCTGTTCAGGAACGGTGGATAATTCACTCCCCTGCTACTCAGCACTGCCACATAAGCTGTTCCTAAATGGCAGCTATATATCTGACCTGAGAACGTTCTATTACGTTGGTTGCTGTAGATTTACCAAGGTTTCTCGAACTCTAATGATAACTTATAAGCCCTTACTTCATCAATGAATGTTGTTTTTCAAGTGGTTTTGCTGGCTGACCAGAGCATGTCAACAATTCATTATCAATGCAGGCAGGCAAATTGGTGATGCCTGGTTCAAGCCGAGTGATCACAAAACTAAATGCCATGACACCATGATTAGCCACTGCTCAATAAAAGTAAGAATGAATGCTTGGAGAAGACAAAGGTAAACTCCAGTCTGATGATTGTTTGGAAGAGGAATGTGAAGAATATCAGCCTCCAGTTCCTGCTAATGACCCAGAGAGCAGAACAGAGTTCAACATTGCCAGCAGGCAGTGGAGTTATTCACAGAACACACTGTTTCATGGAAAGTGATGACAAGCCCACAAGAAGTAGGGGTAGTGGTGGGGGAGGCATCAGATTGCAGTGTGCGAGCAAAGCAGGGAATGAGGTGGAGTGGAGAAAGGGGGCAGCAGTGTGTGTTGTGTTTTGGTTTTGGTTTTTAAATCGGTGCATCATTGGGCTGATGATTTTGATCCAGACCTTGGATCATAATTAAACCTTTTTTTTTTTTCTTTTTCTTTTTTTCTTTTTGGTCAGTCTGAATCAAAATAAAACGTGTTTTTTTTCTGCTTGTTGTTTAGTTGTTCAGCTGTTTCATTCCATTGCTTCAATAATGATTGATAATCTTTTCCAAAAGGAATGATAGATTCCTAAAATATCTCAATGATTTGTAGCATTGCTGTTACTGGTGGTATATTATAGTAATAATTCATGTATATATACTGCTATCATACATATTCTGTCATTCTGTTCAAACCTGCCACGTGCAGATGCACAGTGTATGTGTATATATATGTGTATATATTGTAGTTGTTTGTCTGATGTAAATTCCAAGATTGCCATTGTTATGCGTAACTCAGCCATTACCATAATTTTCCTACAAAATCATCAGCTGTTATCTACATTTTCTTCTCTTCAGCTCACCTTGAAAGATTAGAGAAAGAGAATGATACTGTTTTAATACCAGAAAAAACCGGACTTTTTGCAAATGAAATCCATTGTGTTATGTACTTAGCATGATCAATGTCATCCATTCTTTTATTTCATACAGAATGAAAAATAATAAACAAAATGCTGTGCAAGTCTGTCTGTACACTCTGGAGTTTGATACATGTTACATGCTCATGAGTTAATCAGGTGTACATAAAAGGTGTGTGTTTTTTGCCTCAAAAAATGACTTGAAAGATGTGGTTTTACAGAGATTTATTTTGTTGGTGAGATGGAGAATACATTGTTCCCAGTCCCATTGTCAGTTCCTGATTTGATAACTTTTACTCAGAAACTTACCTGTCAGATTTTTTGGAGAGATAATGACAATCATCTTCACAATACAGGGGGCTGGAATAAGAAAAAAGGACAATCAGTAAAATGATGTTGTTCGCTTTTTAGTGCAGATCCCTGACAGCACACACACACACACACACACACACACACACACACACACACACCCAAAGGAACGTGCTCATTACTTCACTGGCTATCGTGGGTTGTACTCGATCCAGAAGGGTACAAAAATGCAAATATCTCAGCCAATTCTTATTTCAGAAATGCTTCCTACACCTAAAAGGCCGACTTTTGTTAAAAAAAAAAAAAGAAAAAAATTCATTAATTAGTTAATGAGTAATTAAAGGTGACGTTTTAACTACACACAGACGCTTGTGTGGGTCGTGTATGACCTGTGCTTTTTAAAGAGGAAAAAACATGGTCACCCCTCAAAAGCTCGTGTGGGTCATGCACGACCCATACCTTTTTAATAGTGATTTTAGGTTTAATTTGCAATTAGTGAAGGAAAATAAAGAAGTTTTACTTTCAATAGTCTCTCTACCCCACTACTCTCCCATTACCCCCCCTCCCTCCCAGCTCCGTCCCTTTCGCCTGTCTTCAGCTATAACCCCCTTCCATCCCTTTCTCTAACAGCATGTACCTGTGTGACTGAATATCTTTGATTGTGCGTGTATAGGATGCTATGAGTCATCTCCCTCTCTCGACGGGCGCAATAGCCGAGTGGTTGAAGCGTTGGGACTGTCAATCTGAGGGTCCCGGGTTCGAATCACGGTGACGGCGCCTGGTGGGTAAAGGGTGGAGATTTTTACGATCTCCCAGGTCAACATATGTGCAGACCTGCTAGTGCCTGAACCCCCTTCGTGTGTATATGCAAGCAGAAGATCAAATACGCACGTTAAAGATCCTGTAATCCATGTCAGCGTTCGGTGGGCTATGGAAACAAGAACATACCCAGCAAGCACACCCCCGAAAACGGAGTATGGCTGCCTACATGGCGGGGTAAAAACGGTCATACACGTAAAAGCCCACTCGTCTGCATACGAATGAACGCAGAAGAAGAAGAAGAATCTCCCTCTCTCTCACTCTCTCTCGCTCTCTCTCTGTCTCGCTGTCTGTCTCTGTCTCTCTCTGTCTCTGTCTCAGTCTCTCTCTCTCTATCAATCTCTGTGTACATAAGTACGGTTTGTATGTATGTGTATGTGGTGTTATGCGTTTGTGTGTGTGATCAGTTGTGTGTGCGTGTGTGTGTGTGTATGTGCTTGTGTGTGAATGCGTGAGCATGTGTTTCTTCTGAGTGTATGTGTTTGTGTGAGTCTGTGTGTGCGTGTGCAAAGCGCATGTGTGTGTAATCAGTTGTTACGATATGTTTTCCTTTTCTATATTTTGTTATAAGCTTTGGAGGAATATACAGGTTTTTGTCTCTTTGCAAAGTATGGGTCATGCACGTCCCACACAAGCTTTGGAAGAATATACAGGTTTTTGTCTCTTTAAAAGGTATGGGTGGTGGATGACCCACATGAGCTTCCGTGCGTAGTCAAATGCAACAGCCAGCGAAGGTTAACTGGTCCCAAAACCTGGTTTGGTCATGGGGGCACTGCACTGTTGAACTCATCACCAACATTCTCCATTTCTGGTGGTCATGGAATGGGTGGCCTGAGTGCACAGCTTCTCTGTCCACACAATGACGTTCTCTGCCCATTTCTTTTGCTGTCTGCCTCGTCTCCTTTTCCGCTGCACTGTTCCCTGAAGGATGGTCTTGAAAAGCCCCTCAGATCTTGTCACATGGCCATACCATCTCATCTTCCTTTATTTCCACTGTGGTTAGTAGGTATTCATACTGACTAACATGCTGTCTGATATTGTTGGGGGGTTTGGGGTTGTTTTTTTTGGGGGTTTTTTTTACTTCTTTTTATTGTTATGTAGTCTTTGTAGGAGATGTCAAGGAGTCCCCTGAAGCATCCCATTTCCATTGTTTGGATTTGCATGCATATTAGAAAACAGAGAACCAGTATATGTAGTAGATTCAGCTTTGTTCTGAGACTGATGTTTGTCTCTCCATATGGGCTTTTGTCTTGGCAGTTCTGCTTCAGTTTGTGCAGCTCTTGTCATTGTTTATACCTTGGACCCTTCGTCTCTGATAATGACACCAAGGTATTGAAACTGCTTCACTGTTTCTAGCTGTTGACCAATGACATTTATTTGATCTTGATTGGATATTTGCTGTTTGTCATGAGTTTTGTCTTCTTGGCACTAATCACTCAGCAAACTTCAGTAAGGCCCCACCAGATTATAACAGATATAATTTGGAACATGTGGGTTTTAGAACCAGTTTTTAAGAAAGAACTTGAGTAAACACATTTGATTTCTGATCTGTGCATCAACTGGTAAACTTTCTGGATGAGATCTGTGCCTGCAAAAGCATAATCATATTTATACAGAAACATTTTGGGCGAGTCATGCTTGCAGTTTCTCCCCTTTAAATCTAGCTAAGGTAATTCATCATTATGCTCATTATCTTTTACTTTTTTCATAATAATTGATAGATTGTAATAAAATTGTTTGTTTTACGTGTGTTGTGTGTTTTAATTCTCTAAATTGATACATTGTCAGTTTCAGGCCATTTCACATGTGATGTTGGTATGATGTTCAGATCACGAGTTATGGAATGTATGAGCACAAAGTGCATGTTACTTTGTTAGTTACTGCTTTGTTTCCTGGCACTGTGTGACAAAGCCTGTGTTAGTTACTTTTCATTTCCTTGGCTTTTTGTTATATCTGTTATATGTTTTACAATTTGCTGTTATGCTGAATATGTCTTCCTGTGTTTTAATGAGTTCTTGCAAGGAGATTTTCCATTTGCTGTCAATTGATTAATTAATCTAACATTCATAATTTTATAAGTTGTCTCCACTGTGTTTACCATCAGAAGAAGCAGCAAATAAAGATGTTTTCCATGACAAGATGACGTAAACCATACTGATTTGTGTTGTTCCTTTTCATGTATGGTTGTTCTGTTGACATGATTGTCAAAGAATGTTCTCTTCTTCAGCGTTCCCAGGCCACGCTCAGATGGTCAGTCCAGAGTAGGTTACAACTTGTCCTGGAGCGCTGCAGGACTGGGCCAGATCTGGCACCTCAGCTCTTTGTGCAGAGGGCAGTCTTGCTGGACATGGGCTGGAGTTTGAGGAGAGGTGTCACACGGACATTGGTCTGCGTGGGAAATTTTCAGTTTGTAGAAATGGGAGAGGAGCTGGCAGTGGCCTGTGCACAGTCTGAGGATGATGACTTGCTGAGCTCGACCCAGTTGATGGTTGCTGTCCTCCTCTGGTTCCAGATGTAGCGGTTCTTGCCACCTGTTTCTGCAGTGGTTGTGCAGAACGGTCTTTTCCTCCCAAAAGCTAAGGGGGTGGGCATATAGGGTGAGCCTTCTTCCTGCTTTGGAGAGCTTGTTTGCCTCTTCATTTTCTGCAATGTCATAGTGAGAGGGATCCAATGTAGGACCGTTATGGTTCTGGCACTTAGGGCTTGCATCTCAGACTCGATGTCTTGCAGGATTTTGTACCTTACTCTGATCTGGAGGCTTTGTAGGACAGCTCAGCAGTTGATGATGATGACACTGTGGTCTGACAACGTAGGGCTTCATCTCTGAGAATGTTCTTTGTAACAGAAATTCAGTTGTCATGAATTGCAAAGATTTAAAGAACAGAGCATGAGTTTGTGTCCTGACATGGACTTTTGCACACAAGAAAAATTTACACACTGGAAGAAAACAGATTGCAGGGTTGTTTTGAATGGTATTTAGATTGCAGCTAGGGGATCTTCTCATTCTGATGGCAATAGCTCAACAACACTGAAGAGACGGCAGGGAGTTGTAGTCTTTTTTCTTTCCTCTGCATCAAAGGTAGTATTTTCCTTGAATATCATCACCACCATCATAGTTGCATAGGATTTAGACTCTTATTCTAAGCATACTTTTGTCAAAAATTCAATTCTATAACAGAAAAACTCTGTAAGCAAGTTCCTTGTAATAAGTATTTGGGGAAGAGGGGTGTGGAGCTGCATTTAGACCATAGAAAAGTAGAATTTGTCAAGCACTAAGACCATGAAAAAGTAGTAGAATTTTTTCCAAGTCAGAACAGCTGCTTGTGATGAACACGGTGCTGCAGTGAAGACAACACAACCAGCCCATAGAGGCCTTTGCATCATGGGCCAAAACAGTTTGGCCACCAGAAAGGTCAAGGCACCATTATGTGAAGCTGGTTCTGATGTGGAGCTTGTGTGGGAGCATCCAGCAAGCACAGCACCTGAGTGACACTGACAGATGATCAACAGTTTGAGCAGTGCAGCTCTTCATAATTTTTTCTTGTTGTAGTTGCAGGTTTTTTTGTTGTTGATACTTTCTACCACGGAAGGATCTTAAAGTCTATAGAAGTGGGGGGTAGGGAGGGGGGGGGGTTGTTTTTTTTAACAAACTGTTCAAATGCTATTTTTGATAAATGAAAAATATGTAACTTAAATGACAGAATGGTGTTTTAAAGAATAACTTCCTAAATTACTGCCCTTTATGCCCTCTGGCCTGTAGGGCAGCAATGAAGAAGTGCCACATCCACACTTGTCTGTTTTGTCTCTGAATGGTATCCCAGGTGTGCTTCAGTTTAAAGAGCAAAGGAATTGTTGAAGGGAAAGACTGAACAATGAGTTCGCTTTGCACCCTCTATTTTCAAACATAACAAGGTTGGTTACACAGGGAGACCGTACCCCCCCTTCACCACCCTTCTTTCCAAGCTGCAAAATGATGGGGAGTTTATAATTCAAAAGTCGGTTTCCATCATGTGTTAAACTGATAGACAGTGCATCCTCCTCTGACATTACAATCAACAGTATATGTGATGGGACATAAAATTCTCCTCCTCCTTGGGCATCAAATAGCTGTAAACTCTCTCAGAATTACTCCATTAGCAAAATTTCAGTAGTTTCAAAATTGTTTTTCTTTTCACTGCACACTATTTGGAGAGACAGAAACATCACTCTTGAATGCAAACTAAAGACTGCATGCACTTGTGCTTTCCTTTCTTTTATATGCATGCTAGTCATGAAGCTGTCAAGTTGAGATAATTCAGATGACTCAGTATCTCATACACTGACCACATCACAAAATAAAGTGTGTATCAGAGTAACGCATGAAACGCTGTTTAGACCAGCTGTCCACTGACAGCCAGAAAAAAAAACATCCCTTCTCCCCTCTTCAGAGAGCCGTGACTGCCCCCTTGGAATGCCAGATGGACCTACCTGATCAGACATCCAGGACTCACCCTTGAACAACGCAGCTTTCACAATGCAAAGACCCAAGCCCTGAACAAGGTGACAAGGGCACAAGTCAATACATCAGTCTAGTCAACTGTACCATGAGATCTGCCGTAGAATACAGTGCAGTGGTATGGGACCCCAGCCAGCAAATACAAGTACAGACAAGCCAAAGACCACCCAGCAACAAGCAGCTCGCTTCATCACCTGAAATGAATTCAAGAAAGGAGGAAACAACAGTGTCCGACATACATTCTATTAGAAAACATAATCCAAACAAGTCTATCTCCAACAACCAGCAACATCGAAGTGGCGATACATGACCAAGGAACAAGGCAGTTTCTCCATGATTAACACTGCAATGCATGCGAGTTGAAACAACCAGTTTCATATTGGATAACCACAGAGACCAAGATTTAAGTACCACTTTTTCCTTCAGACTACAGTGGAGTGGGTCAACGTAAATGAGAGTAACTGTCACAGCAACACAAGCTGGCAATTTCTTAGACAAGGTGAAGTGCTCTCCCTAGTTGGTCACTAATCAGGTAATGACAGAATTGGTTTCTGCTGATTACACACACACACACACACACACACACACACACTACCTTAAATCTGAAGAAATTCAAACATCTACCTTCATCACCACCCCCCTCCCCCACCCTTACACCCTGCCCCCCTCCCTCCTCATGGAGAGAGAGACACACACACACACACATGCATGCACGCATGCACACAGAATCAATCTTCTATCCTGTATTTGCGTGCCTGTCAGGCTCTGCTGCAAGGTATTTACAACTTCCTGTCACATGAGACTCCAAGTGCTTTAAACTTTTCAAGAACATGCAACTTCTCAACAGGCACAGTAAGGCTTCCACTCCTATCTCTCCTCCTCGAAACATTAACCCCATGCAAGCAAGTTAGAGGTTCAAATGGACTGGAGGTTTTTTTGGCTTTCTTCCTGGTGAAACACAAGCATTTTACTCCAGGTGAAATTGGCTCCAAAGTTAGAATCTGCCTTTGGGTATATTATCTCCCCAGCAGGCAAAATTTACCCCCTTCATGAAAAATTTGGCCAGCAGAATTTTACTCCCTATCGAAGTTCATTTTAGAGATTAAATTCCACAGCATGTTGACTCACTTAAGCATACACGAAGCTGTGTTAACAAAGTGTTGATTGTTTGTGTGCACAATAAAGAAGAGAAAGCGGGTGTAGGGATATAATGGTTACTGCTTTTGATTTTTTATACTAGTTTTATTTTGTATGTAAAAAAAAAAAAAAAAAAAAAAAAAAAAAAATTCAACTCAAGTTTCTAATATATTTTTTTTCTGACATGGTGATAAAGTGAAGAGAGATGCAGCCTAAATCACAGTCGCCAAGGGCAGACCGAGTAAATATACTCAAATTGCCCGGGGCAAATCTAAAAAGGTATTGAAATCTGTGGCATCTTACAGATTCGGAAGAGGAGGCAACAAGTGCAGTTCGGTGAGTATTTTCCCCTTCCATCCATGGGACGGAACTCTTTATATTCAGGTGCGTTTGAAGTCCCTTTCGCAAAGGGAACGCTGAGAAACCCTGGTTTCTACGACAGCCTGTTGTGCCCAAGTGTTTGGAAGTGGTTGATACCTACTCTGTGTCCTAGTAACCTGTTCAGTGTTTTCAGCTGGTGAGTGTGTAAAATATATGATAGATGTCGTCGAAAAAATATGTAGACCGGTTGCACCGGATTTGAGTCGTTGTGAAATGTGGCTTCAGTTCAAATCAAATGTCATATTTTCGCATGCCAGTCGCTGACTGGGGCCTGCTCACGCTGTCTGTTGTAGTGATGAATTGCTTCGTCTATAGAATCATACAAATCAGTACCGGTTACGATATTAAGTTTTAATGCGCACGTTCGCACGCGCGCGCGCGCACACACACACAACACACACACACATCACATCACATACGCACATTCAGACGGTTGTTTTTTTGTTGTTGTTGTTGTTTTTAATGCAGATTTTCAATTTGAGTGGAGATATTCAGTTTACCATAACAAATGTCAGTTTTACTGTTAGAATTTGATGTTTTTCTACGATATTTGCCTAAGCTTTATTGTGTTGTTTTACAGCTTGATATTTGACTATTTCTACATTGATTCATCATCATATTTGTCAAATATGTTACAAATGTAAGTGGGTAAATAAACATACATGCACATTTTTGGGTTTTCATTGTGAGTATGAGCAACAAGACCACATGTGAATTTCTCTTGGGACTTGGAGGTAATAAAGATGACTTTGTCAGTGATACATATAAACTTATGAAGTAATTATCTAGTGTTTACACGCGTGACACATACAATATAGGCATGCACACACACACACAAACACACACACACACACACACACACACACACACACACACACACACACACACACACACACACAGAGTCATATACACAATTACATACATTTTAAAAGTTAATAAAACTCTGTCACAGCACAGCGATTGCAACGCATACAGTATGAAATCATGCCATATTGATAATCCATCTAATAGATCTAGAGAGCTATCAATGCACGCACATGCGCGCACACATGCACACACACACAAACACATGTGCATACACTGACCCTGTAGCAGTATATATATATATATATATGTATATGTATATAATTTTTGTTTTGTCAAAGTTTGAATTTTTGATGTGATAATGTATTCATTATCATTATTATGTTCTTACTGCATGATATGTGTGCCTATATCAGTATATATGTCTTACCCCTCACTGTCCTGTCCCCTATCCCTTGATAGGTTAATAAAGCAAAATAGAAATGGAAAACAGAATGAATAATACACAAAATTGTGCATAAATGAAAATAAAACTTACCAATATTAATAAAATTTTAGGATCTGAACTGATTATGTATATATATCGTTATATGTGAATAATGGTGGGTCTTTCCAGCTTGAGAAAATAGTATTTACCTAATTTATCAGAACATTATTTTGATACTTTTTCCTCACTTTCAGCATCATTTGTTCAATGCGCAGTGGAAGGAGCTTCTTTTTATACCCAGCTACCCTGTATACCCTTTCTGCCCCAGCTGTTTAAATTGAGCGCTTTTGGGGTTTTTTTGTTTTTTTTTAGTTCTTTTTGTATGAATCATAAATTTATCTTATATTGGTTCTATGTCTTTAACAACATTACTGAAGTAAAATGACAAGAATTTTTTTCTTTTCTGTAGTCTTGGTCTTGTACTGTACATTTTTATTATAGGACTAACTTCACCAAGGTGTTTGTTTTGTTTTGTTTTGGTGGTGTTGTTTGTTTTGTTGTTGACAGCTTTACAGAAAGGACTTGTAGCAAAAACAAAATAGATTGAAAACAAGAAAGTGATCTCAATTGGTGAAGTCGAATCATATCATATTCTGCTGTTGGAAAATTAAAATTCTTGTCGTGATTCATTTTGTTTGTAATACAACTAATGCCTCTTCTCCTCATGCACCCTGCTGCACTGCCACCAGCTTCCAGTTCTTTTCTTTTTTTCTGGAAAAACAAATAACTTTTCTGTTTCTTTTTTTGTTCTGTTTTTTGTTGCATATGTTGAAATGAGTGAGTGCATGTCCTTCTAAATCATTGTTTAGTGAGCATCAGTTATAAAGCAGGAAGAAGAAGAAAATCCATACTGTATGTGCACGCTCACACACACACACACACACACACACACACACACACACACACACACACACACACACACACACTAAGACTAACCCTTTTCATACCAGTTCTCCAGTTTTCCATTTCCTTTTTCCTTTTTATTCTGTCTAGTTAATCATTGTGAAAAGAAGCAAAACTAAAGAACACACACTGGCCTTTTCAGACTAGAAAACTAGACAGACACTGAGACAGGTGGTTGGATTAACAAACTTGACACACACAGGGGGATTCAGATTCACTGTATACAATTATACTACTCCAAATGAAGTGTTTGTAATAGCTTGAACCAAGTTGAAGGCATTTGAATTATGAAGAAACCATGAGATTAGCTGCATGGGATGTTGGCCTAGTGGTAACACGTTTTCCTAGGAAGCAAGAGAATCTAAGCACACTGTTTTGAATCCTACACTCGCCAGTAATTTCTTTCCTTCAGCTAGACCTTGAGTGGTGGTCTGGATGCTAGTCATTCAGATGAGACGATAAACCAAGGCCCCTTGTTCAGCATGCACATGGCACACTCAGAAGAACCAACAGCAAGAAAAGGGTTGTCTTGGTTAGTGACAAAATTCTGTTGAAAACTCCACTTTGACAGGAAAACAAATACAGAACTTTGCAGGCATAAAAAAGGGGGGAGTGGGATGGAGTGGGGTACTTTTACTGAAGCGATGTACTCTCCCTGGGGAGAGCATCAGAATCTCAAACAGGGAAATGACAAAACAAAAAAAAACAAAAAACAAAAAAAAGAGAAATTTTGATACAGTACAGTGCAGTGTTTTCAGTTGGCTGAAAAAGTAAGTTTCCTGGAGGCAGAAATTGAAATGTGATTATTATGATTATAATCTCTCTCTCTCTCTCTCTCTCTCTCTCTCTCTCTCTCTCTCTCTCTCTCTCTCTCTCTATATATATATATATATATATATATATATATTATATAGTTTATCAGCTTCTTGGGTTACTCACTGGGAGTGTAAGGCTGGAAAAGGGTGGGAGACAAGCGACAGCAGCTTACTACACAAGCTAATCAATAAGTCATTGCCCATTTCTGTTCTCTTCCAGTTTGTGTCTGTCTCTGTCTGTCAGTTACTCACTCAAGTCCTCATTCATTGAAACCATTGTTCTTTTCCTCCGTGTGTGTGTGTGTGTGTGTGTGCGTGCGTGCGTGTGGTGTGTGTGTGTGCGTGCGTGCGTGTGTGTGTGTGGTGTGTGTGCGTGGGTGTGTGTGTGTGTGTGTGTGTTTTAGTCACTCTCGTCTCTCTGTCTCACTTCCTTTTACTCTGTTTTGTTGTCTTTGTGTGTCTGTCTTTCTGGCTCTCGCAATTTCTGACTGATGACTTACTCAGTTACTGTCTCATCCTTCTGTCTGTCTGTTTCACTGTCTGTCTCTTTGCTTCATCCTTTTTCTCTCTGTCTGAGTATAGACTCTCTCACTCAGTCTCAGTCTCTGTCTCATCTCTCTCTGTCTGTCTGTCTGTCTCTCTCTCTCTCTCTCTCTCTCTCTCTCTCTCTCTCTCTCTCCCTCTCTCTCTTTCTCCCCCTCCCACTGTCCCTCCTTCCCTCTCTTCATCCCTCCTCTTACTCCTCTCCTCCCTCCCTCTCCTCCTCTCTCTTCCTTCCCCCTCCCACTTTCATACCCCACCCCTTCTTCTCATTTCCTGACACTGGATTTGTCCACAACCTGATATTGAGTTCTCCATAGGATCTGCCATCTTCTGTACTGTACATCGAATCATGTATATTATGATATATATATAATATATACACACACACACACACACACACACACACACCACATGTAGTTACGTACATATATGTGTGTGTCTGTGTGTGTGTGCCTGGGGGACCCATGAAACCACAGAGACCATGGTTGTGTGCCAGTGATCAGCAGGACACCGTGAGAGACAGAGGGAAAAGAAAGTTCTGGGAGCTGAGAAATCCGCCTGCAGCTGTTTGGGAAAACCAGAGGAGACTTTTTTTTTTCTCATGGAGGCGACAGGAAATCTGAAAAGCGCGAGTGAGGATGCCAGTACCCTGAGCAGTGAGTGACTTGTCACTGGTGACTTGACTGACTGTGTTTTTGCTGTGGTTTTTTTTTTTTGTTTGGTTTTTTTTTTCATTTTGTGTTGTTGCTGCTGTTGTTGGCTTTCTGTTCTGTGGTAGGAATTTTGAACTGGTATTTGTACAAAATAATCTTCTTCTGTTGTCTCACCTTTTTGAAGTTGTTGGGGGCACTGCACAGAACTTAAGAAGAACTGTTCACTAGATTCTTCCACGTCCAGGTCTGTAGTCCAGTCACTATGTGACTAGTGATTTTTCTTTTTTTAAAGATTTAAAAAAAAAAAAAAAAAAAAGATACTGATACTTCTGCCAACAGTATCTTAGCTTGGATGCACATAGTCTTGTCATAAAAAAAAACTTGATTAAATGTACTTTGGGGTTTTTGTTGTTCACTTATCAAAGCATGCCAGACAGTCTTCAGAGATCATTTGTAGATCTGTGGAAAAATAGTCTGGACTACAAAATGTTTATATATGAAAAGATAAATTAAAATAAAAATCAGCAGTGTGATATTTTTGTGTAAAGAGCAAAACAAAACAAAAGAATAAGTCTTTGGGAGGTAAGTTTTAAACAGGAAAAAAAAGTCTGGACAACAAACCGATATTCTAATGTGAACAGGAAAACACACACACACACACACACACACACGCACACGCGTGCGCGCGCGTGCACACACACACACACACACACACATGCTCGTGAAATGAAAAGAAAAAAGTCAGTCTTGTGAGTTCAGTTTTTAAACAGGATGACAAAATGTAAAAAAAGTCAGTTATGGTGTCCTAGTATAGTAAACAGAAGAAAAAAAATGTCTTGGTGCAGCCAGCTTTTTTAAATTGAAATACTTTAAAACCTTTGTACTTACTTGTAAGCATTTACTGTTTAGGTAAGCATTGCTACAAGGCAGACTGCAGACTGCAATGTGATCAAAATGTCTCCATTGCCTTTGTGGTAGATTGAAAAACAAAACAACAACAACAAAAACCAGAAAAAACACCACCCCCATTCTCTTACACACACACACACACACACACACACACACACACACACACACATCCATTTTAGTGAACATGAAAAAGACATAAAACTGGGTTTAAAATTTAAAAAAAAAAAAAAAAAAAGATAAAGGAAACACTAGTAATACTAATAGGCCAAATGCAGAAAGTGCACAGGCTGCAACGTGGCAAACACAACAATGTTAGAGCCATTGAGGAATGTCATAAATGGGGGTTGGGGAGAGGGTGGGGAGGCCAGAGAGGACAATGAATGTAGATTGCATGCAGGTCTCTTCGTAGGCTTTCTCTGCCCTGTCTCTCTCTCTCAGTGTCTTTGGTTTCATGTTCAGACTTAATATAATTATGTGACACAGCTGGGTAGAACAATGCATCACAGTTCACACTATCGTAGTTGTGGAATAGTGAATGGTGGGAAATGGCTGTCATTGTATGATCATAAAAAAAAAAAGTTATTGTCCGTTTATGAAGCCAGTTCTGTTGACAAAAATTTGAGTTTTCTTACCATACTCTGTTTTTTGTTGTTATCTGTTTTATCCGTGTGCATTAAAATTTTATTTTGTCAGGTCAGTGTTTTTCTGAGCTTTGTCGTCTGATTTTATTTTATCATTGGGAATAACAGTCCAAAAGACACACACACACACACACACACACACACACACACACACACACACACACACACACACACACACACACACACACACACACACACACACAGATATGCACACTATAATATGGAGACTTCATTGGGAGAGGGGGGGGGGGACACACACAAAAAAAGGAATGGATGGGGAAGATACAGACAAACATCTAAGCCTCATCACCTCCACAGGCCATGTTGAACAGACACCACATTTTAAAATTTGTTCTGAAACAGAGAAGGACAGACTTGATGGGTGATGAGGATTATCCACCTCATTGGTTCAGTACAGTTCTCTGTGTTTTTTTTTCCAGTGAGGGTCTGGGTTCTGGATTCAAATCCCGCTGTCGCCCTTTCTCCCAAGTTTGATTGGAAAATCAAACTGAGTGTCATGTTATTCAGATAAGATGATGAACTGAGAGTTTCTGTGTGCAGCGCGCACTTGGCATATTGATAAAGAACCTGTGGCAACAATAGTGTTGTCCTGTAGCGAAATTCTGTAAAAGAAATCCACTATGCTAGGTACACAAATATATATATATATATATATATATATATATATATATATATATATATATATATATATATATATATATATATATATATATATGCTCTCAGGGCATTCCAGGCCAGATGGATATGCTGCTGTCAGGGATCTGCCTAGCAGAGGTGGTGTTGCATATATATATATATATATATATGGATTTGCCTGAATGCAGAGATGCCGCCCCCATGAGAAACTAATATTGGTTTTTTGTTGGGGTTTTTTTTTCAGGCAGTCACGTTCACTTCAAGGCGGAAGATGTGTCCACCCACGAGTCTGAGATTGTGGTTGAGAGTGGGGATGAGGAGGATGTGATGAAGGTCCACCTGGGTTTCCTGAAGGTCAAGCACACCTATGAGATCACCTTCACCCTACCCCACAAACGAGGCAAAGACATTATCTTCGACCCCCTGGAGAACTTGTTGGTGAAGGTCAAAGAAGTTACCCCTACAGAGGACGGTCAGTGTTTTGTTTTTGGGTGGAGGGTTCAGCAGTCTCCCAACCTCTAAAGTCTTGGTTTCTCCAACTTCTTTACTCATGTTTGTCCAACTTCTTTCCTTTTTTTTTTTCTCAAGCGTCTTTTCTCTTGCTTCTCCAGCTTCTTTACTCTGTTTCTCTAGTGTCTGTTCTCTTGTTTCTCCAACATCTTTACTCATGTTTCTCCAGCTTGTTTCCTCTTTCAGCTTCTATACTCTTTGATTCTCCAGCTTCTTTACTCTTTGTTTCTCCAGCTTCTTTACTCTTTGTTTCTCCAGCTTCTTTACTCTTTGATTCATTGTTTCTCCAACTTCTTTACTCTTTGATTCTCCAACTTCTTTTTCTCCAGCTTTTTTACTCTTTGGTTCTCCAGCTTCTTTACTCTTTGGTTCTCCAACTTCTTTACTCTTTGATTCTTTGTTTCTCCAACTTCTTTACTCTTTGATTCTCCAACTTCTTTACTCTTTGATTCTCCAACTTCTTGTTTCTCCAGCTTCTTTACTCTTTGGTTCTCCAACTTCTTTACTCTTTGATTCTTTGTTTCTCCAACTTCTTTACTCTTTGTTTCTCCAACTTCTTTACTCTTTGTTTCTCCAACTTCTTTACTCTTTGATTCTTTGATTCTCCAACTTCTTTACACTTTGATTCTCCAACTTCTTAACTCTTGTTTCTCCAACTCTTTACTCCCAAGGCCTGACTAAGCGTGTTGTGTTACGCTGCTGGTCAGGCATCTGCTTGGCAGATGTGGTGTAGCGTATATGGATTTGTCCGAACGCAGTGGCGCCTCCTTGAGCTACTGAAACTGAAACTTTACTCTTTGATTCTCTAACTTCTTTATTCTTTGTTTCTCCAGTTTCTTTACTCTTTGTTTCTTTAGCTTCTTTGTTTCTCCAGCTTCTTTACTCTTTGTTTCTCCAGTTTCTCCAGCTTCTTTGTTTCTCCAGCTTCTTTACTCTTTGTTTCTCCAGTTTCTCCAGCTTCTTTGTTTCTCCAGCTTCTTTACTCTTTGTTTCTCCAGTTTCTAGCTTCTTTACTCTTTGTTTCTCCAACTTCTTTTTTTTCATATTTCTCTTACCTCAGTGTTCATGTTTCTCCATCTTATTTACACGTTTCTTTATCCTTTTTATTCATGTTTCTTCATCTTATTGATATATGTTTCTTTAAATTATCCTCTTCACTCACGTTTCTCCTCCCGTGGGGATGCCGGGGGTCTTCCAGTATAAATAGCATCCCCGCCTTCTGGAAATTCTGTGCTTGAAATTTCCTCTTTTCTGTCACTCTCTTTGTTTCTTCCTGTTTTCTTTCTTCACTGTTGTCTCCTTTTTCTGCCTTCCCAGTCCATTCCCTTTTCTTTTTTCAGGCAAGCCTTGACACTTTTTTTCTCTTTTCCGCAAGCTATGATGGACTGTCTGTGCTGTTTTGCTCTGGTGATTAGGTAGTGAGATGTAAACACTGGGACAGACACTCGCTGCCCATTCTGCAGTGTTATTTGCATGTATGGCCTTTTTAATGTATTTTTGGTTTGGCTTTGAAGTATTGGTTTTTTTCTTTTTTACAATTTTTGGTCATCTGGGGATGATAAATTAAGCGGAATAGTTGGCGTCTTCAGCATGGCCCAGTCTTATTTGCCATAAGGAGCTAAATGGTTGGGATACTGTGTCATGAACTGTGTTTTGTGGGTTTGTCTTAGTGTTTTTTTGTAGATGTGACAGTTTTGTGTTGATGCGGTTGAGCATTTGTATGGTTTGACAGTCCTGATGTGGCCCTGTGCGGTCGGCTGGACAATAACTATAAGCAGTAATAATAAGAATGAATAACTCATGTTTCTCCATCTTATTTTCTTGTCCTCTTTTCTCCTGTTTTTCCAACATTGTTACACCTGTTTCTTGAACTTCTTTACCTTCCAATGTTTTTACTCCTGTTTCTCTAACTTCTTTGCCCTTCTAATGTCTTTTCTCATGTTTCCTCAGCTTCTCCAACCCAATTTTTCCACCCCTTAAACTTCTTTTCACTGTTCTTTTATATGTGGTTTATTGTGTGTGACTGCTCATGACGAGCATTATCAGGCACTGGTGATGTGTGTGCTTCTCAGGCCACAAGCTTGTGGTTGAGTTCAACGCCGAGAGAGAGAAGGTGATGAAGGAGAAGATCACCATGCGCACCCCCGCCAACAGCGATGACACGGTCTTCATCGTCTTCATTGCCAGGGTGCTGGGTAAGTTGTCCTGTGTGAAGCGCGACTCGGCAGCAGCACAGGGTCTCCTCTGGTGCATGGCCTCCTGGCAACCCGACACTGATGGTGGTTCGCTTTGGGGTGGATTGTGCTGGTGCTGTGACTGGGGTAGACAAACACACAAACACACACACACACCCGGGAATTGCTGTCTATGAGAAAAAGCGGAGTGAGCGGCGTGAGAGTAATTATGCCAGTGCTGAAATGGTTCAGATGATTGGAGGGCAGCATAGAAAAAGAGAAGAAAAGTTGCCCTGAATGTGTATGAGTTATGTGGTGGGGCCTGTCTTGGGTGACCTGGGTGTAGTGTAGCCGCCTGGCGTGTTTGCAGAGTCTGCTTCTTTGCAGAGTCTGGTTCTTATTTATTGACATGCTTCAGTTGAGAGTGTGGTTAATTTTGTGGAAAGGTGTGCGCATAAATGCGTAGTGCTGTGCTGGTTTTTACAAAT
>NC_134894.1:36597221-36662221 GCF_041734735.1 Babylonia areolata
ATCCACCACTATGCTCCCCCCCACCCCCACCCCAGACACAGTCCCCAACCCCCCGCCCCCCACACCTCCATTATTATCTTCTTTCCACCACCTCCTCCAGTACACACCCCCATCCCCTATTCTCATCCTTTCTCAATGTTTTGCTCTTTTCTCTTGGACTCCTTAGTTCATTGTCAGCCGGACGTGTGGTGGGGGAGAGAGGGAAAATCAATAATGCACACGACATAGTGATGAATTTGAAAGCTGCTGCTTAACTCTTGTAGGACACTGGTCATGTGTGGAAGCGCCCTGATGTTTGATGTAGGTAATTTTGTGTGGAGATGAGCAGGAGATGGATTGAGGAGGGTTTTTATTGGGCTGTGTTCTGACTTTGTGGGCTGGAGTCACTGAGTGCTGATGCTTTTGTTTGGCTTGGCGAATGTTGGAAATGTGTGTTTTGCCTTGTTGTGTTGTTTTTTGAGTGTGTGTGTGTGTGTGGTGTGTATGCATGTGTATTTGTATATGTATGTATGAATGCACAAATGTATACATGTTCCTCAATCTGTGTGTGCTGAGTAGTGGCGTTGCTTTAAAAAAAAAAAAAATGTTTTTACTAGTTTTAATTTCCATCAGTTTTCATAATAATTTTTCTCATGTGCCTGTGCCGGCAGCATGCTGCGTTCTATATATAATGTCAGGTCTCAGGCCCTTCAGTATGGGCAGTGCAGTGGTGTGGTATCCATGGACACTTTGCCAGAGCAGTATCATTTGGGTCCTGGTTCCATTTACATGGTTATTTGGTCAGGTCTGGAACCTACAGTTACAACAGTTGGTACCCCCACCCCCCCACCCCCCCAGCTGGCTGGCATAAAACGCAGTGTCATTTATGCTGAGTCTGGGGCTTTAGTGGCCATGGAACCAGGGGGGGGGGGTTTACTGCTGCTGTGGCTGGCTTGTTGTGATGGAATGGTTTGTGCGATCTGGTGATGATAGCGTGTGTGTGGGTGAATGTCATTGGACGTGATGGGAGAGCCTGAAGTGCAAAATGTATGGTGGAGAGGTTGGGAGTGGGGGGTAGGGGGGGATCCTTTCAAAAGTGTGAGACAGTGTTCTCGGGAGAGTTCAGGGTGAGACAGATGGCCTTCACCTGCATTGTCTTCTCTCTCCTGTTATAAAGGTCATACACACACACACAAAACACACACATGCATGCACATGAACACACGCACACGCACACGCACACACACGCACGCACGCACGCACTTACTCTCAGTCACACACAAATACACACACACACACTCTCTCTCTCTCTCTCTCTCTCTCTCTCTCTCACACACACACACAAACTCATTCACTCTCAGTCACACACAAATACACACACACACACACACACGCACACGCACACACACATTCAGTATACACAAAATGCAAGTACCACTGCTCGTGCATAGAAAACATGCATATACATTCATTTTGACCTTTCACATTTTGACCTTTCAAACCACCAGTGAAGAAGGCATGCAGAAGCACACAAAAATAACAGAAAAGAAAGAAAAGTGATGCTCCATAAGAAAAATGTCCTTGGCCTTACAGTATCCCAATATCCCTGGATCAAAGTCATTGATGTTTTGCCCTTGAAGATCACAAGTGAGGAAGGCATTAGAAACATCTGAGATAGAGGAGGGAAAAAACATTAAGAAGAAAGAAACAACTATCATTGATCTTATGTGATCACCCTGATAGTGATCATCAGTTAGTTGAGGTTTTGATAGAGGAGAAAAAAAACATAGTGCCCCCCCCCCCCCCCCCAAAAAAAAAACAAAAAACAAAAAACAACAACAACAAAAAACAAAAAAACCCAACCATCATTGATCTTATGCTATCACCCTGATAACAATCATCAGTCAGTTGACGTTTTGACCTCCTCCCTCCCCACCCCACCCCACCCTCCTGTCACGACACTGTCAGTATCCTTCCCATTTTCTTTGACATCTCCCTCCGCTTGGGGACACATTAATGACAGTGCCAGCTGTTCCACAGGGGCCGTCAGTGGTGGTGGTGCTGGTGAATCCTCTTATTATGCCTCTCCGTCTCTGTTAACCGGGTCTGCTGGGGGGAAAGGGATCAGTTATCATCGTTAACCAGGGTGGACAAGGGGCAGAAAGAAAATGGACACTGGCTCGGGGCTGGGCTGCCATGAAACATAAGTCGGGGATGGGGTAGGGTGGGGTGGAGGTGGGGGTTGGGGGGTTGGACCCAGTAGTATTGTGCAAGGTTCTGTCTGTAGTGTGTGATCTTTGTGTCGCAGTAATGATTAATGATAATGGTATTAAAGATAAGGATAGCAGTGATAATGAAAATGACTATAATAATGATAATGATGATGATAATAATAATAATAATGATGATGATGATGATGATAATAGTAATAGTAATGGTAACAATGATAATGACACAAGGAGGACCAGATGAAGAAGAAATGTGTTTATTGTTGTGCTGAATCTTGTGCGAAGACAGATCTTGACAGTTTCACATGCACAGTGTCTCTCATCCACTCTCCCCACCCCCCCCCACCCCCCACTCCCTTCGTCCATGATGATGATTAGTACACATAATTCTATGCATTCCCACACATTCCCATATAGATGCTTCCAGATCTGCTTACACAAATTCTTGCATACATGCCTGGGCACACATCTGCATCCACACACCACACATACTCATAACTCTCACACATACATGCATACATGCACACACACACACACACACACACACACACACACACACACACACACACACACACACACACACAAGTGCACACATACACGTTATGTATGTATAGATAGAGAGAGAGAGATACACACTTTCTCTTATTCTTTCCCTGTCTCATATGCATGCACACACACGCACGCACGCACGCGCACGCACACACACACACACACACACACACACACACACATTCTTTCCATCTCATATGCATGCACACACACACACACACACACACACACACACACACACACACTGTCTCTTTCTCTGTCAGTATGCATTCTCTCTTCCCTCTTTGTCTCACTCACTCTCCCACATTCTCTCTCTCCATCCCCACATCACCCTCTCTCTCTCTGCCTCTCTCTGTCAGACACACACATCACTCTGTCTCTCTCTCTGTCTCTCTCTCTGTCTCTCTCTCTCAGAGAAAAACAAGCACCACCACAGGACACTAAACACCTCCATTGTGTGGAATCAGCTGTGGGGGGGGTGTGGGGTGTGTGGGGGGGGGGGAATCAGCACAGGGAAGGAAAAATCCGGACCAGGCAGGAGGTCAATGGGCTTTTCATTGATCATTTTTTGTCCTGTGGCGTTCCCCAGGAAACCGTACCATAAAACCAGCAGGTTAAGGGGCATGCGGAACAGTGCACAGAAAACATGACATCACTGGATTGTCTGATTCTCTGCTGAACTGGTCTTGTTAAAAGATTGAAAGATCACTACCTTAATTGTGTCTTTACTGGAGCTTAAAATACAGAATAGGGGGGAAAAATGGCTCTTCAGCAACAGTTTATTTAAAATCCTGTTTCAAGGATATATATATATATATATATATATGTGTGTGTGTGTGTGTGTGTGTTTCTGTGTGTCTGTGTATCTTTTTTTCTTTTTCTTTTATAAAGATGGTGTCAGTTTTAACGAGCAGTATAATTAGCATTGATATAGGTGGTTTTTGTTTTAGATTGATGTTATTGTGTGTAGGTGCAGAAGAAAACGGTGTTGGTTCATTTTATTAACACCTATGCCATGCATACTGGAGAACTACATCAGCTATGATAGATATCGTAGTCTGTCAGTTCATTTGAATGCATTATTATGTATTGCATTATGTTTATGTCTGTTTTGTTTGAGAGAGATAGAGACAGAGACAAACAAAAAAGTGTGTGTGTGTGTGTGTGTGTGTGTGTGCAAGTTTGTAAAGGGGAGTGGGAGAAAGGTGGGGAGACCAGCCAGCTTTGATACCAGTGGAAGGTTGTGTATTGAAGATGAGTTCATTTTTGCGTTCTCTATGGGCAAACATCACGTTTAAATCAGCTCCATTAAATATATATATATATATAAGGAAAATTGAAAAGCACAGGGAAGAGTGAAAGAGAGATTACATATATGATGATTAATCGTGCCAGATGAAAGAGATAGTAAGGAAGTTTATGTTCTGCATTTTAGTCAGAGAGCATCTGCTCTGTGAATGCATGTGTATGTGTGCATTTGTGTGTGTGTATGTCTGTTTGTGGGTCTGTGTTTATCACTGATTTAATGTCTGTTCACCGCTTTGTGCCTGTGTGTGCAAATGCTTGCTTGTGTTTGTGAGTGTGTATGCATGTGTGTGTGTATTTGTATGCAATATATCTATATATATATATGCGTTTGTGTGTGTGTGTGTGTGTGTGACAGGAAAGCACAAAGGGACACCCTCACTACGGAACGGCATCCACTGTGTCCACGTGGAAGCTGAAGAGGATGAGGGCAGCGACTGGCAAGGCTTCTAACACGCTTCCCACCACCACCACCACCACAACCACACTGACACCTCCCACCATCCCGCCTCCCAGCCCATCTCAATTGTCAGAGTCTAGGTCACAGCTGGTCATCTAGGGTTTTTGGAAGCAGGATGAGATTCTGTTCTTCAGAGCCATGGTGTGTGGTCATGGCAACTGATCCTATCTTTCCCTGGGACAAGTGTTGGGGTGTAATGATGGTGGCTTTGTAAGCAGGATATTAGTGCGTGGGGTGTGGGGGCTGAAGGATAGGTACGGTTGCAGTATTGCTCTTCTTCTTCTTTTCCTTCTTCTTCTTCTTCTTCTTCTTTGTTTGCGGTTGTTGCTGTTCTGTGTTTTTGTATGTTGGGCACTTGTGCTTGTGTGCCTCTCTTTTTCTCTCTCTTTTTTTTTTTTTTTTTTCATTACCCTGACCTGCTGGTGAAAAATGGAAGACGATGGAAGTGTGTTTTGTGTAGTGTTTGTGTGTGTGTGTGTGTTTTGTGTGTGTGTGTGTGTGTGTTATTTTAATGTGTGTGTGTGTTTTGTGTTGTGTATTTGTTATGTTTAGTGTGTGTGTGTGTGTTTTTGTGTGTAGTGTGAATTGTTTAGTGTATGTGTGCTTGTGTTTCTGATTCTTTTATCTTTTGTTTTTTTAATCAAATATATCATTTATCATTTATTTTGTATGTCATATTCAGGATTGAGTAACACCCATTGCAACAATATGCACATATTAATTTCATTCATAAACTTAAAATTTTGCCTTCTGTTATTGATAGATAAGTAGAAAAAAAAATCAACATGAAAAAATCAAGACAATAACTTAAGTAAATCAATAAACAAAAATGAATGAGCAAATGACTCGTTTTGGAATGAATTCATTAATTAGTAAATACATAGATTGGCAGGAAGGAAGGAGAAAGGCTGTCAGTTTATACTGACTGTGTTAACAACAGCTTTAAGGTTTTTCAGTTTGATTGGTGTTTAATGAATTTTTAATTAAGTTGGACCGTTTGTTAAGATTGAAAGGTGTGTTTGTGTGTGTGTGTGTGTGTGTTTGAGAAGAAGACAGAATAGAGGGTTATGGATGGTTATCATTTACATGCATGATCTAGAGAAAAAATTTGGAACTGCAAGTTTGCATGTAGAGTATGTCGTTGTTTTTTTTCAAATGCGGATCTGTGTGTGTGTGTTTTTTGTTATGTAAGATGAAAATGAAATTGTTTTAGTAATGAATAGTTGTACATTTATATCTGCCTATACATTTTGAAACAATCACACATTTGTTTGCCTTTACTCTAAGTTTGGGAGAGTCTGTTCTATGCATATTAGTCCTATGTATGTTTACGTGTTCGTGTGTAAACTTAAGTATGTATAACGGTACTGAGTGAGGTTGGTGTCCATAACTACATGTGTAAGTGACCTGAATGTATGCAGAACTTGTATGCATGTGTATGTTGATGCAGAAATGGTGTAGTTACAATTTGTGTGAATATATGATAGATATGATGGGTTTGTGAATGTGTAAGATATGGAACAGTATGCTAAAGTTTTTGGACGAATGTGACTCTTTTTGTTACCTGACCACAGACAGTTGTTTGCGGGAGAGGGTTTTTGTTTTCTGTCCTAGGTTTAGTGGACAGACCTGCACCACACTTTGGTCCACAGTTGTTGTTTTGTTGAGTTGTTTTCATAGAACGCATCATGAAAATACCTATGTGTGTTTTCAATGGTGTCAATACAATTATGTTCAAAAGTGGTGGGAAATGAACTGCATGTAGTATTTTCAATGCTTTAAAAATATTTATATGTTCCACATGTTATTAGCTATTGATGTTTTCACCTTTAAGAAGTTCGTGGGAATTTCATTATTATTATTGTTGTAGTTCTGAGCCAGACAAAAAAAAAAAAAAATGTCTTGTTCGCTCAGTTGTGGTTTTCCTTCACAAGATCGTATGTGCATCATCATGGTAGCTTTTTAGCTCAAAACAAATCTTTTCAGCAGTTTCTAACTAAACAAAACAGCTGTGCGAAGGTTCGTGAACATTTGATTCTTCCTTCTGCCTTCATGCGAGGCAGCTGTTTTAATTTTAATGCAGTCATCAGTTGAAAGTTTTGTTAGTTTCACTGAAGAATTGTTAACTGGATCGTGCATGCAAGCAAAATGAATCTGAGTAATGCACTACCTGTACCTGACCAGTCAAACTGCAAAGAGGCGTGAAACTGTTTTAAGCTTTAACGATGACCGTTTCTCAGGAATGACATGCCAGTATCAAGTCTCCAATGGTTGCATGATCATTGATGAGAACAGGAGACATGTTGTAGATATTCCTTTTAGAACAGTACCGTAAATGGTTGGGGGTATTTTGGTGCCACCGGTGGGGTTTTTTGTTTTAGTTTTTTTTTTTTTTTTTTTTTTTTTTTTGTGGATGTTCCCCTGTAAATAATGGTGCCAAAAGTCATTAGTTTCCTTTAGTTTATTTAAACATAGTGGAAGAGTGTGCTGTCTATATGTTATGCTGTCTGAAGTGGAAAGTAAATGTGCTTGGGTGTTACCTCATTGCCATCAAATTGTAAAAACAAATTGGAAATTAGGAAGGAAATGAAGAATTTAGTGCACTTAAAAGAACCCATGGCAACAGAAGGGGTGTCTGTGGCAGACTTTAGTAGAAAAATCCACTTTGATATTAAAGCAAATACATAGAAATAAAAGCATATATCTACAAAAAAAAATCACTGCATGTAAGTGGGAGATGTCAGAGTAAAATTTGCCTGTTGTAATTAAAATTTTTAAAATGCAGGGTTAAGAAGACTTTCAAACAGTTGTCGAAAATAAAAAAATTAATTTACCTTTGGATGACGAGATCATAGAGTTGTGGAGACTTTCAACTGTTGGGTGGTTAAATCACATGACAGTGAGTTTTGATTTATCCTTCTTCATTTCCTATTGCTCAGATTTTAGTATCTGTACCTATACTATAAAGGAAACCTGTGTGCTGTTTTGATGTATTCTTGCTTGCTAATATAACTACATTTTTCTCAGAAGATTGCTTTTTGATGTTAGAATAGTTGAAAATTATTGCTCATATTCTTTCTCCACTCCCAACACCCCTACCAAACTTCATCCCAGCCCTGAACTTTAAAAAACAAAAGTGAATACGTATTCTGTTAAACATTAATTTGAGATCTGTCTGTGTGTTGTGATGTTCAGTTCATTTGTTATGTGAACATGGTATTGATCTGAAAGTGTAATTCAGTTTGATTTTTTGATGTTTTGAATTTTTCACACATTCACACACATGTATAGACACGGGCATGCACACAAACACACACGTATATGCACATGCACACAAACACAAAACATGTGCATAGTTCTTCTCTCTGTTGTGCATGCACACACAGACACACACACACACACACACACACACACACACACACAGAAGAGTAAGCTATTCATTCTGTTTATTCCTTAATTTTCAGACAGAAATGAAAAAGCACTGGTGACCGGTGAAAATACTTTACATATAATTCACACAAGCTTTTTCAAAATAAGAAAGAAAAAAAAGGCACAATATGTTTTTCCATTTCCATGTTTACCTGTGTTGGATAGAAGTCAAGGTGTGACTGAAAATTGTTTTTGCTGGAGGAACACCATTTGGTAACTGGAAGCATGTAACAAAGTTCCATTTGTATGAAGTAATAAAATATACACTGAAAACATGCTGCTAGAGGTAGTTCGCATACAGATGTGTATGTGTGAGTGTGTGTGTGTGTTTTACTGACATGCACTCACACACAGATGCACATAGTATACATGCGTCTGTCTGCAAGGATCCTTTTCTTTTCATTCTTGTGAACATGTGTGTCTGTGACTGACTTGGGGTCTGCCAGCCGACCTATTCGTGTGACAGCTGCAGTAGATATATTCAAAGGGTGAAGCCCATGATGTGGATTTTAGTGCCTGTCAGTTTAAAGGTGAAATTTCATGGACCTGAAGAAGTGATCAACCTTTTTTTTATTTTTTTTTTTTATTTTTTTTTTTTTTTGGTTATCTTTGTCTAAATTCATATACCTGAATTCCACACACACTTTGCAAGAACTTTGCTGCAAAACTCTTCTGTCACATGAGGGAGTGAAAGTTAACTTTGCACACCTGTAAATTTTACCGATCTGTGGGAAGAGCCCTTTTCGGTTTAGGCAACGTTTAATGAGATCACTGCTTGGCTGTTACTCCTATTTTTCCATGCAACAGGACTGCATTCAAAATGTCTCATTTCTGACACAAATTGCTTGCTGTGACTGCACTGGCATAATTCTAATCAAAGCTTGTGGGTAAATTTTATGTCTGGATGGTCGGCTCTTTTTTTCTTTGCTTACATATTTTGCATGAATTCTTCGGATGCAAATTTCACATTTTTTCTGGTCTATGGAATTTCATCTTAATCCTCACTAAGTAGTACCTCTTCACTGTTGATGGTAGATCATCAACACGGCAATCTAACACAATAATGAGACAGATTTTTTTTTTTTTTTTTTTTTCAAAGTCAGTGGTGCTTCATGACCACTCAAGATTGCAATAATTGAGAGGAAGTGTAAAGCAAATACATGAGTATTGTTACTGATTTATGTTTCATTTTAATCAAATGAGTGAAATTCTGGAATGTATGAAAAAGAATGCGGTGGGGGAGGGGGAAACATAGCAATTGAAACAAAATATAAAAATAAAAAAACCACAACCAGAATTCATGCCCCAGTGCTCTGTTACAATCTGTTGCTCACAAAGCATTAAATTTGATGAATTATTATTATGATTATTGTTGGTTGTAATGTTATGATGTCGATGATCATTGAAAACATCTGGGATCAACATTATTTACTCAAAATAGCACAAAATTTGCTTTCATTGTTATTATCTTTTCGTTGTTGTTGTCGGTATTTTTCTTCTTTTTTTTTTTTTTCTTTTTTTTTTCTTTTCTTTTTTTTTTCTTTCTTTTTTTTTCTTTTTTTTTTTTCTTTTTTTTTTCTTCTTTTTTTTTTTAACACTAAGTGCCAACTTCTGTTGTTCTGATGTCATTAGAAAGTGACATATTTTGCTTACATAGCCAAGACTTCTGTGAAGTTATATGAAGAGTAAATTCTCTTCCTTTTTTTTTTTTTTTTTTTAATTGATTGATTGATATATATTCTATTCCTTTTCTTTTTTACTTATTGATGTTTTTGATCAGTGGCTATAAGTTTACAGTGAACATGTTTCTGTTGATTAAAATACACATTCTTCATGGGGGAAAAAAAAGAAGCAAAAAGGCAGTGACAGAATCAGGAAAAATGATAACAAGGATTAGTAATTCATCCATCAGTAGAAGTCTTTCCCCATTTCAGTGCTGTGTTAATTACTGTGTCTTCTGCACGTTTATCACCTGCATGGACAAGTGTGTTTTATACCTAAATGTTAAGTGGAAAGCATGTGTTAAGTATTGATAGTCAGACATGATATAAATTGTATGTATATAATTGGTTTGCTGTTAATTTTTTTGGTAATACTTATCAAGTGTTGGTGAAGCATTGTGTGTTTCCTTCAGTTTGGTTACCACTGTGCCCAAATGTAATGATGCAAAATAAAAGTTTGAGCTTATCACTGCAGATTCTTCTCACTCAAGAAAAGTTTTGGTTTTTTTTAGTTTGTTTTTGTTTTTGTTTTTTTCCCCTGTGTACTTAATGTGTGCGTGTACGTGTGTGTATGTATGTGTGTGTGTGTGTTTTCTAAATAATCTGAAGATGTGTCATCTTGACCAAGTGCAATGCAGAGCAAAGTGATGAATTAAACAATTAAACAAGCCTTGATCATGAACTCATGCTGATGCTCTAAACCCAACCAGCCAGCCGTCACAGTCCTTTTTTTTTTTTTTTTCAGTGTGGTGGGTCCTCAGTTTCTCCTCTTGTCATCAGGACATGAGACTACTGCCTTTAAGTCCATGCTTCATGTATTGCTCTTTCCTGTTTTGTTTTGTTTTTTTACTTCTTTTTTTTTCTGATTCTTGAAGAATTGCTTAATTAAAACTTTGCTGCCTTGTGTCCTTTGTTATGACAACAAGTCTCTTTGTACACATTCTACCAGGATGTGTTTTGATTGACACAGAGATTTAAGTCAATTCAGATAAAAATTGAGTTTAGCGATCTGTTGGATGTAGCCTTTAAGATCAAGTTGTTCAGAGACTGGGTCTTGGTTCGGTTGAAGGCTGCATCAATGTCAGGTTTTCATCCTTCCTCATATCTTTTTTGTCCTTCATCATCTTCTTCGTCTTTTTGTTCATAATTTCTTAGTTTTAATTTAAACCATTTTCTGTGCTTTACATCCAGTCCAGTCACCTTTATTATCTCACAAGAGGAATTACCGGTTGGTCATGTAGCTCACAAAACAAAGCGTAACATAATCATACTCTTAAAACACATGCACATGATATGCATTTGAAGAAATTGCACAAAATTACATTGACGCATTCAAGAACATTTTACATATTCAAGAAAAATTATCACTGAAAACAGTACATAATAACTGATTGATTAATAAACTAGCCTTTCAAACACTTAAGTAACCAGTCAATCAGCCAATGAATCAACCAGACAATAGTAACAACTAGAACAACAATAATGATAAGCAAATACACCAAGACGATGCATACATATATAAGCATCCATGGAGATCACAACAGATTCCATTGAAAACATTTTACATAATTATGTTAGTGGAATCCATTGTGATCTCTGGGTGCTTTCACATGTACGTGCCTTCTTGGTGTGTGTTCTATTGCTTACACAGAGAAGAATATATTTTTATGTCATTCTATTACTTTCACATACACTTTTTTCAGTTTTCTCGTTAAAACAAGATGATTTTCATCCACGTGCTCCAGAAACTATTGTCCCAGGAAAGGAATAAACTTTTCACAGCAACTGGGGTAACCGAGGTGCTGGGAATCCTTTTCAAGGGAGAGAAACGTTTATTATGTCGGAGATGACTCGAGTATCGTCCCCTGGATGTCACGCTGTGACACCGACGCCAGTGACCTCGTACCCCACTTCTCCCTTGCCATCCACCCGCTCCTCCCAACTCACACAAGTACAGCTGTACCTTCCCCTCCACCCGTCCCTTGGTATCTGAATAAGAAACATTCAAAATCTATTAAAAAATAATAATAATAATAAACACATGGCGTTATTTTAACCTATTGTTATCCGACATTAACTGATAAAAAAATAAATTATTGTTATTACTTTGTACTAAGCACGCAACGACAAACAGTAAAATCATGTACACCAGACAACTGACAACAGTTTGGTTTCTTCTGGGGTTTTTTTGTTGCTGTTCTTAGGGTTTTTTGGTGTGTGTGTGTGTGGTGTTTTCCAGTCTTCTTTCTTGTTTTCTTATGCTTGTTTGCAATTAAAAGGGTCTCGTCAAGTGGTACGGCTTGCGTCGTTAAAATCAGCAGCTATCAATACGACTTTGGACTTGCACCACACATGACCTCACAGACCCACAAGCGAGAAAAGGACTGGTAGCTTATTTTCTTTTTCTTTTTCTTTTTTTTTTCTTTTTTTTTTTCTTTTTTCTTCTTCTTCTTCTTCGTCTTCTTTTTTCTTGTTTTTTCTCGTTGAAACCCACACACCTGATTTGCCTGAATTAGACACTAACTCTTGAGGGAGAAAGAAAGGGTTGTAAAGCACGGACTCATAATGTGTAAGTCCGAGATTGTGAAGTGGCGGAGTGAAAATTTCGGAGGGAAGGGGCTAAATCAGAGCTGCGCTGTGAAGAGTTGGCAATGAACTGACCGTGTACGAGAGGAGCGAGTCGAAACAAAGCAAGACAATGCAAGTTTATTCCAGGAAATCCCCTTAAAATGGAACATGTTTCATGTAATGAATATAATTTCAAGAAATGAAACACAGGCATTATGCATGCTCGCAATCAGTTGTATTGGCCATGACCATCTAATCGGTTAAAAGATAGATATCTGGAGGAGGAAAAGAACAAATTATACATTTACTTAGGCAACATATCAAACATTGCGCTGTGAATGGAGTGGGCACGAACCGGATGCACGAGGGGAGCAAGGCAAGGCAAGGCAAGGCAATGAGTTTATTTCGTGTGCCCTGCATGAGGGGCATATCCTATAAGCGCATCAGTGTGGGGAGGGAGAGGTATGTTTGTGGAGTGGGGAGGATGGTTGGGAGCGAGAAGACATGTCAACAAGTAGGGCAATTCGTGGCATGAAGCCCAGACGGGGTCAAACGCCCACTGCCAAAATGTCGGAGATCATGCGACACAGCGAGCAAATGACACTCTTCAGCTGACTGCTTCAGCTTGACAGCCGGAAAAAAAACACCTCAACACGGAGGTCACCCAGAAGTCAACTTTGTTTTCCACATATGCTTGATTGTTTTCACATTGATTTCTGTAAAACCCATAGTGGTGAAATTTCAATGCCAGTGCCTGTTCTTTATTCAAAACGAAATTTGATCATATTAGTCTGTGAAAGGAAAAAATCAGCTGCTGAATCGAAGCGTTGAAACCGATTTGTCTCCCGCTTTGCATTTTCCTTGAAATTCTATTGTCGTAATCAAACTGGGGCAAAACGCCAACAAGGCATTGGGACAAGACGCTTACCAGTAGGCCTTTTACCCCTTCACTGGGCGTTTTGCCCCCCGGCTGTAATTTGGAAAAGATGATAAACTCTTCTCTGTGCTTCTTTCTGATATAAAGTGTTTTGCTTGATAAATCTTAAACAGCATTGCTGTACTTGTGCATTCATACATACAAAATACATGTAGCCAAGTGCTCAGCTACGTTCACTGACTGTTTACCACACAAGCTATGGCATACGCCTTTTCCGCAACTAACATTCCAGTCTTCAATGACTCACTCATAATGTGTGACGCCATTCCCGGTTTGAATGCAAATCCCATTCCAAACCTATTCTCTAAACATCTATCAAATCAAGTCTCTGTATGGTTCACTGTAATATATTTGTTGTGCAAAGAGAGAGAGAGAGAGAGAGAGAGAGGTGTGTGGGGGGTGGGGGGGGGGGGTTGAGCGAGGGGGGGTTGCAGCCAATTTTGTTGATCATTATCATTGTAGGATTTGGTTTTCACGTGATTATGATAGAATTGTCTAGACTCAAAAAGAGAGCGTGCTTATGTGATTACTGGAGGTAGAGTGACAAGCTGAAAGAATAAAGGCTATGTGACAGTGAATGAGAGAGAGAGAGAGAGAGGAATAAAGCTATGACTGACGCAACAACCGAGTGGTTAAAGCGTTGGACTTTCAATCTGAGGGCCCCGGGTTCGAATCTCGGTGACGGCGCTTTAAAGATCCTGTAATCCATGTCGGTGTTCGGTGGGTACACCCCCCGAAAACGGAGTATAGCTTTCTACATGGCGGTGTAAAAATGGTCATACATGTAAAATCCCACTCGTATACACATGAGTGAACGTGAGAGTTGCAACCCACGAACGAAGAAGAAGAAGAAAAGGAAGAAAGCTATAAGCACTGCAGTTCACTGAAGTAGGCAGATTACAACCTAAATGCAACGCGATTTATATGCTATTGAGTATCAAGTTAGTAATTAGATTAATTGCCCCTCGCTCGAGGTCGTTTTGCCCCACGTCTGGGGCAAGAAGGCAAAAAAAATTTTTTTTTTTTTTTTAGTTGATCATCTCTTACGTATAATTGCTTGTTTCAATCCACGATTGCTTGGGATATGCTGTAGCGTGGTTGGGCCGCTACTGTTTACACTTAGTTAAGATGTGTTGTGCCTTCAACGAGAAGAGAAATAGGATTTCTTGCTGAAGGGGGGCTATTTGCCCCAGATTACTATAGTTTGTTGGGTAAAGTGGGTATACACTCTTTTTCTTCTACGTTCGTAGGCTGCACCCCCACTTTCACTCTGTGTACGAGTAGGCTTTTATGTGCATAGCTGTTTATACTACGCCATGTTGGCAGCCTGGGAGAATGGAAATACCTTGGCCCTTAACCCACCCGTGACCCAGATTTGGACACAAGGACCCTTAAGTTTAAAGTCAACATAAGTAACATCATCATCATCATCGTTGTTATCATTGTTATTATTATTACTATCATCATCATCATCATCATTACTATTATTATATCGCGGCAGCACATTTGGGATTGAGTATTGGAGATTATGATGACCTATATCCCCTCTCACAATGATACAGAGAGATAAAAACGATCTGTATTCAGTTACTGCTACTCATGAAAGTCAGGTTCAGACAGGTGATCCCATCCATGCACATGGGAGTCCCGAACTGAATTCACAATCTTTCCCACCACCTACCACACACAGTCATGTGCACGTTATCATCATCTAGCTTTCAGCACGAGCGGTCATAGGACACACATGAACGGCGATAACGGATCGAACTCTTTGTCAAGTAGATACGTGCGTTCTGTCTTTCACGAATTTGGCGTCGAGCAATGTAAAGGTCACTTTAGCAGTGAACAAAAAGGCAGTGAGTAGACACCGATAAACCTCAGAGGGTGTGTGTGTGTGTGAGTGTGTGTGCACCACTAGCGACACAGCTGGTCGCTCGAACTGATCGCCCAACTTGCAGACTTTCAACTGACGAAGGGACCGAGGGAGGAAAGAGTTAATTGCTGCCTCCTCCTCCATCATGAAGACGGTTCTTCTGGCCTTGTCCGCGCTGGCCATTGCCAGGTATTGAGAGAGAGAGAGAGAGAGAGAGAGAGAGAGAGAGAGAGAGAGAGTTTTCTTTCAATGAGCGAATTTGATAAGCAAGTTTTCTTTTAAGAGACAAGTGGAATACGCTATAATCATGCGCGTATTTTTGTGTCTTTAAAAAAAATATAATTCACATTCAGTCTTGAGGACACACACACACACACACACACACACACACACACACACACACACACACACACACATACACAGAGAGAGAGAGAGAGAGAGAGAGAGAGAGAGAGAGAAGATGAATTAATCAGAGATAAGTGAGAAGTGTGTTTATTTGTTTACACCCAGTTCGCGCAAAGACGGAGAGAGAGCAGAGAGAGAGAGAGAGAGAGAGAGAGAGAATCTTTTTTTTATGGTACAAGGATCATAGCCAGTCAGTGAATTGATGACATTGCCTCAGTGTGTCGGTTTAGGAAACGACTTTTTTTTTTTTTTTTTTTTTAAACGATGCATTATTGAATGACGGACAAGACAATAAAGGTACACAAGTGGATACCCTAGCAACAAGACCAGAACTACATACGTATATTTTCAGATGACAAGCCAGTTCTGCTTAAAAAAAACTTCTTATGCATCCACTTGAAGATCGATAAAGAGATACTAGTAAATGAAAGGCAGAGAATACCAAAGCCAGAATCCAAAAGAGAGAGAGACAGTCAGAGACAGAGCCACCGAGAGACTCAAGACTCAAAAACTTTTGTTGTTCAAGGATAAAGATTTCCTTTTTCTTTTTCTTTTCACAGGCATTACTTCGCCTTTCAATCTTATCTGTAGCAACAAGTAAAAGAAGCAAAAGAGGAGGAGGACAAAGAGGAAGAAGAAGCGTTGTCATAATCATGACAATGATGAAATGCACACGCACACACACACACACACACACACACACACACACACATACATACGTACATACATACTCACTCACTCACTCACTCACACACACACACACACACACACACACACACACACACACACACACACACGGAAAAAAAAAGATAATGCATATTGTAGGACAATGGCAGAGACAAACCAGACACATTTAAATGCAAATTAGAAAGTCATGAACTAAAAAAACAAACAAAAACAAAAACAAAAAAAACATGTCGGTTGGCGAACTGGTGAATCAAACACCCCGCAGAGAGAGAGAGGGGGGGAGAGGTACCCCCTAACCTGTTAACATAACATCCGTCTGTGACTAATTTTGCGCACAGCAACAGCAGAACACACACACACACACACACACACACACACACACACACACACGCAAGCACAACATGCTCACACACAACCTACCGGTTCATTCAGACGAAACAGAACGTACATGTGTTGCCTCTGTATGTCAAGTTTCAAAAGCAAAACTGTAGAAAGCTGGTTCGTTATTTTTTTTTTATACAGGCTCTTTCAGTCCCTACCGCTGTCATACAGACTCACTGAGCTGTCAGCTTACATCTTCATGCGTTTTAAAAATCCACTTTCGGCACTGCCACGATAATCATTAAGATATCATCATCATAATTAAACATCCCATCCAACCCAGTCACATCAGTCCCGTTCTTCCGACACTCGTTGGTTTGTTTGTTGTTGTTGGTTTTTTTGTTGTTTTTTTGTTTTGTTATTGTGTTATTGTTTTTTTCAATCCCATCTGTCGGCATTTTTTCTTAGCATTTTTTTCTCTATTGTTCACAGCCCAACTGCCTACAACCAACTCCTTCAAGAACTGTTCTTATTCCACTTCATGCAAGTAATCCTGAAAAAAAAAACACCAAAAAACACGCTTTTTTAAACTTATGTTGGGTACCCCCGCATCATTCCAGTTTCGATGCAATGTGAAACACCGGGAAACTGGTAAGCAACGAAAGCCTAAATGACACAGTTCATCAGATCAGTTTGCCACATTTCGTATATCACTGACACCCGTGATAGATACAGACCTACATACCGTGAGTTATCTGAGTCATATCACGCGCAGTGTCAGCTGGCCCGTTTGAACTTTTGTCTATCTTCGATCACATGACCGACCTTAAATCTCAGGACCTGTTGAAAAGTCAAAACTTGCTCATGTGCCTTTTCTTTTTTTATTTATTTTTTAAACAGCATTAAACCAAAGTGGTTACCTAAATACTAGGTTCATAGGACCCGCCAAAACTACGTTGAATACCACTTACTGTCTTCCTAAAATAAACACACAGGTACACACACACGCACACACACACACAAATGAAATAATCCCCGTTCCACACACACACACACACATACACACACACTAATGAAATAATCCCCGTTCCACCCGCCCACAGAATGCATTAATCTTCGACGAATCTTTGTCCATTACCATGCAACAAAATGACTTCTTTATATATATATATATATATATATATATATATATATATATAAAGGTGTGTGTGTGTGTTAGACATCCTTTTTGTGTGCCATTTTAGTGGCATTAATCCCACGCCGCATGTTCTGAAACTTTTCTTTTTCTTGATCTTGATAGGAAGTCAACTTCAGTGTTGAAGAATCTGTTGCACTGGTGAGGAGAATGAGGGAACGGCAAATTTTTAGTGTTTTTTTCTTTCGTTTTTCTTTTTCTTTATTTTGTTTTATATATATATATATATATATATATTTAATGAGACCGTTTATTAACCCACAATTGAGGTAGCCACACTAACGTCGGGATGATTCATGCTATGTAAATACGTGTCATCCATCAGTCCCACCGGCTTATGGCAGGCCAAACTGACCTCTTTCTGAAAGATGGTGATGGGTTGTGGGCAATAATTATGTTATACGTGAGTATGCACACATAACATCGGTTTGTGGTTTCTCTCCACAAGTTTTTTTTTTTTTAGGGAATGGAGAGAAATCCCAGGTTAACTCCAGGGGAAAGATCCCTCTGACCCGAATGACTCGGCGTCGGAAATTCGAATCTCGAAGACTGATATCGAATCTGACGCTCTTACCAACTGTGCTGTTCTAGTCCCACCTCATGTGTCTTTTTTTAGCGTAGGACCGATTACTTCTTCTTCGTTCGTGGGCTGCAAATCCCACGTTCACTCGTATCTACACAAGTGGGCTTTTTACGTGTATGGCCGACCGTATTTACCCCGCCATATAGGCAGTCATACTCCGTTTTCGGGGGTGGACCGATTACAAAAGCCGGGACACCACCATGTGTAGGCCTACCTAGAGTACAATTTTCTGTTTTTTTGTGTGTGTGTTTTTTTTTTACTTCGAAATTCAGAAACATGTGTGTGTACTGGTTTAAAGCATTTTTTGTTTGCATTATTGATTACATTACCATCCATCCCATCAGCCAACCAGCGATGACTTTTACATAACTGACGTCAGTAATCACGGAGTTTCCAAACTGCTTCACTGTTGAACTTTAGATCGATTGATCGTTAAGGTAAATCACGTTGCGATAGTTTCCTAACGGGTAATGGGTAGGGTAGTAGTAATCTGAGCGCTCATGTGATTAAGGGCATGGCTATGTCGATCCACGGAAACACAGTTCTGAAAAAATGGTGAGAATTAAGCAAAGTCATGGAAAGAATAGAACATATACACATCGAACATCTTTGTAGATAGCGCTTTGGCCATGGCCAATGTTGTTTTTCTGTTTTCATCCAATAAAATCCCAATCTGAACTTTAACACAGGAAATCCTCTTAGTTTCTGAAATAACTTCCACTATGCAAAATCAAATTCATGAAAAATTGACATTAGGTATATATACCAAATCATTGATATCCTTATGACCTCTGTCTGTTTGTCTCTGTTTCAGTCTGCCTGAAAATCGGCTTTGTAATTTCTAAATGGCTGCTCTATTCTCATCCAAACACTATAATGGTGTGGCTTTATTTTCCAGCAGTAGTCACATTGTAACTGTAAGATTATGTGTGATGAGGTGGACAAATTGACGTAAGCTTATCGTCAGTTGAAATCTTTACACTGACAAACTGTTAAACTAAAGTCAAATGTGCTTCTAACTAATTGAAATGTGTGTGTAAGCACAACAAATATAATATTGCAGCGAACGATACAGAGACTTGATTTAATAGATGTTTAGAGAATAGGTTTAGAATGGGCTTTGCATTCAAACTGGGAATGGCGTCACACATTCTGCGCGAGCCGTTGGAGACCAGCGGTTAGTTGCGAAAAAGGCGTCTGCTGTAGCTCAGCTTTCAGCTTGTGCTGTGAGTTGAGCCACGGTCATCTGTAGTCAGCTGAGCACTTGGCTACAAACATACGCAACTTTTTCTTAATGCAAACTAAAGCGTTTTTGGCCATACTAGCTAGATCTTTATAAGAACCAACAAAACTCAAGCATGTGGAGAAAGATATGCCCAAATATTTATAAACATTGACAACTGGCATCAGAACACCATCGTACACCCATCTTTCCCTGCTGCTCAGATAACCACCCTTACGAAATACAATATTACTTTTAGACATATTGACTTTTAACTGAGTGAATTTGCTGCAATATGTAAATTGTTGTGCTGTGTCTGTAAACCTCTAACAGTTTCTGACATCAAAATATCATCGGCTAACAAAAGTATGAATAGTTCAAAAGAATCAATTGGGAACAAGGCACAAGAGAGAGAGAGAGAGAAAAGGTGAGGGGGGTGGGGGATAGGGTCCAGAAAATCGGTACCTTCCTCTTTCCATTCCAAATGCTTTGTTACTAATAAAGACATTCTTACCTTGGTTGGTTAAGATTTGTTTTCTATCTCTCTCACACAATGACCTTCTTTTGCCCCCAGTAGAAAAAGGAACATAAAAAACAAAAAAAACAAAAAAAACCACCCATAAGATCAACGTAGTCACCTGATTCAAAGATAAAGTTTTTATTTTGTTTTTTCTTACACCAACGCGAGCACCTGACTCTCACAGACACACAGCACACACATCTCACATGAAGTGTTATTTAATCAGCCTACCACAGATAGTCTACAGCCTTCTTGAATCTTAAGTTATCATCTCTGCTTCAGATAAATGAGAAAGCTGTTTGACTCAGAAAATCCTCCTTACCTATATGCGATATCTGCTACCTTGTGACATTGAAGACATCCGGTTTCGAAACAACTCAAAATATAATTGACCCGCATTAATGAACAAAAGAACGTCATCGGATATTGACCTAAATGTGCGTGTATTGAGAGTGGTGCAGATCTTTTTTTTTTTTTACGTGCATGTGCGTGTGCGTGCTTGGGTAATTTCGGATACTTTTTCTGTGCAAGGTAAAGCAAGGTCATGATGCCAGAGATAATGGACGTAAAGTGTGTGTGGGAGGAGGGGGGGGGGAATGTTTGTTGTAGGTTTAAAACTGTATTGCTAACCAATTAATCTGCTGTTAGTTTTACTGTAGGCTATCAGTCATCTAAACGGAGTAGGGAAATCAAAATGGAATGAGTGTTTATTTTATCATATCAGACACTGACGGACGGAAGCAACAGAAGAACCAACGAAAACAACAGCTACCAAAATATAACGACAAAAATAATAACAATTAAAAAAAATCAATAATAATAATGAATTGCTGTCAGTTACAATAGGAACGCACGAGCATACATGAAGGTTACACAAAATAAGTAGCACGTTGCAGCAGTAGCCTTTCCCACGAATATTACTGATAATATACTTGCAATACGTATACCTACTCAAATGCTAGACTTAGCCAACATCTTTCTTCGGTTTCTGAGTCGTGCATCGGTTTAACTTTCGTTCTGTTATTACCATCGATGTCGGGCAAAGTGGAAATCGTGCACAGGGCCAGTATAACATTTCACAGTAAAAAATGGATTTCTTCGATCGCCCGAAAACAAACATTATTTTTTGCTTCTTTTCTCTGTATCTTCCTACTCTTCAACAGCGCTATGTATTAGTTTGCAAGTTTTGTTTGTTTGTTTGTTTCTAGCAAGTAAAGAAACTTGATAGCTAGAGATCCTATTTCATATCATTTTTATCTCGTTGGGTAGTCCTGATGAGGCCTTGTGCGGTCGGTTGAACTATAAGCAATGATGATGAAAGGAAATCCAGCCCGAAGTTCAGCAGATCAATGCAGCATTTTGTTTGCCGCAATTACATTTTAAACAAGTTATTCATGTATTCGTTTATTTCTTTAAAATGCATTCATTTATTCATTATCGATTCATTCATTCATTTTCTATTTAATCATTTATCTTGTTTAATTTTTTTTTATTTGTCTCCTGTTTTATTCTCTGTGATCTGTCAGGCTAGCAGCCGGCGCAGTGAAGTGTGACGCCACGCATGATTGCCCGACGGGTAGCACGTGCTGCATGACGTCTTCGGGACAGTGGGGATGCTGCCCCCTCCCCAAGGTCCGTGCGATTTTGTGTCTGTGGCTCATATCCCTCTTTTTTGTCTTTTCTTGCCCCCCCCCCCCCCCCCCCCCCCACACACACACACACATTTTCCAATTTGATTTTGTAGTTTATGTATGTCTGATAGTTAGTCATATCCGTCTTTGAGCATCAGAACAGCATATGAGGCAACTGTTGTCCCAACTACCTGAGCTAGAATTTGATTGTAGTGGAGAGTGTCTGGCCCAAGTTACACCCCCACTCTCTCGGCCAAGAGGGTTTTGGGGACAGTCAGGTTGGGATGGTTCCCAAAGGTCAACTAGCCCCTAATTAAAATAAGGCTGCAGCACTAAGAGCCAGTGCAGTCTTGCCTCCTAGTTTGAAAGTCATAGTCCTTCACAAAAAAACTTGACTTCCCACTACAATGGAAAAATCATCGATCATACAGCCTGTTGGCCCAACTGTAAGCTTATGTCAATCTGTGATATAAACTGAGCAGGGTTTGTTTGTTTGTTTGTTTTTTATGATTAACAAATTGACAAATAATGATAACGTATAAGAATCAATTAAGCATACGTTCATTTTGATTGATGATAAACCGACATCCAACACAAATTACTAGGACAAAAGAAAAGAGAGAAAAAAGTGGCAAATGATGAATGTATAAAACGTCATTGTGAGGATCATGTGTGTGTGAGACAGACACTTGTGCATTCACAATATCATCAGCTTTTAATGGCGGTCTATCTGGACAAAAGATAACAAAGCTGTATCGTGGATCGTTGAACTGAAAACAGTTACCCATGATGAGAAAACGTCAGAGACTATTCACTTTGCATAATTTTTATTCATCTTATGTAATGTCTATCATTACAAGAAATAAACTATTGCACGTTGTCTTATGTTCCATTCATGACTGCCTTTCATCCACAGTTTCGTTCAGATTTAATCATCTTTCAAGAGATTTGAAAAGATGCCAGTCTGATAGAAACTTTGGGTTATTGGCTATATGACATCCTTGCTCGCCCCTCTTCCATTCCACATGCGCCCTTTGTATCGTTTAATTGAAGTGCTATTTGGCATTGTTACGGCTAGTTTTTTATGCAATAGAGTGAAATCATCACAGTAGATTGTGTGTGTGTGTGTGTGTGTGTGTGTGTGTGTGTGTGTGTGTGTGTTCGTGCGTGCGTGCGCGTGCGTGCATGCGTGCGCGCGCGCGCGTGTGTGTGTGGTGTGTGTGTGTGTGTGTGCGCGTGCAGGCGGTGTGCTGTGCGGACCATTTGCACTGCTGTCCCAATGGCTTCAAGTGCCACACGTCCACGGGCCAGTGTGAGAAAGGTTCCGTCACCTTACCCTGGCTGAAGAAATCACCTGCCCACGTGAGGAGGAGCAACGCTGAGGCGGTATCCCCCTTGGTTTGGTGAGAGATCGGGTTTTACACAGCTCTTATCTTTTAGTACTGACTGATTGATTGATTGATTGATTGATTGATTTCCGTAAGAAGGGAGAAAATCATTAAGAACGATAACTGTGCAAGATAATGGAATGTGTCAGTTATAGATAAATAATGTATTTCTGCTTTTCTAATAGAAGTTGTGCATTGGAGATTTTGCTAGAAAAATCCTATAATTATCACTGTTTTCTGATTGTTTTGTTTCATTGCTTTCCGTCTTTGTTTTTTTTCATCATAATCATCGTCATCGTCGTCGTCCTCATGATCGTCGTGGTCATCACCACCACCATCATCGTCATCTTCTGTGGTGGTGACAACAAATAACAAACGTCTTGAACATTCTTCTGTGTTTGTAAACACAATTTTTGACTCACTTGTGTAAACAAAGTGTCTATGTTTTAACCCGATGTTCAGTTGTCTGTGTGTGTGTGTGTGTGTGTGTGTGTGTGTGTGTGTGTGTGTGTGTCCGTGTGTCTGTGTGTCCGTGGTAAACTTACGTTGACATTTTCTCTGCAAATACTTTGTCAGTTGACACCAAATTTGGCATAAAAATAGGAAAAATTCAGTTCTTTCCAGTCATTTTGTTTAAAACAATATTGCACCTCTGGGATGGGCACAAAAAAAATTAAAAAGAAGCCTAATTATATGCAAACTGCATTTACTGTTATATTTATATTTTTTGTATTCTCTAAATTTGGCACTTTGACCTCTTATTCTGACACAAGAACAAGAGGAGTCATTATCATTTTTTGTTCAAACAGGAACTTCTTTTACTAAGCATGGATTTTTTTTTTTTTTTTTTTTTTTTTTTTTTGTAAACGTTTTGGTGCAGATAGTAAAGAAGGGAAATTACTCTGTAATTAATGCTAGGGGACTTAATTTATCACAAGTGAGTCTTGAAGGCCTTGCCTCTCTTGTTTTTCTTTGTCATCGTGCACATCCGTTGGGCAAAAGTTTACTTTTTTATCACTGGTAATAATAGCAGCACTTTTAAGTGTGTGTGTGTGTGTGTGTGTGTGTGTGTGTGTGTGTGTGTGTTTCACCACACAAGTTTTGTGCTGTTTACTTTTCGTGTATCTCAATATTCACGCACGAGGTTATTCTATCATTCTACTTCTTTCATCTCTTCAGGAAGTCAGAGAAAGTGCAGGTGGAGTCAGTGAGGTGTGACGCCACGCATGACTGCCCCACAGGTAGCACCTGCTGTAAGACATCTTCAGGATGGGGATGCTGCCCCTTACCTCAGGTATGACTTTTCTTGACACTGCAGTTTTGATTATGTATCTCTTTTGTCGCATTCAGAGCTAGGACCACTCCAGGACACTGGGGGTGCTGTCCCTTAAGTATACATAAGGTCTTTCTATCTATCTAACTGACACTGCAGTTTGGATTTCGAACCTGCAGTGACTCGCTTCGTAATATCTATTTTGCCGTGTTCAGTACTGTTCAGTGTGTATGACTGCCTCTTAATTCTCTTTCTCTCTGTCCCTTAGACCCACGTGCATGCGTGTGTGTGTGTGTGTGTGTTTTTTGTTTTTCTGTTTTTTGTGTGTTGTGTGTGTGTGTGAGTGTGTGTGAGCTTGTATGTGTGTGCTCGGCATGATTGCATGCTACATGTATGTGTATGTGTGTGTGCAGGCGGTGTGCTGTCAGGATGGTGTACACTGCTGTCCAAACGGCTACTCATGTCACGTGTCCACTGGCCAGTGTGAGAAAGGTTCCATCACCTTGCCCTGGCTGCAGAAATCACCTGCACGTGTTAAAGATGGTCCTTTGTATGTATGACAGCGCTCTTGTCTTTTTTCATTCACTTGTGTAAACAAAGTTTTCCCTTTTTTAAAATCACTTTGTCATTTATGGTGATAGCTGTGCAGAGCAGGATGTGTTGTGATATTTCTACAATCTAACGTACGTTTAAGCTGTAATCATTATTACGAAAAGTTATCCATGGACTGCACAAAATTGAGACCCATCCTCCATCTTCCCCCTCGTTGGGCAAAAATAAAAAAGGACAAAAAAAGTAGATATCCTTGGGTTCCTTCCATCCATCATTCCCTGTCTGTAGTCAAGCATGTTAAAATCTCATTTAAACATGGTCTATATACACGTGAATAAACACAAATACAAAGAAAGATGTAACTATTTATCCACTGCAGCAATTACATTCTGTCTGTCTGCGCATCATTTTTAAGTGAAGTTGATTTCTTTGCACAACCCTGTTGGATAGTGGTGAACAAGATAGTTATTTTATTTTTCAGTTTCTCATTCCAGGTAATAATTTATGCAGGTACAAATTGCACAAGATGCATAGACATTAATCTCGATAAAAAAAATGATTTAAAAAAAAAATAAAAACAACAGCAACAACAACAAAATAAATAAAAAAATTAAAAAAATAAAAAAAACAAACCCAGTAAAACAACCCAACCATCAACAAACTCTGAAAATAAATGTAATAAAGGTACGTTGATTCTATTTCAGGAAACAGATGGAATCAGTGATGTGTAACGCCACGCGTTCATGCCCGACTGGGAATACCTGCTGTTGGACGCCCTCAGGATGGGGATGCTGCCCCTTACCTCAGGTGTGACTTTCTTGGCACTGCAGTTTGAATCACAAACCCGTAGTTAGTCACTTCACGTCTGTTTTGTCAGGAATTTTGAGGATTGACCTCTTTCACGTTTCCTGTCTCTATGTGTGTGTGTGTGTGTGCATGAGAGTATGTATGTACATGTGTGTATAATTGTGCATGCATTTGTGCGTTAATGTGTGTGTGTCTGTGTGGTCTGTGTGTGCGGTGCAGTGTGCGCACGTGCGTGCATGTTTGTGTATATCTGTGTTGGTATATGTGCATTTGTTTTCATGATTGTGTGTGTGTGTGGGGGGGGGGGGGGGGGGGGGCATGAGCATGTACATGTGCATGTCCATGCAAGTGTGTGTGTGTGTGTGTGTGTGTGTGTGTGCGAATGCGTGTGTGTGTGTGTGTCCTTTATATAATTATGCTACATTCATATATGTGTGCAGGCGGTGTGTTGTCAGGATGGTGTACACTGCTGCCCTAATGGCTACACATGTGATGTGTCCTCTGGCAAGTGTAATAAAGGTTCCATCGCCTTGCCCTGGCTGCAGAAATCACCTGCCTTCGTTAAAGCTGGTCCACAGTATGTATGGCAGTGCTCTTGTCTCCCTTTCTTTGTTTTTACGTGAAAATTACATGTCAGTGACAGCTGTACAGGGTCTGATATGTGTTGTTTATGCAGTCTGAAATATGCAAGGTGTAATTATTATTCCATTATAACAAATAGCATTTGTCAATATGTGATTGGTGTTATTGTCAAATTTAGTTTTCAGCACAGCATTGCAGATAGCTGGACAAGAAAATGTTGTTCATTTTTGTTTTATTAAGAATATATGAAGGTTTTGTTTGCACACAGACAATACATGTTCAATGATCTTGAACAAGAAAAAAAAAAAGAATATCTCGATAAAAAATGAAACAAATGCAAAAGTACATTTCCCACCAATATGTATAAATCCATTAATCTTATTTCAGGAAAAAGGTGAAGTCGGTGAGGTGTGACGCCACACATGATTGCCCCACAGCTACCACCTGCTGTAAGACGCCTTCAGGATGGGGATGCTGCCCCTTACCTCAGGTGAGATTTTCTTGACACTGCAGTTTGGATTACAATCCTGCTGTCATTAAAAAAATATTGTGTGTGTGTGTGCGCGAGAGAGAGAGGGGGGTGCGCATGTGCGTGCACCTCTGTGTGTGTGTGTGTGTGTGTGTGTGTGTGTGTGTTAGGAAGGGGGGGGAGGCGCGCACATACATGCATGTGTGTACATAATTATGTTCATCACAGTGTCTGTATGGCTGTGCTTGTGAGTGAATTGAGGTGGGTGTGTGTGTGTGTGCGCGCGCGCATGTGCATGTTTGTGCATGTCTTTCTGTGTTGTGTGTGTGTCTTTGTGTCTGTGTCTGTGTGCGTGTGTAGTCGCATGCCAATATATGTTGACATGGTGTACGAGTGCTTTATGTGTGTTTGTATTTGTGTGTGTGTAGGCGGTGTGTTGTCAGGATGGTGTACACTGCTGTCCTAATGGCTACACATGTCACGTGTCCACCGGCCAGTGTGAGAAAGGTTCCATCACCTTGCCCTGGCTGCAGAAATCACCTGCCCACGTTAAAGCTGGTCCTCTGTATGTATGGCAACCATCTGAAATTTATTTTGTTTGCATGAATATCACAAGTCATTGATGATGATAGCTGTCCATGGAAAGAAAGTAGCAAATTTTCTGCTGTCTGAATTGTAGGTGTACATGTAGTCATTAATACATTAAAACCACTGGAATTTTTCAATGCGTGATTGGTTTTATTGTCAACTTTTATTTGCTGTACACCATTGCAAAACGCAGAACGAGAGAGTTCCTTGCTGGTGTTTTATTTAGATTTTATGAAGGCACTTTTGCACAAGAAGCACGTACAATAATGTATACAGATCAGGAAAGAAATGAATAGATGATAAAATTTGAAAAGACTGCATTCCCAAGCGACACATTCTTCTTATTTCAGGAAAAAAATGGAGTCAGTGAGGTGTGATGCCACGCATGACTGCCCCACAGCTACCACCTGCTGTAAGACGCCTTCAGGATGGGGATGCTGCCCCTTACCTCAGGTGTGACTCTCTTGACACTGCAGTTCAGATCAGTCACTGCAGAAATGTTGTTATAATCAGTACTGTTGTAAAGGTTGTCTGTGTCTCAGGTATTGAACCTGTTTGTGTGTGTGTGTGTGTGTGTGTGTGTGTGTGTGTGTGTATGTGTGTGTGTGTGTGTGTGAGAGAGAGAGAGTTTGTATGTGTGTGTGCTCGGCGTGATTGCATGCTACATGTATGTGTGTGTGTGCAGGCGGTGTGTTGTCAGGATGGTGTACACTGCTGTCCTAACGGCTACACATGTCACGTGTCCACCGGCCAGTGTGAGAAAGGTTCCATCACCTTGCCCTGGCTGCAGAAATCACCTGCACGTGTTAAAGATGGTCCTTTGTATGTATGACAGCGCTCTTGTCTTTTTTAATTCACTTGTGTAAACAAAGTTTTCCCTTTTTTAAAATCACTTGTCATTTATGGTGATAGCTGTGCAGAGCAGGGTGTGTTGTGATATTTCTACAATCTAACATATGTTTAAGCTGTAATCATTATTACGAAAAGTTATCCATGGACTGCACACAGTTGAGACCCATCCCCCCTCCTCCCCCTCGCTAGGCAAAAATAAAAAAGTACAAAAAAAAGTAGAAATCCTTGGGTTCCTTCCATCCATCATTCCCTGTCTGCAGTCAGGCATGTTAAAATCTCATTTAAACATGCTCTATACACACGTGAATAAACACAAATACAAAGAAAGATGTAACTATTTATCCACTGCAGCAATTACATTCTGTCTGTCTGCGCATCACTTTTAAGTGAAGTTGATTTCTTTGCACAACCCCATTGTAGAGTGCTGAACAAGATAGTTATTTTATTTTTCAGTTTCTCATTCCAGGTAATAATTTATGCAGGTACAAATTGCACAAGATGCATAGACATTAATCTCGATTAAAAAAAATGATTTTTTTTTTTATAAAAACAATAGCAACAACAACAAAATAAATAAATTTAAAAAAAATTAAAAAAAACAAACCCAGTAAAACAACCCAACCATCAACAAACTCTGAAAATAAATTTAATAAAGGTACGTTGATTCTATTTCAGGAAACAGATGGAATCAGTGATGTGTAACGCCACGCGTTCATGCCCGACTGGGAATACCTGCTGTTGGACGCCCTCAGGATGGGGATGCTGCCCCTTACCTCAGGTGTGACTTTCTTGGCACTGCAGTTTGAATCACAAACCCGTAGTTAGTCACTTCACGTCTGTTTTGTCAGGAATTTTGAGGATTGACCTCTTTCACGTTTCCTGTCTCTATGTGTGTGTGTGTGTGTGCATGAGAGTATGTATGTACATGTGTGTATAATTGTGCATGCATTTGTGCGTTAATGTGTGTGTGTCTGTGTGCGTCTGTGTGTGTGCGTGTGCATGTGTGCGCACGTGCGTGCATGTTTGTGTATATCTGTGTTGGTATATGTGCATTTGTTTTCATGATTGTGTGTGTGTGTGGGGGTGGGTGGGTGGGGGGGGGGGCATGAGCATGTACATGTCCATGCAAGTGTGTGTGTGTGTGTGTGAATGTGTGTGCGCGAATGCGTGTGTGTGTGTGTCCTTTATATAATTATGCTACATTCATATATGTGTGCAGGCGGTGTGTTGTCAGGATGGTGTACACTGCTGCCCTAATGGCTACACATGTGATGTGTCCTCTGGCAAGTGTAATAAAGGTTCCATCGCCTTGCCCTGGCTGCAGAAATCACCTGCCTTCGTTAAAGCTGGTCCACAGTATGTATGGCAGTGCTCTTGTCTCCCTTTCTTTGTTTTTACGTGAAAATCACATGTCAGTGACAGCTGTACAGGGTCTGATATGTGTTGTTTATGCAGTCTGAAATATGCAAGGTGTAATTATTATTCCATTATAACAAATAGCATTTGTCAATATGTGATTGGTGTTATTGTCAAATTTAGTTTTCAGCACAGCATTGCAGATAGCTGTACAAGAAAATGTAGTTCTTTTTTGTTTTATTAAGAATATATGAAGGTTTTGTTTGCACACAGACGATACATGTTCAATGATCTTGAACAAGAAAAAAAAAATTCTCAATAAAAAATGAAACAAATGCAAAAGCACATTTCCCACCAATATGTATAAATCCATTCATCTTATTTCAGGAAAAAGGTGAAGTCAGTGAGGTGTGACGCCACACATGATTGCCCCACAGGTAGCACCTGCTGTAAGACGCCTTCAGGATGGGGATGCTGCCCCTTACCTCGGGTGAGATTTTCTTGACACTGCAGTTTGGATTACAATCCTGCTGTCATTAAAAAAAATATTGTGTGTGTGTGTGCGCGTGAGAGAGAGGGGGGTGCGCATGCGTGTGCACCTGTGTGTGTGTGTGTGTGTGTTAGGAAGGGGGGGGAGGCGCGCACATACATGCATGTGTGTACATAATTATGTTCATCACAGTGTCTGTATGGCTGTGCTTGTGAGTGAATTGAGGTGTGTGTGTGTGTGCGCGTGCGCATGTGCATGTTTGTGCATGTCTTTCTGTGTTGTGTGTGTGTCTTTGTGTCTGTGTCTGTGTGCGTGTGTAGTTGCATGCCAATATATGTTGACATGGTGTACGAGTGCTTTATGTGTGATTGTATTTGTGTGTGTGTAGGCGGTGTGTTGTCAGGATGGTGTACACTGCTGTCCTAATGGCTACACATGTCACGTGTCCACCGGCCAGTGTGAGAAAGGTTCCATCACCTTGCCCTGGCTGCAGAAATCACCTGCCCACGTTAAAGCTGGTTCCCTGTATGTATGCCAGCGATCTTGTCTTTTTGCTTAAAAAGTCACAAGTCTGAAGTGAATAATATAACTGTGCTTGGTAAGATTTGCAGTGACATTTTCTTACAGTCATAAAAGTCGAAAGTGTAAGTATTAGGTGTGCAGCAATGACCTAGTAGTAATGCATCCAAATAGGAAGAGAGTTTCAACAGATTCAAGTCCCATAATCATATGCATTTTGTTTTAAACACAGTATTGCAGAAATCTTAAAGTTTTTTGTTAATGTTTTATTTCAATCATAACAAAGGCAACATTTGCACATAATCCACACACATTAATGGAGATTAAGAACTAAGTGAACATGTCAACAAAACATGAAAAGAATGCAAAAGGTCTACATTCCCCATCAATTATTTTCAGGAAAAAGGTGGAGTCAGTGAGGTGTGATGCCACGCATGATTGCCCCACAGCTACCACCTGCTGTAAGACGCCTTCAGGATGGGGATGCTGCCCCTTACCTCAGGTGAGATTTTCTTGACACTGCAGTTTGGATTACAAACCCGCAGTTGGTCACTTGATAGCTCTTCTGTCACAATCAGTGCTGTTTTATGATTCTTCCTCATATTATTTCTCTTCACCCCTCAGTCCTAAGTGTGTATGTGCCTGTGCCTGTGTGTCCAGATATACATGGTTGTTCTTGCCAGTATCATTTATGTGTGTGCATATATTTGTGTCAGTAGTGTGTGTGTGTGTGTTTGTGTTCAAGTCCAATCATGTATGTACATGTGCATCCACACTCATGCACGGAAGTGTATATCTGCATGTGTGCTGTATGTACATTACATGTAATGTATGTATGTGTGCGCATTCTGTGTGGTGTCAGGATGGTGTATGATTGTGTGCATATATTTGTGTATGCATGTATGCTCATGAATATGTGTTTGTGGTGTATGTGTGTGTGCAGGCGGTGTGCTGTCAGGATGGTGTACACTGCTGTCCTAACGGCTACACATGTCACGTGTCCACCGGCCAGTGTGAGAAAGGTTCCATCACCTTGCCCTGGCTGCAGAAATCACCATCTCTGTTCAGGTCAGTTGTGACCTGTTAAACATTGTGTGTGTGTGTGCGTGCATTTTGGTTGTGAAGATGCAAACATGTGCATATGCAACCTGTATCACAATGGCTGATTTGACTAATGCTTTATTTCAATATTTTGTTTTGAAACAGGCCCTGAAGGATGACCAACAAAATATCTCCTGAGCAGGGAGAGTGCCATGATTTTCTTCTTTCTTCAAGGCCAACGCATGTGATTAACTGTTCTACATTTCCCAACATTGTATAATTAAAAACTTGTGAATAACCTTTTATTCCAAGCACAGTTGAGTTAAATTTATGACGCAAGTTTTTTTTGTTTCTTTTTCTAATAAAGTGCCTTTGAAGACATTTAATATTTGTGGACAAATATTAGGCTGATGACAAATCGATTGTGGAAGTTGAAAGATGTTGATTGTAACTCCAGTTTTGTATTTTTAATAAACACAGCCTGGAAAACAAATGACAGAACTTGAGACTTATACCTCCTGACTGTTTTTCCTCCTTTCTTAAAGAGGAATCCGAGTTGCTTAAAACATCTGCAGAAAACAGAAGCATGAATACACACTTTTATTTTCACACTTGCGTGCACTACATATTGTCCTACATGCGAGATGTCACCCACAAGAAGAGCAAAAGAAGAAGAATATTCAATCGTTCAAAACCACAACACATCCCCCTTTTTAAAATCCAGACTTTATTTGATACATAACCAAAAATACTTACAAAAGTAAATATAGATCACTAATACAGGATTTTTTTGTCGTTGAAGCAAATGATGAAAATACGTATCTTAAATGTTTTCACATTTACCAAGTTTTATCCTCACACAATTGCAACTTCATCCTTTAATCATGCACACAGCTTGTGTCAACCAGACCACGACAGAAAGGGACAACACACACATCATAGTCAATTACAAATAAGTGATCAAAATATATATGCAACAATTATGTGCAACTTTCAAGACATGATTAACCACTGTCACTACAATAAGTATCTTTGCAGGACCACTCTCCAACTTGTTCACCTTGTCTTTCTTTTCCTTAAACGTTTTTCTTTTTCTTTTCATGATAGGTGACAAATGTGGAATACTCTATCTTCATATTTTCTGTGTGCGTATGTGCGCACAGTGAGTAATCACAAGTTTTACATCAATATTTAACAGATAATACTGCTGACTGGCATTTTACTACAAGAAGTGAGGGTTTCCTGATGTTTATACAGTGGGGAGTAATATGTAATTCTATCAGTCCATTATCACATATTCTTTAATTTTGAAATGAATAGAATGAATCTGCTCAATCCGAAAACATCTCAGTTTCATGCCATGCATTTTTACTATCCTCCCCTTCGGTATTTGTGGACAAGTACCATATCTTCATCTGTGTATAGCAACACAACCTTTCCGTTACTCAAAACCCCATATTCACCAGTATTTGAAAGGATTCTAAAAGTTGCAGCACTAGTATTCCCACTGATATGGAAAGCCAAAGTTCAATATGAGCAGTTTCAGCTCAAACTGAATGCATATAGTTTCAATGGAAACTTAAATGTCATGAGAGCATTTTCAGTAATAAACAAAACAACCCGAAAAAAACAAACAAAAAAACAAACATAATGATAAAAAAAAAAAGAAAAAAAGGCAGCTGTAAAGAAACCAACACTGCAATTTCCAACTGATGGCCAGTATAAAATATGATCTATTCAATTAAAAGGCAGTTAACATGACAATTTCAAACAGGCAGCCAGTATAAAATATGACCGATTCAATTAAAAGGCATTCTGATCAATCACGTATCAAACAGAAAGCCAGTGCATATGGCTGACGAAATGCTATGTCAAATGTGATGGTATAGATGAAGTCAGTGCCTTAAATCTGACACCCAAAGGTTGATATTAACACCCTTCCTGACCCCCCCCCCCCTTGCACCCCCTCTCCCCCACCCCAACCCCCCAAAATGGAAAGCAAGACATTAATGGAACTGATATGTAGCAGAAAACAAAATGCTCATCTAGCGCTTTAGCTGTGCCAGTAGGGTACAAGCCAATGTTTCACAATTTATGATGCGACTGAAAAACAACAACAAAATAACTCTAAAACAGTCACTGGATTGCTTCCTCACTCAGTCTGCAGTGATACACATGCACCAATGAGGAAAAAAAAAAACTGCAATGACTAGCAATTACTCGCACAATGAAAGGTATTAAGAAAGAAGTGTGCACAAACACAACACGCACACACTCACTCTCACACGCAATGACCAACTTTCAAAGTCCATTATACATATCTGCACACTGGTGTACACACACACCTGAACACACACACACAGAAGTCCATTGTTTTGTTGAGATGAAACCTTACAGAGCTGATAAATAAACTCAAGTAAAAGAAAAAAAATTGTAGCTAATTTTCTTTAAAACAGATGTTTTGCTTTTGCTGGCGATTTTAAAGACATGCAATGAGAATGGAAGCAGAATCCTCAATATGGTATACACACAGAGATACAGAAAGGAAAAACTAGCAATGACGAATAATCCATGAAGGAATAAAAAAAAAAAAAAAAAAAAAAAGGAAAGCAATTCTCAATATGGTATACACACAGAGATACAGAAAGGAAAAACTAGCAATGACAAATAATCCATGAAGGAAGAAAAAAAAAAAAGGAAAGTACAACCAAAAAAACTCATATGGAAGCCATCACCACCACCACCACCAAAAACATACATAAGAAGAAAAAACACAGAAATAAGACTGATATTGTGATGATCACTACTGCTGCTTAAGTAAAGTTTGTGAAAACTTGTCGCTGCCAGCTGATTTTCTCTCTGCAGTGGGTTGTTGTTTTTCCATGTGTCCTATTCTATGCTGCTTTGCTCTACTGTCTTGCCAAATGTCTCAGAAGAAAATCTGCCTGGCCTCAGTTGGTATCTGCTCCATCGGGCAGTAGGGACACTTGACTCTGCTCACACACAATCACATCCCATAACAGAATGATAAGGGAAAATGAAATGGGGATAATTACAGTGAAAAGACAGGACTAAATTCAAGTAAGATTAGAAGTGTCAGTCTTAATTTTAACCCTCTTTTATCCAAGAAGAACACACACACAACCCCAGTAAAATGCCGTCCAGCCAGTGGAAAGAAGATGTGGGGATAATTACAGCGAAAAGACAGGACTAAATTCGAGTAAGATTAGAAGTGTCAGTCTTAATTTTAACCCTCTTTTATCCAAGAAGAACATACACACAACCCCAGTACAATGCCGTCCAGCCAGTGGAAAGAAGATGGATGTAGCACAACACTGGGATTGTGAGCATGTCTTATCACGGAAAACATGCAAGCCTCTACAGCAGCATGACTCCCAATGCTGCTCATCTCCAACCACCTGTGCAAAGCCACAGCCAGGCATATTCTGCTGAAGTCCAGTGCTAACACACAAGACTTCTCTTAGATTCTGTCATCTGCTTCGCCTTTCAATGCTGTACAGTTCAACTGTAGCAAACAAATCAATTCTGAGGAAGAGAAGGAATACAAGGTAGAGCTAAACAAGGCTGGTGGAGGAGGTGGGTGGTCAAGGACAAAGAGGCTCCATCCAGGATTACTGAAAAAAGGAGGAGGAAAGGAAGATCTGGATTTTTTTTTTTAAACCCATTCTAGCACACTTTTCCAACTTTCGAGAGTCTGGCTGTCACTTGAAGGGAGACACTGCAAACAATGTCAAAATGGTAAACAAAAAAAGACAATAAAGTCTTATGCTCAAGCTGACATACGGCCAAAAACTATGCATGAACTGCTGACAGAAAGTAACACCAAGGGTTTGCAAAGTATTCTGTTGATTTATTTATTTCACTTCCACTAATTACAGTTCTTGGCCATCCTTAGCTACACCTGTGTGGCCATTTATGCATCAGACATAAGACAGTGAAAAAACAACCTTCGGTTATTATATCCATTACCTGTTGTCTTTTTTTTCCTAAGTTTTTTTTTTTTTGTTCTCTCCCTCTCTCTTTTAAAATAAAAAAAAAATCAAGGTCTGCAACTGAATATGCACATGTATATTATACCTTGAAAATGGCAGTGAACTGGACACTTACTTGTTCAAGTTGGCCAGTTTGGCCAGTGCATCCTTGGAGATGACATGGCCACAGACCAGACGCATGGGAGGGTTGGCATGAGAGCTTTGCTGTCGTAGGATGGGACAGGCAAAGATGGAGTGGAAATGATACTCGTGGCCCAGGTCTATCTCCACCTAAGACACAAGACAGAAATCATTCCAGTGCAAGCAGATGCAAGAAACAAAGAGACACAGACTTTATTGCTCATGAATGATTCCTACCGACTTAAGCAAACAAACAAAAAACAAAAAAACATACAAAAAATGTATTGCACTTCCCTCACAATACTCAACAATTGCAACCATATGCTGTTAGAAACATGTGACCTCACTTGGCACACATTAAATCTGTATTTTGACTCTATGGAACAATTAGCAGGACTACATCTTTTTAGCCATGTGGTTTTGCTGTCTTGAAATATGCGCATTCCTTTGTTTGCTCAGCAATACAGTTGATCATGTGTTATTATCATGTGTGTGCATGAGAGAGAGAGAGAGAGAGAGAGAGAGAGAGAGTGTATGCACACATGCACATTTGGGACAAACCAGAAAAAACTAGACATCACCATATTCACTAAAATGAATGAGGTGGTCTGCCCAACTGCAAGACTGAAAACACTTTTTCCCTCATAATATAGCCCAAAAATTTAGTCCTCAAATATTCCTGCCCCTCCCCCCTCCTCACCCCCACCCCATTCACCCCCTCCCCTTTTTTAAAATTTATTTAGTTTTAATTATAGGCTTATTTACGCAATACTTTTTTTTTTCTTTCTTTTTACTATACAGATCTCTCTCTTTCTCTCACAGACATAGCGAGAAAAAAAACACTAAGTGTAAGAGACTCACAGGCAATTCCTCTTTGTTACTCCACACACCCGCCACATGTCGCTGCATCATCACCTGACGAATGCTGAGCAGGGGAGGTAAAGCCTGACAACCAGCCTGAATGCTGCATAACAAACCACATGATTCACTTCACTGCTGGGCACTTGCAGGCTCACTGATTTAGTAGTTGGAGCTTTTCACCAGCATGCAACATAGACACCCTCACATCCTCTACCATCTCTCCCCATACCTTTTTCATCTGTACATGTTTATGAATTCAAATCATTTACAAGTTACCAAAGCAATTTACCTTTGTTATTAAATATCAGTTTCACTGTCCACAATGGATGTGTTCCTAAATCCAGAATTTTTCTTTTTAAAAAATACAAGAAACATCACAGATTTCATCAAACCGCTTGAGAACTTCAACATTCAGCCAAGAAAATAATAACAAAAAACAAAACAAAACTGAATGATGCATGGATGGTGTCATAAATACAACCCATCACCATTATAAATAGTCTGTCATGTTTGTGAGCTGAATCTTTCCAATGAAATGGTATAACATACACAACATTTTTTTTTTCTTCCAGACATCCACGAGGTGTTAGACTGAATATATTTCTATCAACAGCTATTTAACACTGTTGGTACTTATGCTTCTAGTTCATTGCATATGCACTAAATGGCATACAAAGACATAAACCATGTAAGTCACTCACATATTAAATGCCTTTATTCCAAGTTAATCAATAATTTTAGCCTTCCGCAAAACTGTTTTACAGGTGCCAATGCACATCTTCATGACACAAACATTAACTCATTCCATGCCAAGAGATTTTGCCCTTGCGAATCCCAGAAAACCCAGGGTTTGTATAGGATGGGAAAAAAATTCTCAAAAAAACAAATAAACACTCAGACAATTGAAATTTAGTATGTGTATTCAGTGAATGTTGTTACATAGTGTGCAAAAAATTAAATTATTCACTCACCATCTTGTTGTTGATCTCGGTAACCATTTTTTGTGTATTTTGTAGCACTTTTGCACCTATCAGAAAGGTATACCAAGTGTCCTTAAACAGCTTACAAATGTTCCACATCACATCCCAACACTATTTGAGAAACTGAAGACCTAGTACATACAATAAAGTATGAACAGATGGTGGAGAAAGTTGAAATTGAGGCACACACACACACACAAAAATTGTCTACATAAAAAAAGGAGTTCACTGTACAGAAAATCCTGGTGTATTATCACTGACAATAGTCTTTTCTAGAGTGAAAAAGCTTATGGCAGGTGATGTTGAGTCTTGGGAACAGCTTCACACACAGTGGAACTCCACATTTTGGACACCAGTTGGCAGTTTGGTGTCTTGGTGCGTTGTGGCGCATGAACAGGTCTTCACAGACCTTGCACTTGCAATTGCTGGTCACTCATATCCACTCAGCCATGTTGGTGATGTAGTCTTGTACTGCAGCTGGCTTCTGTCTTTCAGGACGGTGTCGTGTTGTCACACTGACCATGGTAGTTGGTAGCATGACTGTAGTCAGCACATGAACTGGCTTTTTGTCCTGCCACTTCAGCACAGCAACATGACCTGCAACCATACACACACACAAATGATCATGCAGGTCTGACTCTTTCTTCTTATTGTTGTTTAAATTATTTGTTTGCTTATTCCCTTGTTTATTCTAAATATTTATGTGAATGGAAGCATAATGTGGTAAGTTTTTTACATGTAGTCAAAGAAAACCACCTTAGATATATATATATATATATTTTTTTTTTTTTACAATATTACAAACAATAATGACAGTATCATCAGTATTAGTACTATTACAGTCATTTCTATAGCACATTGTTCTGCAAATAAACTCCATGTTATTTTAAAACAGAAAATAAGTAGACATATACATGCAATCACACACACACACACACACAGTTGTACACCTGAGCATGCGACAATGTTTTCTTTCACACACACACACACACACACATATATATATATATATAGATTTATATATATAATACATACACACTCACCATTTTCAGTCCAATCACTGGTAAAAACACCAGCAAAGTCGTCCGTTTGCTCAGTGATTTCGTTGTCAGTGTCGGTCAGCTGGCACATGGTCAGGACTCACTTTCCTCTCCACTGTAAACACCTTCTTCAGTGGCTGAATCTATTTCTAGTTCATTGGGATATGGTTCAAAATGACTGTCCAACGAATCAACATTATCTCCTTCAACATTAGAGCCTTCAGTTTGGATCATTTCCAAAGTAGCTTCAACGCTGTGTTGCGTTTGACCTCTCCTACCATGTCAAACACTTCGACGCGACGCCATCTTGTCAAACAACTTGCAGAGCTGACCAAGGTATGCTTCATTGTCGTCTGCTAACGAGCGTGTTACTACACACACAGCGTGTGTGTGAATGAAAAGTTGGCCGGAGATAACTTAAGAATCAGTTCTGCTTTTGAGTTTCATATCTGACACATCACTCCATCAGCGCGACTTTTCAAAATCCAAATCCGCATATGCGGACATTGGCATCCAACGCTTTGTCCGATGACATCTGCATATGCGGACAATGGCAGCAAGTGAGTTAAAACGCTGCAACAAATCTGCAAGCATCTGCCAGACAGCATGCACATGAATGCTAACATCACCACAGCTCACCAAACACTGAGGGGGCTCTGTACAGACAAGCCCATCAAGCGACAGGCGTCCTTGGTGAAGACATCACAGATCTCCTGCCAGTAGATGGGCTCCAGAAGGTGGGCATATGGTGAGTTATCCACCCCTTCCCTCAGGTACAACAAGCTTCCCATCAAGTTCTGCAGTTCTGAGAAGAAAAAAAAAGAAATCAGCAGCATCATCTGGATTTAATATTGATTGGATGAGCAGGTCAGCGTAACACAACAGTAATGTTCCAGATTAAAAAAAAAATCTTCAACTTAAACAACTTTTTGTGCAACATACGACTCAATGTTTTACGATTAAAATACTACCAGTACAGGAAAAAAACAAAAACATCCCCACTATTTCTCAGTCAACCCACAAAAAACTGCTTTAAAAAAGGGCAGATCAGCATAACAGAACAGAAATGTGTAAGATTAAACCAACTTTGTTTTATAATAAAATTAGTATAGAATGGAGAAAAAAACAATCACCATAATTACCAACTATTTCTCAGTCTACCCACAGACACTGGTTAAAAAACCCACAATAATGTAGCAGGTAAGCTTTTAATACACATGTGAGAGGTTAAACTAAGATAAAATTTTCATTAATAAATGTTGCAACAAATCAAATGAGTTAGAGCGTGCCTTAATAATAAATCTTTGAACTTTGCCAAGTTGGCATAATCACAAACATCTATCGAATACTCGTTTCAAAATATGTCATATGAGTTTACTTTCTTTACAGCATCTTGTCGGACAAAAAAAATTAGCACAGGATAGGAATCAGACCCCTGCTGGAGTCTGCACTAGTGGGTCACCGTTAAGTATGTGTAATTAAAAGGAAATTTTCTTCCGTAACCTACTTCAGGAAGTTATCGGCCTTAGCTACTTTCGTTTTCTCTGCATAGGCGGTTAGTAGTTTGCACAGGACAGGAATCAGACCCCTGTTGGAGTCTGCACTAGTGGGTCATGGTTAAGCATGTGTAATTAAAAATTCTTTTTAAAACTCTTTCCTGTTCCAAATCAATAATATTTTTACTCTTCAAAATTTCCTTCAGATTTGTTCCTAAGCTCTCTTTACATATTATATTTATCATGACATTAGCCTGCTGCTTCAATGAAATACCAATATCGAATCACCCACCTCGGGTATGCTGTGCAGCAAAGGGAGCAAAGTTGCGCGCATACTGCAAGGCGTCCTGCTGAACAGAGTAGCCTTGACGGATAAGGCTGATAAACTGTAGGCGGTGTAGTTTGAACTCCAGTGAACTATTCTCTTCAGCCAGCCGCTCTCGGTTCATCTGAGCCCATCTGGTAAATAAATAAAGAAAGAAAAGAGAGGGTGGGGGGGGGGGGGGCAAAGAATTAAAAACATGGGAAAGATATAAGAAGAAAACAGACTTGTTGAAATCTTGGAGATATTGCATTTTCATTTTTTATTTTGTTCAATTTTAGATGATCAGCTGAATGTTTCCTTTTGACACTTTAAAGACAAGACATCAAAATTCCTCTAAACTCTTTAATTTCCAGTACCAACAGCTATTCTCAGTTAACCCCATTTGATAACCTGCAAGTTTTTTTTTCAACACTGAACTTGAAAGGCACACACTTGTTTCATTTGATTCAGATGTTCTTCCTTTAGTCATACCATGACAAAAATCTTGAAGATACTGTACAGTTTGATTCTGAATTAATATATCATAAATTAAAGTCAGTGTTGTTTACATTAAATAATCTCCTTTGACAAAGTTTGACACTGCTTCAACTGGTACAAGACGACTAATATTATGCCAAGATAAAATGTGAACAGATAAGACAGATCATTAGACATTTCTGGTAAAAGAAAAAAGTCTAAAGTGAAAAAACAAAACAGGGTATTCAAATATAATAAATCAGGGGACAGATCTGTCAAAAAATAATTAAAACCTTTAAACTAAATCTAAGATAAGGCAAACACTCACAAAAGCGCAGGTCCAAGATCGTAATTTTTCAAAGCTTCAAGAATGCGATGTAATTCCAAAAATGGTTCTTTTCTGTCCATCTCGAGTTGCAGATTAGCATCCTGAAAATGAAATTTGCATCATAAGCTGCATCACTTTTCTCCAAGCTGCTTGCTCACCCCACCACACATCCCCCATTATCCCTCTCCCTTCTCATACACAATCATACCCATACAGAGATTCACGCTCATTGCGGCAAAATTCTGCAACAGGCACCATGCATTCTCATTTTCCCAAGAATCTAAAATGTGAGCTAAAAAAAAACCCCACCTTCCTACTGTGTATTCTGAATTTTACCGAAACACTACACAAGTATTTATACAGCATGACATAAGTAATTTGCATACTGCATTTCAATTGCTAACAATTCTAGAGTAAAAAAAATCTGAGTAATCCAAGTGAGTCAACAACATTAAGCAGATGAGGAACAGGAAAACAGGCACGGTGGACCTAAAACTTTGAGGAAGCTGCTGTGATAATCCCCAAAGTACAGCCCTTCTTTTTTCATTTATCTGTGATGTGGAGTGATGGCCTAGAGGTAACGCGTCCGCCTAGGAAGCGAGAAAATCGGAGCGCGCTGGTTTGAATCACGGCTCAGTTGGCAATATTTTCTCGCCCTCCCACTTGACCTTGAGAGGTGGTCTGGACGCTAGTCGTTTGGATTAGACGATAAACTGAGGTCCTGTGTGCAGCATGCACTCAGCTCATGTAAAAGAGCCCATGGCAACAAAAGGGTTGTCCCTGGCAAAATTCTGTAGAAAAATCCACTTTGATAGGAAAAATAAATAAAACTGCACACAGAAAAAAATACAAAAAAATGGGTGGCACTCTCTCTGTTGTGACAAAAAAAGAGAAATACAATACAATACAACTTCCTCCTCTTTTACAAAGTTCTGGAAGATACTGCTGTATAAATAATTTCAGAAAAAAAAGGAAAAAAAGAAGAAAAAAGAAAAGATTAAAGAAAACATGTAATGGCCGAGAAATTGTGGAAGTTGCACTCAGAACATTTTCTACTACTAAAAGTAGCAAGATTAATTCAATTTTGTAAGTTTTATACAACCTGCCATCCATGGTGAACATTCGGCTAAAAATAACAATAACTACCTACTGACATGATTACTGCATAAATTGTTTTCAGCAAATCTGCAACAAAAATGAAATACAGGTATACCCTCAAACTGTTCACAGATAACAACACACACACTCTCTCTCTCTCTCTTTCACATGCACAGACTGTGTGCGACTCAACTATACTTTGTGCTCTCACACAGATTCAGAGTTTGTCCGCTTGTAATAATATGCTCTGTTCATGCTATTTGTACAATTCCAAATTTACTTTTTTTTTATAATCAAATTAATGGAAAAAGCAAAAACAACAAAATGCAACTACTTCATTTCAATGGTTACCTCATTCAGAGCCTCAGCAATGTCCAGCTTGCCCTGACGCAAGAAGTGTTCACAGATAATCTCATTCAACAGCCTCTGATTTACCTCTCCTTCGCAGGCACCCTCAGTCAGAATTGCTGAGAAATCTGATACAAAGTTCTGAAACAGTGCAATATATACATTGTACTAATGGAATTTTAATCGTGTATACTTATTGCAATCATCTTTCTAATTTTAGCTCATTTAATAAATTCATACCCCTGTTTATATATTTTTTACATTCATGCATTGCCGATTGATTGCTCATTCAAAGCTTAATCAAGTTAATGGCTGACTGAAGAAGACTCTACACTAAGACTTAAGAATGCAAACAAGTGTTTAAAAAAAACATTATTTTTCTTTGTTATCAATCCAATGACACAATCCTCAAGACACCATTAACAATGCTGAAATTCAAATCAATGCCTCTTATGTTCTTGCATCACTAGCAATGAGATTTCACTCTGGTCTTGTACACTTCTAATTGTAGCTCATTTTTCATGCCTGTAGGTGAGTGATGTGATCTGTTGTTTGAGACATTCACATCATAAAAAAAAAAAAATAAAAAAAATAAAAAATTGACAAACACTATTGACTATATCGATGATAATGCTATACTATGTATTTATTATCATTGTCACATTACAATTACCTCAAGATTAAAAGCCTTAAAAAAAAAATGTTAAAGGGAAAGTGAAGAGTTGTTGATATGTGCCAAAAACTGATAAAAATTTGTTGTGCAAAAGATAAAATTCAATTTATTAATGCGTATATAATATCTGTATATCTGTATCAGTATATGCCTGTTTCTTACTCTGTCGACAGTCTTGCCGACCCTGGAGACAGAAGAATGTAGATCCTTGTGTTCAGTGCTGATACGGGACACTCCATCTCGAATTCTCTGCAGACTCTGTTTCAATGTTGTCACCTGTAAGGATGACAGCTGGAGATCTGGAGGAGCTGAAAAACATGCACATTTATACATAAAATATATATTATAGCTATTTTATACTATAGTCAAAACAATAAACGATCTCTGAATCTGATGAAAAAGCAGCTATAGTGTATACTCCATAATATGTATTAATAATAATATTAATAATAATAATTTTATAATTTATTATTATGCAGAATTCCCCTTGCATAAGAATTAAGATAAAAAAAAAAAAGAAACAGATCTTAAGCATTAACTGATTAATTCGTTATTCCGACAAAAGATAAAGATCAAAATTTTCTACAGAGGCTGGAAAAAAGAAATAGTTCAGTGACATGGTTATGGTAGCTGATACTTCAATAACTTGTAAGTTGTAAAGTTGACACATGACATGTAGAGCTTTTGACCAAAACTCGACTGAAGTTTTCCATGGCAAATGATATATAGAAAATATAATTTATCAGCCACTACATCAATGTGAGGTTGTGTGATTCATGGATTACTTTTGTTTTTAAACATATCATGGGTGGAGAAAAACAACAACAATAATAAAGAAAACAAGAACAAACAAAATCAAAAACCACTAGGTCAGCTTACAATTTAGATCATCCTAAATTGCTCCTCTGACTGCTTTTGTTATCTTGCAAAAGTACCTGACTAAAACAGATTTTGAGCCCTGAGGAAATGGTACCTTGTGGTTTTATTTTTATTTTTATTTTTTTCAAAGACAAGATTTGGTTTTTGTTGTTTTTCCCTTCTGAATGAACATGATGTATACATGTATATCTAATGAAGAACTGACTAGAAAACAGAGCGACACTGACAATATATGCAGAAACGAACATGAAGGTGGTGATGATAGCGTTAGACCTCAGGTTCATTTTCTTCTCATCAGCTGGATGTAGTTTACATGTATATAGTCTTTTAGACAATGCAGAAATTGTGTACATTTCCCCTTCATAACCCTACTGTCTGTTAGATTACGTGCAGAAATTGTGTACATTTTCCCTTCATGACCATGCTTTTAGACAATGTGTAGAAATTGTGTCTCCCAACAACGGACCAGGCGGAGGAGAAAACCTTTCCCAACGGCTGTGAAGGCGGAAGAGGATAACCAAAGGGCAGGGGGAGCTCTTAGCCTTGGCTGAAAGTCCCCCTAGGAGACGGAGCTCTGAAGAAAAAACCTGCACCTGCCGAGGCCGTCCTTCACGTGGCAGTATCTGCACCTGTGGGACTGTGAGCGTCGGTAGACGAGAGAGTGGGGAAGGGACTGCACAACTCATCCTCACTAAAAAAAAAAAAAAGTCACCTGTGCTGGTCAGGCAACCAGGCTAATGTCAATCGCTTCCTGGGAAACTGATGCCCTTGACTGCTTTCGCTGGAGGATGCTGTGCTCTAGTGGCATTAGACGTTTGAAAACAAGAGAACGCTGGCCATTAAGGAGAAGCGTGAGCGAAGGAAGCAGGTCTCAACTTCTGGAGACGCTTTCCCTTGCAACACCTATGGGAAGTGCTGCGCATCCAGAATCGGCCTCTTCTCCTATATGAGGACACACACTGACAGATAAGCCTGCCTGCTTACTCATCCATCGGACCGACGGGAGACTCCATCATCATATTGAAATTAACTATTTATGGATGAATACATCTAGAGTTATCTGGTACTGTTGTAGTTTTACTTGTTCAAGTTGTTGACTTGACTTGACTATTAGGCGGTTGAGGCCCCGTCAAGGGCCTGTCCATTGTCTGAGATCTATTTACATATATGCATCTGATGTGTGGGCAATGGCAAGTACAAAGGCAAGTACACTGGCAAGCAGGAACATACACTGAAGGTAGCTAAGTCCAGTAGCTGTTCAGGCAGCTTTTAAGAGTCAAAAGATGGTGCCGTCACCAAAGACTCTGGTAAACCATTCCAGGTGTTAACTACTCTTTCGGAGAAGTAGTTTGCTCTGATATCAAGACAGCACTGGTGTTCCTCTAATTTCAAAGCATTGCCTCTGAGATCACGTGTGGACGCCAGTTGGAAGCTAGGTCGAGAGACTAAGTAAAACCCATGTAAGTATTTGTATACTTCAATAATGTCTCCACGGAGCCTCCAGTGCTCCAAGCATGGTAATTTTAGTTCACGCAGTCTCTCCCGATAGGGTTTGTCTTTCAGGCATGACAGCAGTTTTGTTGCTCTGTGCTGAACATCCTCAATGTCACTGCATAATGACTTATGCATAGGCTGCCACACACAGTGCCCATATTCAAGTAATGGGCGCACTAAACTCTTGTACAGCTGGACAAATACTTTCTCATTGAGGTGGTCAAACGATCTTCAAATCACACCCACTATCCTATTTGCCTTCGCTGTGGACTGGGCTACCTGTTCCCTGAATGCCAGCTTTGAGTCAATGATAACTCCTAGGTCTCTCTCAGCATCACTTTGCATGATCTGTATCCTGCCTGATTTCATTTCCCAAGTATGTTGCTTCAGACTTCTTCCTTCCAAGCTTTAATAGCAGCATTTTCCTGGATGGAATCTCAATAGCCATTTGTTTGACCACTCTTGCAACCGATCTAAATCTTCTTGAAGGTTTTGGGGTCCCTCTGTGTCAGACCAAGCGAACTGCTTGGTATCATCTGCAAACATTTTGACATTCATCCTAACATTGTCCTGGAGGTCATTAATAAATATAACAAAATGTACATGTCCAAGTACTGATCCTTGTGGAATACCGCTGGTAACATTCGCTTCCTGAGATCTAGCCCCATTAACAACAACAGTCTGTTGTTGTAAATATTATAACCAGAATTTATTAATGTTCTCTTATGTGATTTCATTTAGAACTGGAAAATTTACTATCCTAACTAATTACGTATACAAAACAAAACAGTTCCTTTGGTCATTTTGGGGTGGGTAAATTGGTCACAAAATGTCTGTCATGGACTTTTGCCGTTTTGGGAAGACACTTAATATGACTGTGTGTCAAGGAAAACTAACAAAAAACAAAACAAAAAACAACAACAACAACAAACAAAAAAACCAACATCTTTGTTTGGCCAGAACACACACATTATGATTATGGGATCATTTAATTTCATATTATATCTAACCACTTCCCTCCAGTCTCCGATCATCGAAATATTATGTCATCGCCTTCCCAGTTATCCCTCAACCGTATGTTGTACCACATTCTCAGTGGTGAACAGTTTATAATACATGAAAGGTCATTACAATTCTTGTTCAGATCATAATCTTCAATTCGATATTCAAAAGCAATGTTGACAAATAAAAAAACACAAAAAAAAAACAAAAAACAAAAACGAGTTAAATTATCTGTCGTTTCTTTTTCAGAGAGAGCTCCGAAAAGCAGCAGTCGATATTTCTTACCTTGTGACAACTCTGTCTTGATATCCTGAACAGAAGTAATGAAATCTTCAAGTGAACGTTGGCCATGGTCACGCAGTGCGATCAATTTCGCGTTCAATTTATCCAATTCTTTCTCCACTGCAGAACAAGCCTCCATGTTTTTGTTAGGTCCGTCTTTGTTTTCTTCGGACTCTGTTTCCATCCTCGGTTCCCGAAGAGTACAACTAACTACAGAAAACCTCCCAATATGGTACATTTTAGTAGATGCAAGTTCGACGTTCTCGGCGTCAAGATTGAACGTAATTTTCTCACCAGGAAAATAAATCCTATCCTCGCCGTTTTTCTGTTCATTGGTATACTATTGGTGCTGTCATCTTGATTAGATATCATTGTAATCAAAAACTACAGGAAATAAAATCACGGGAACACGTTTTGCACGCTGGCACATGATCACGTCTGTCACGTTTTCAGCATATGCATACGCAACCGTGACGATAAAATGGACGAGAAATACTGTTCACCTACAGTTTGCACCATTTTAAATAACTTTTAAACATACTATTTGCGCAGATGCATCTGACAACAACAACAAAAAAACCAACAACAACAAAACAACAACGAAAAAACCTCTGCTTCATAAATAAGCGCAGGTACTCTCCACATTTATGTTATAACTAAAAACAATTGAAATCTCTCGATCACTATATTAAATGCTACGTACTTGCATTGTTCCTGGCTATTATTTTGAGGTTTGTAAAAAAAAAAAAAAAGAGCACATTTTTCTTGAAAAAAAAAGAAAAAAGAACTCACTTTATCTCCAAGTAGTGCACCAAGTTTCTCTATATTAAACCTGTACCGTACTTATGCTTCTTTAGAAGTATATAAAATGGTTTCTGTTTTGTTTTTTAAATTGACGTTTGTGAATGCAAAATAATTGGTCCATTAACAATATAGGTCTGATATCTTGTCTGTTTTTGTTTGTTTGTGTGTGTGTGTGTGTGTGTGTGTGTGTGTGTGTGCGCGCGCGCCCGCCATCGACAACATTGTGGAATATATGAAAGAAAGTGGTTTTCTCCTGTCTGCTGAAAAGACTGTTTTCGTCATATTTACTAAAAAGTTGATTGAATTTGAAGGCAGGGATGCTATTAAAATAAAGGTAAATGACACTATCGTATATCCGAATAAACAGGTGAAATTTCTCGGTGTTATCTTCCATTATAAACTTTTTTGGACGAAGCATATAAGCTACCTTATTGAGAAAGCGAGGAAGAAAATAGCTCTATTACGTGTGCTTTCTGGAATCCCTGTTGTGGCAATAATCTGATCAATGCTGCAATGGGACTAGTCCGCTCAATTATATCATATGGTCAGGAAATCTATTTCACTGCTTCAAACTCTGATCTTCGTAAACTGACAAGTATTGATTCCTTAGCTTTTAAGATTGCACTTGGGTTACCGCGATGGGCTTCAATCGACAAAACATACAAAGAAGCTAGTGTTTTGCCATTACCTGAACACAGGAAATTATGTGCCTGTAACTACGTGGTAAGGGCTAGAGCTGTTCCAAATTCGGTTGTCTCTGAAATCGATGAAGAAACATACATCTGTAGAGAAATTCGTAAAAAAGCTGTATACACGTCCTTGTTCGATTTTACTAAGTCAGTCTTTGAGAGTTGCAGTCTGTCTCTTTCTCAGATTGCGAAAATTCCGCATTGTTTACATCCGCCTTGGCTGACTGAGCAAGCAAATATGGACAATTAAAAAAGAGTGACAGTCCACTCATTATTGCCTCTCGGGCCAAAGAACTAATTAATACACGTTTCAAATATTACCTCCGTGTTTTCACAGATGGATCAATTAGTAGTAACTCTGAAGTTGGAGCCGCTTTTGTAATCCCCGAGCTTAACATTAAAAAGAGATTCCACTTAACTAAAGGTTGTTCAATTTTTACTGCTGAATTGTTTGCAATTCTGATGGCTTTCACCTTTTTTTTTAGTGATATGCCTCTTGTGCCTGCAAAAATCCTTATACTATCTGATTCAAAATCAGCATTGATGGCTAAATTAATCAATCTTCATCTGAACGAGCAGATATTATGTACGAAATTTTGTATTTAATCCACCAGTTAATTATGCGAGGATCCGACATTTCACTCTTGTGGGTTCCTGGACATTCTAATCTTCGTGGCAACGAAATGGCCGATTTTTGTGCCAAGGAAGCGGCATCGAACAATTCAGTTTCAATCAATCACAATATTCCTATTTCTGTTTCTGAAGCCTGTACTATTCTTTCAACATATATCTGGAATTTCAGACAGAAACAGTTCTTAGAAAACTCAAAAAAGAAGCTCTGATGGGATCTCTCTCTTCCAGCAAGAAAAGGCACTAACCCCCCCGGATCAATTTCCACAAGAAACTTGACACACAGGCTAAGAACTAATGCATGGTTATGCAGATTTTTGAAACCGTCACCACTGTGTATTTGTGGTAAGACCCTTGACATTCCACATTTTTTGCTCGAATGTCCAGATACACATTTACATTTCAAACCCCTTCATGATATGATTACATCCTTTAATCTTCCATTGGACATGTCCAGCGTTTTTCACCCTAGCAAAGAAAATGGTTGGTCTCTGACAAAAACCGCAGTTGACCTAATTAAAAGCCATCCATTTGGTCGGTTTTTCTAATTTGTTTCATCCCCCTTCTGCTGCAGAGGTTCCCCTCTATTTTATTTAATCCAAAGTAGTGTTTCGTTTTGGGTGATAGCGTCAGATTTACTTGTAGAGCAAAGTTCCCATTATTCTAATTAGTGGAACTGTTCGACTCTAACATGTAATATGTCGTCTTGATTACATTACGAAACCTTAATTTAATGAGAAAGAGTGAGAGACAGTGTGTGACAGAATGAGGTAGGGGAATTATAATGGGCGTTTGTGTGCATGCATGGATGTATGTAGAGAGAGGGTAGGGGAGAAACGCATGTGAGTATGTGTGTGCGTTAGAATATTTTCTGGAGATAATGATATTAATGAAATTTGGTACCTTGTTTTGTTAAATATGTTTTTTTTGTTTTTTTTTAAAATTCATACCTTCCTCAAATCAGAATTTCCTTGTGTTGCTCAGTTAATATTTTATTCAAATGGTTGCGAAAATGTCAGTACAACAAACAGTTGATCTGACAATAAATGGTCTCAGTCAGTCAGTGTGCGCGCGTGCGTGTGCGTGCTTATCATGCAGTGCTAGTGTCAGTGTTATTCTTTCAGACTAGTAATGTTTAGTTTTCAAAGTATTTGTAAAAAAAGAAGAAAAAGAAAAAAGCTCTCCTGAGATAACTTGATTTGTGGCAGTCAGATAAATGGTGATTATCTTTTTGTTGTTGTAATAGTTGTACTTCCTGTGAATTTCAACCTTTTTAGCATGCTGTTATACAGTTACTACAGAAAACCAGAATTATCAATGTGTACCTCCTTTCAACACCAATAACCTTTCCTTATCAGCTACACTCATTTTTGCTTCTTTTCTTCATTGAGAAAAGGCTCACAATAACAGAATGTGCATTTATTCTAGATGTCTACAATCACAGTGTGAAAATCATGCCTCTGAACACAAGAGCACAGGTTTTTTATTATGATTTTTGCCACATGAATATTTTTTGTATTGTGTTGTATCATATCGTATTGTATCACCATTTTGCCACAACAGATGTGTGAAATTGGAGATGCTCTCCCTAGGGAGGGGATGTTGCTACAGTATATTGCCACCCCTATTTTTTATTTTCTTATTTTCTGTCTCAAGTGTATCTGTTTTCCTATCAAAGTATATATTACTACAGAATTTTGCCAGGGACAACCTTTTGGTTCCCATGGATTCTTTTAGCTGTGCTAAGTGTATGCTACATACTGGACCTCAATTCATTGTCTCATCTGAATGACTAGTATCCAGACCTCTAGTCAAAGTCTTGTGGAGGGTTAGAAAATATTGGTAAATGTGGGATTTGATCCTGTGCGCTCAGATTCTCTTGCTTCCTATATGTGGATACCTTACCACTACGCCACCCCATCACACAAAAACTGGTGGAAATGAACAACCCAAAACAGCTTGGATGCCAAGCTGTGATTCACCAAGGTGTGTAACTCACCAACTGGTGCCTGTGCTTCTCTTCTACTGACTGATTTGGTTATCCCCTACTCCTAGGGATAAAAAATCTCACCCAAAACAAAATAAAAACACGAAAAAAAACACACACACAAAAACAACTCCCAAAGCAATCAATAAAACACTGCCTTGTACACATGGGTCCTAAAAGTAATGCAAAACTTCAGTCAGTAAAGATGAAATAAACTAGGCAGGAGACTAGGGGGCAGCAGTAGGTGGAAGTTGTTTTTTTGTTTGTTTTTTTGAAACTTCTTGGCACCAGTTTGCTAAACATGCATTTCAATCATTCAGAAAAAAGGGAAACGCCTGTAGGTGCTGGGGAAGACACAGAGAAGCGCTGTCTCCGCCCGCCCTTGGAAATATCCTGCACCACCCTTGGAGGCCTGCGCTGTGTTTACGATGAGTGCACCCATGCACAGGGCACTCGACATAACTGCTACCGAACAGTGGCAAAAGAGACCACAGGATGCAACTCGTGAAGTATCCCCATGGGTGTACCAGCCAGTATTTCATGACTGCAGAGCCCACCGGCAAAAGACACCACCCTCCAGCTGCTGAGCACACCCCACAGACAAAACCACCCCTGCCCACAGACAGATGAAGACAGTGCCACTCCAGACACAATCATTCAAACTGCAACAAGACAAATCCAGACAATCAGGAAAGTCACAAATTTGCATAGTATATTGTCTTGAAAAATTGTGAAAGACCCAGAGATGAAGATATAATTTGCATAGGTTTTAAAGGAAAAACAGAATGACTGTAAATGTTGCAGACATGCAAAAACACAAATGAAATCTCCAATCAGAAATGACTTCTGTCATCATGTTAACAAGACATCAAATTACTAAAACATTCATATGACCATGTTAGACTCCGTGTGTTTGATCAAGTTTTATTTTCATTTTGTGTACCTCTGTTGTGTGTGTGTGAATGTGTGTGTGTGTGTGTGTGTGTGTGTGTGTGTGTGCCTGCCTTGCCTGCATGCATACACATGGAAACATTTGTGTGTGAACATACACATGAAGTGTGTATGTGTGTGAGTATGTCAAGTGAAAATGATCTGAACAGAAGGTGAACAAGCAAGTCCAAACAGCTGCTTTTCATCCTGCTCAACCGAAATCAAAATAATCAAACAATACAGAAAAAGACAAGAATATCTATCCATACAAATTCTTTTTACGGAAAATATGTACATAATGTATTGTATGTGTGAGTGGAGTGTGTGTGTGTGTGTGTGTGTGTGTGTGTGTGATTATCTTCATGTTATCAAAGAAGGATAATGAAGGAAAACACTGCAGCAGTTCAGCTAATGTACACACACCAGACCTTCACACAAAATGAAAAGCATACAATGCTTCCTTGCAGCCAAACCATGTCAAAATACACCTTTAATAGCTCAAAAGTCACAGCCTGGTGAGTCATGCCAATCCTTCAATGACACTGGTTTTTGTTTCTTGCATTCTTTCCAAGTCTATCTCTTTCTCTCTCACGCACACACACACCAAACCAACATGCCAGCATCAAAGCTTGATTTGAAGGCACATTTTCTTGATAGATAATTTACTAAAAAATCTGTACACCATGGAAGGGAATAGAGAAACAAAAACTGGTTATGTATCTGCAGTCATGTGTAATCAAATCCATGGAACTGTTCTTATCTGCATGAAGCAAAAGGTCCCACCTCCTGAATGGGCAAGATAAACAGCTTTTCAGCAATATTTAAACTGCTTCTTACAAATTTGCAAGCAAAAAAGATTATCAATACTTCGCCATTTCTTGTAAAGCTCAGCACTGATGTTGGAGTATGACTGAGAAACAATAACATTTCATTGCACATGCATAAAAAATATATTACATCAAAAACAAAACCATCTGGAAGCATTCTTTGTAGGGTTCGAAGGTCTCAAGCAAGGGTCCTTATTTCTGAAACAAAGCAAGTGCGAGCACACACACACATGCACACACACACACACGTATACACACACACACGTACACACACACATACAAACACACACATACATACACAATTATACACATGTGTATCATATATTCAAAGTAATGCTGCTAGCAGAAAATATAGCATATCTATAAGTTCAAATAAGTGAAAAATATAAGAAAAACAGCAAGACCAAACTTCATCACTTAACTTTTGGAAATAAGACTAATTTTAGCCAAGATACTAGACATTCCAACCGAAAATTTTGCAAGTGAGTGTGTAAGTGAGTGAGTGAGTGAGTGAGTGAGTGTGTGTGTGTGTGTGTGTGTGTGTGTGTGTGTGTGTGTGTGTGTGTATGTGAACGTGTTCTGAGTACATGTACATGTGTGAGTGCACATGAATGTATGTGAGTGTGGGAGTGTGTAGTGTGTGTGTGCATGTGTGTGCATGAGTAGAGAGAGAGACACACACACACACGTACACACACAGTGAGACTGAGAGAAAGAAATTGAGACAAACAGAAAGCATAACTCCAGTACAGTCACACATCACCAACCATACTGATCTTGAAACCACCCAATCTTTCTGGTCATGTACCTTTAGCAAAAGCTGGAGTAGAGAATCCGGATCGGGCTTGGCTGCCACCCCAGCTACAGGAAAATGTCGGCTGACCAAGGCTTGTTCAGTGGCTGGTCCCAGAGCATACACCTGCACACACAACTCACATTCAGTGCTTTTCCATCAAAATCTTAAAACATTTATGATTAACAGGTAATGGAAGTTTTTGTTTTTTTTCCCTGTCTGTTTCTGTCATCTGAAGATCTGATCCCAGAAGTAACTTGAGTCAATTCTTTCGGAGGCTGCCATCTAAAGTTCTGATCCTCGAGTAACTTGAGTTAATTTTTCCAGAGGCCTTTTTGATCTTGTCTTCTGTTCTATTGCTGGTTTCTGCCACTCATGCACAAGCTTTCAATCTAAATTCCATGTGTGTGTGGATACTGCTTGCATGGAGACTGTGTGTGTGTGTGTGTGTGTGTGTGTGTGTGTGTGTGTGTGTGTGCAAGCATGCGTGTGTGCGTCGTGCACACGTGCATGCATGCGTGCATGCGCGCGCATGTGTGTAACATATACCTGGTAAATCCCACAGACGGATGAGAATTGATTTTTTTCTCTCTAGACTACTGCTCTGATTTCCTCATAAAAAAAATAGCAAACAAAAAACCCCAACAACTTTTAATGCACATTTAAAATTGAATTAGTGAATTTACAAGGTTTTTTATTTTACAGAATTTCATCAATAGAAAAGTCTAACCATTAGTGACTTCAATGGAAGAACACCCTCCTCCACCAAACTTTCCGTGAACTGTACACCAGAGGGGCTGAAATACACCACGCTGTCTGGAGGATCCTGGTCAACAACAAGCACACATGTATACCTGTCATGCACTTCAAAGATGGCATTTATTTTCTAAAAATGTAGCATTAAAATGAAAATTCTAAGCTCGTGTAAATGACTAAAACACACTTGGAAGATTAGTTTTTCTGAATGAATAAAATTAAAATGAAAAATCTAAATCTACTGCCGAGCTTAAGAGAATGACTAAAATGTACTCAGAAGGAGATAAGTATTTTTTCTGAAAACAATAAAAATGAAAATAAAACTCTTCGTCTGCTGCAAAGCTTGTGAAAATGACAAGACCACACTTAGTCAGATGGAGATCAGTTATTTTTCTTTTGCTGTTAGACAAAGTAATAATGTTGCCTAAGTACTTGACCTAATAAAATGTTGTACTGTTTTATATTTTCTTCAGCTGGAATTAACACCATGCTACTAGTGATTCTGATGAACAGTTACTGATATTTTACTCGTGTGATTACAAAAAGACAGAAATCAATTATTACAAAGGCAAAAATCATTTATTTGTCCAACAGCCAAACACTGATAGAGAGTGACAGAAAGTTCTGACGATAAACAAAAACATTTGATCAGCTGTTGGCATTCAACTTGAAAACTGATCTAAACTGAAAAATAAAATACAGTAATGAACTCTTTTAGTATTAGTGGTCAAATTCTGACCTATGCTAATGGTAAACGTACCTCACTGGAAAAAGCACATGTGACATCCTTCTGAATGGCTTCACTTGGGACTGTCTCGTAAGCAATCACTTCTTCAATATTGCAATCTGGAAAGCATACGCACACGCACACCCACACACACGCACGCATGTACACACACACACATGTATACACATACATAAAATTCAAACAAATGATTTTTCTATCTAAAATGAACAAAGTTACTTAATTTTCTTGTTTTGTGTATTTTCAGAAAAAAAAACAACTCTCTCTCTCTCTTAACAGTTTGAGGTATTTAAGTTACTGAAAGGAAATTTTCTTCCTAAAATTACGTTTAAGTAACATACTTACCGTGACCCACTAGTGCAGACTCTGGTAGGGGTCTGATTGCTGTCCTGTGCAAACTACTACCCGCCTATGCGGAGAAAATGAAAGTAGCTAAGGCCAATAACTTCCCGAAGTACGTTACCTCCCCTTTGCAGCCCTGACTTGCGCCCTCTTTTTCTTTTTTGTATATTTCTAGAAAAAAATCTCCCTCTCTTTTAACAATTTGAGATAATCTCAAAGTGGCTGCACCGTTCAAAGAAAATTCCACTTGGAACATTACAAGAGGAGATTGCCTTACAGTTGCTCAACAGGAAACAGAGTCTTAGATTTTGCCAGCTTGGTTCAAACAGATTTTTGTTCAAACAATAAATCTGCTTCAGCTGTTAACCAATAATAATCACAATACATCTGACAATCTGGATCAAACTATATTTGTATTACACCAAAATTCTTTTTAAAATATTGAAGATCTCATACCACTACTTTGGAGCCGGTCAAGTAGTGTGTCTCGCCTCAATTGTGCACAAGGGTACAACAGTGGCCTCTTCTCTCCTTTGTCCACTGTCAAACACCATACAATACAAAACAACTTTATCAGAATTTGTTTTAGTCAACCCTTTCCAAACATTTTCTTTGATTTACCAGTTCATGTAACTGCATTCACTATCTTAAGTAAAACATATAATAATAATGACAAATGCTAAGCTAAATCATGAAAGCTGCAAACATTTTAACTCGGTAATAGTAAAATTGATGCCGAGATATGTATCTACTGTGCTACCTTACAGCTCAAAGGGAGTAGTGTGGAATGCCTTTTTTAAAAATATAATTATGCCAAGTTTGGGTCCACAGAAGAAGTACCCATAGTCTCTCAGAAAATGGCTTACTTTACCCTCCCAACCCTCTTTCAAGCCCCTTCCCCATCTCCTCCCAACTCAAACACAAGTTCAGGGTGATTTGTAAGCACTGAGTCATTTTGCTAATGATGAACCAAAGTTTGTTCAGGAAGAAATCCAACATTCAGTTGAGTCAAAAAAAACAACAACAACCAACCAACACAACTGATGGCTGGACAGTTGACACAAGCCAATGCTTCATACAAATGCATATTATTTGTAGACACATGGTACTGGTTCCATTCCATTCCATTCATTCTCCTGCCCGGGATGGGCGTAGAGGAGACATGAGGGATGATTCCGTAGTCAGACGACGCCATCCGGTTCTATCTTCTGCCTGTCGTATCAGCGTAGCGCTATCCATATTGGTCCATTCCTTGATGTTGTCCATCCAGCATATGGCTTGCCTCCCTCTTCGCCTACCACCCTCTAGCGTTCCCTGTAGAACTGTCTTTTGCAGTGAATTGTGGCGTGTCACATGCCCGAACCATGACAGCTTCCTCCTTTTGACCACTGCTAAGAGTGGTTCCAGTGGACCCACTAGCATAGTTATTTGGCTCTTGACAAAGTCATTGGTCTTTCTGTCCTTCCATGAGATTCCAAGCAGTCGTCTGAAGCATTTTGTCTCAAACGTCTGGACTTTCCTAGTAGTCTCTGCTGTTAAAGTCCAACTTTCACATCCATACAGCAGTATGGATAGCACCAGGGATCGGTACAGTTTGATCTTTGTTGGAAAGCTGATCATGGTACTGGTAGTATGCACATAATGGAACCAAAATTGAAAAAAACAATAACTAAAGTCAGTACAAAAATAAACCACCAACAGGAAAACAAAAGCAGGGAGACAGGAATACATTACATGTACAATATCCCTACAGCATCCTTTGGTCCTGCCTTACTTGCATCAAGAATGAAGTCAGCCAACTTCTCTGCATTGCCTGTGTCTGCACCTTGTGGCTGGAAGTGGGCTTCCTTGGCTAACATCACACACACACACATACACACACACACACACACAGAGCACACACACACCATAACACACAGGCACATACAACACCACACACACACACGGCACACATACAACATAAGTGCACACATGCACATACACACATCATAATCACACAAACACACACACACATGTGAATGTACACGTTAATATGTTTCCCAAATCTGCCAAACAAGAAGAAACAAAAGAAAAAAAAAAGAAATCTCTTGTAAAAACTTTAGCTACAAACTCCATTTCATTATCAATCTCTTAAGTCAGCTCTTTGGAATTAAATTCTTACTTATACTTTGTTTCACCACTCTTTTGTTAGACTATGGATTTCTTCTTACTCTATTTCAAGTATGCCTTCACTTTTACTTCTTGAGCTAAAGTAGCAATCAATTTGTGAAACACATCTTCCATGGGGAAAAAAAACAAAAACAAACAACAAAAAACACAAAAAAAAACAAACAAAGCAAAAACCCATATGACTTTGCAATAACCACCATATTTTTGATTGAGAAAGAGTCTAGGACCATGAACATCATCTTTTCATCATCTTAAGGTACCTTTGATATTACACAATCTATGATAATTTTTTACTTCATATTTTCAACTGCCCCCCTCAGACTTTCTTTGTTGACTTATAATCAACAACTTTTAAATTATGTGAGAGATTTCACAGATGTATACGTCTATGATTCCCTTGTCCTGCCCCACTTACCGGCGCTGGCTGTAGTATGACCAACTACGAAGCAACGGAGGTGGTGTGGACTGGTGTGAGCATCAGCATCTGAAAACAGTGTCATAATCATGTTGTCATTGTGAAAAAATGACTAGCTACAGCATCAAAAACCAAATGTTTCAGGTGGCCATTCAGACCAAATAACTTGAAGAAAAACAGTAAAAAATATCACCGTGACAAAAAAAGAAACTGATAAATGAAAATAACCTCTTACTTCTGAGCTTGGGCAAAGCTTTGTCAACTGCCTGCACAGCTCTGACACTGGTGAAGATGATGCCAGAGTACTTGTCTGCATTGCTGAGAGCCGAAGCCAGAATCTCCTGATTCACAAAGTTGAAGGAAAGCACTGGCACAAGAACTACTCTGTACCCAGCTTGCTTCAGCATCTGTGGTCAGAGAGATAAAGGCACTGAGAAAAGAGTCTGTCTCCAGACACACAGTAAGAGTAACACACAGCAAGAATGAAACAGTATCTTTGTAAGACATAATAGGAATGAAGTGACATCAGAGGAAACATGGCTCTTAAAACCAGAGTCATGGATAACAAAACAATATGTTAGAGAAATAATACAAACATGTTTAATTTTCAAAAGATTTATGTTAAAATGTGCATGAGTACATGCCTAATAAAACAAACAAATAAAAAAATGAATATATCTGTATCTGTATATATATATATATATATATATATGTGTGTGTGTGTGTGTGTGTGTGTGTGTACATACAAACATATTTATATATATATAAATATAATACCATATATTCTTTTTTAAATATAAATGATCTCAAGTGTGCACATTGCCTATGATAGTGGTGACTCTGAGACAGACAGACTAACAGACAGACAGACAGAGACAGAGAGAGAGAGAGAGACAAAGAGAAACAGAGAGAGGCAGAGAGAGAGAGAGAGAGAGAGAGAGAGAGAGAGAGAGAGAGAGAGAGAGAGAGAGAGAGAGATTTAACATATAAATGTATAAGGCACCAAAAAACAAAAACTAAAAGACAAACAAACAAAAAAACAAACAAACAAACAAAAAAATAAAATAAAATAAAATACAATCAGCTGGTGAAAGCTCTTCAGTATTTTTTCGGTCTCGAAACAATCCAAGAGTTTGGAAATTTTAGGCAGACTTGATAAATCAGGTAAGCTTTGCTTACAATCATACAACGTTTTATTACAAGTTATGTACTTAGCAAGACATTACCACCACAAATGGGTCCTCCCCTGTGTCTTTGGGAGCTTTCAGCAGCAGAACAGTTCCCCTGATTTCGGCGTCTGCCATGGGTCTCAATGCTAGTTTCCCATATCTGCAAACCAACATAATCAAACACACACAAACTGAAGAAACTGATAATGTGAAACTGAACAGATGTGCAGTTAAAAGTACCTTTTTCACACCTTTACATAAAACCAACTCCTGCTCTCCTAACAAGAATGTTGGTCAAAAGTTGAGTATATTTTTATTCAATAATTCAAATAATAATAAATTTTATAAATAAACATGTTGATGCACTGGAGTGGTTTGTCATGGATTTACAATTGGAAATGTGTGTGTGTGTGTGTGTGTATGAGTGTGTGTGTGTGTGTGTGTGTGTGTGTGTGTGTGTGTGTGTGTGAGAGTCTGTGTGCGTGCGTGTGCACGAGCACATGCATGTGCAAGTCTATGACTGTAACGTGTGTGTCACTCTCAGTGTGTGTGTGTGTGTGTGTGTGTGTGTGTGTGTGTGCATGTGTGTGTTTGTATGAATGAGAGAGAGAGAGAGGATCAAGTTATCTTTCAGCAAAATTAAAAAAAAAATCTACCTAATACTCAGTTGCAAACCATCTCTTCCTTTTTCATCAGTCCATAGACACTAATATCTCATTCTAGTGTCTATGATCAGTCCAGGATATGCATGGTCCATTGGTACGCGTTCTCTTCGGATTGCGCGCATGTTTTGTCGCTTCAACACGAACACGCCATCTTGTTTGGCCGGATAGTTGGCAACGAAAGGATTTCCACCACCTCCGAAGGTGTAAATTTAGGAGCCAACTTCCTTCAAAACAACCGGAAGTAAGGTTTCATGCATTCGTTACTTTGAGATTTAGTTGTCAACTTTCGTTTAGTTGGCAACTATGCGTTTAGTACGGTTTCATGCATAAGACCCCTGCAGATCTCAACGTCATCGTAGTAACACACACAAAAACAAAAAACAGTACTGTTTAATTTGATTCCGGAACTAAGAAAATCATTTAGTTTCGGTTGACAGATATATTACTTCTAGACTGCATTAAATAACTGCAGGACAGCGAAATAAAAGGGTGCACTTGCAATCGTCTGCCTGTTAACAAGTTTGCGATATATTGTTTGCTGAATGTGGTCCATTTGCTGCACGTTAAGCAGACTGTGTATCGGCAACAACAATTGCGGTAAACATATGAGCATTTTAATGATCACAAATAAAACATACAGTAAGACTGTGCCCCGACCTTTCCGCTCGGGCAAAATTGTTGATGATTCTGCGATTCCCATACACACAGTTTTGTTGTTTCGCTTTTGTCAAGATCGACGAAGTAACTGTCGTACACAATTGTCTTATTTACGGGAACCACCAAAATCTAAGAAGTTCACCAGACGACAGACACTTCAACATTAATCAATTCAAACAATGGAAATCTGAACATTCTGACGAATATTATCAGTGCTTGTTAAGTTATATAACTGAATAATGTTTTAATCAACTAACCAATCAACCAGCCAACCGACAAATTAACTGTTTAACTAAACGATGAACAATTCGCATACTATGTTACTAAGTTCAAGCTCTCTCTCTCTCTCTCTCTCTCTCTCTCTCTCTCTCTCTCTCTCTCTCTCTCTCTCTGTGTGTGTGTGTGTGTGTGTGTGTGTGTGTGTGTGTGTGTGTGTGTGTGTGTGTGTGTGTGTGTGTGTGTGTGTGTGTGTGTGTGTGTCTGTGTGTCTGTGTGTGTGTCTGTGGGTGGGTGGATGGGTGGGTGGAGGGTGTGTGTGTAGAGGATGAGGTGTGTGGTGTGTGTGTGTGTGTGTGTGTGTGTGTGTGTGTGTGTGTGTGTGTGTGTGTGTGGGGGGGGGGGGGGGGGGGGTGAGGGGGGGTATGCATGTCTGTATGTATATATTTGTATATATTATATATATATATATATATATATATATATATATATATATATTTGTGTGTGTGTGTGTGTGTGTGTGTGTGTGTGTGTGTGTGTGTGTGTGTGTGTGTGTGTGTCGGGGCTTGTGTACGTTTATATATGTATTTGTTTGTGCTTCAGTGCTGTGAAACTGCGCGAGTTTGTTGCATGATGTCTGTTGTGCATGCATACATGCATGCGCGCGCGCGCGCGTGTGTGTATGTGTCGGGGCTCGTGTACGTTTATATGTGTCTTTGTTTGTGCTTTCATATCTGTCAAACTGCGTATGTGTTTCAGTGTTGCATATCTGTTGTGCATGCATGCATGCATGCATATGTGTGTGTGTGTGTGTGTGTGTGTGTGTGTGTGTGTGTCTTTTACATTTATTTGCTTATTTGTTTATTTATTATCATTATTGTCCTTTTATCCTCTTCTGATTCTTCTTCTTCATCTCCATCTTCATCTTGTTCTTGTTCTTGTTCTTGTTCTTCTTATTAGTATTAGTATTAGAATTAGTATTACTACTATTATCATCATCATCATCATCAGTGTTATTGCTATGATAATAATAAATATTATCTTTTCTCCCTTTTTAGAATGTTCGTTTATTCATTTATTTACTTTTTGATTTCGATATTCATTTCCTTCTTCTTATTTTTTTAATCCCGATGTTTGTTTGTGTTTGGGACTATTTCGGATTTTTTGTTACAGGTTTCCATATTTCGATAGAAAAGGGACAGCACTCTCATTCACATCCGATCAAACTTACTTTTGCACGTGTTGGTTGTTGTGTCTGTCCACGACCACTTTCGATCATTTGTATCAAATATCGTTATGGCATCAACGTCAACCGCAGAAGACGACCCAGTTTCCTTCAGTGATATGGGCTTGGATGACAGAATATTGAAGGTACGTAGAGCAACAAGTTTTGTCTTTTAGTCTTGAGGCCCTGGGTTTATGGGTAAGTAAGGCATCTGCTCCTTGCACTTACTAGTTGTACCAAGTCGGTAAACTGACTTCAGTCTTCTACTTCTAGTGACGCTGTCTTGCCAAGACATATTTGATTGACCTCGTAAAAACACAAAGAACCCCAGAAGTTTTCCACGTAACTTTTAAGACAGTTATAAATCATCATTTATGAAAATTTATGATGCAATAAAATAGTATGATAAAGTGTGAATTAATTTGTGTATACAGACCTGTATGATCATTTCTTTTTAAGTTCTTTTTTGTAATTCATTAACATGTAAACAACAACAACAACAACAACTTTGACGGGCGCAATAGCCGAGTGGTTTAAGCGTTGGACTTTCAATCTGAGGGTCCCGGGTTCCAATCACAATAACGGCGCCTGGTGGGTACTGTGTGGAGATTTTTCTGATCTCCCAGGTCAACATATGTGCAGACCTGCTAGTGCCTGAACCTCCTTTGTGTGTATACGCATGCAGATCAAATACGCACATTAAAGATCCTGTAAGTGTAACCCATGTATGGGTATTGTATCAGTGTCAGCGTGTTTATGTAATGCATGTAATGTATTTGAGATACTGTGTGTTTCTGTGTGTGCACATTTGTGTGTTGTCAGATTTGACTTTTTAGTACTGTTTGTCTGGACGACATAAATTATTCTCCAACCCCCAAGTAAAAGGAAGAAAGTTTTAGATGTCGATGAGTGTATTTATTCATATCCACTTCTTCTAATCTTTGTTTTTATCTTTTTAGGTTATTAACTCTTTCACCACCATAGGCAACCTTATTTGAATAGACAGATCACCTCCATAGGCGACTTCAATCAACATCCATGGGTCATGTTAAAAGGACCGTTTTTCACACTTTCATTACAAAGTTTGACAGTTGCAGCCTGTTTCTGGCAAATAGAACAATGACTACCCTTTGTTCCCTGACCCAGTTTGAAGTGAACAAATCCACTGTCCTGTTTCAACATGAATCAAAGTCTGTTAGTGTTACTGAGAGCATTGTATTTTACATATTTGGTACTGGCGATTGTTTTTCACACAGAAGCATGGCAGTGAAAGAGTAAAAGAGTCTTCAAAGTAGTTTGTGTTATACGTGTATGAAACTACGTGTGCAAATGTATGCTGTATATATCTGTGGCACACTGGCAGAATATTAAATTGATGACCAGTGAGTGCCACTTATGAATAAGGTGTGAGACTGGCCATTCCAATATCATTTCTTTAATTCAAACTAGTCTTTTATTCCTTCACATGTTTTTAATCATATTTTTCTGCTATCATTTGGTCAGGCTATAGCCAAGCTGGGTTGGACTGAGCCGACCCCCATCCAGGAAAAAGCCATTCCTCTGTCTCTGGAAGGAAAAGATGTCCTGGCAAGGGCACGGACAGGGTCAGGCAAAACAGCTGCCTTTGCCATTCCAGTGGTCCAGAAACTGTTGTTGGCAAAACAGGTGTGTGAGTCTGTGTGTGTGTGTGTGTGTGTGTGTGTGTGTGTGTGTGTGTGTGTGCATGCATGCATGTGTGTGCGTGCATGCGCTTGTGTGTGTGTGTGTGAGACTGAGTGTCATTAAAAAACGTGAATGTAAGACTAAGTGTGTGTGTGTGTGTGTGTGTGCGCGCACGCGTGTGCGCACGCGCTTGTGTGTGTATGACTGAGTGTCATTAAAATATGTACATGAGTGTGAATCACCGAATGTGTGTTTGTGTACTACTGTACATGTGAGAGTGAGATATACAGAGAGAGAGAGATGTGGACTGAGATGGTTGATTGCACATCAGCAAAGGCAATTAAATAGAAACACATGTGGAGGAGGAGGGGTTGGGCACCAGAGGGTCCAAGATTGGTCACTATTTGGTGGTGGTAGTAGATGTGCATTTTTCCCACTCAGATACTACATTAAATGATGCATAAAGTGAATATATGTCTCTTTGTAGTAGCCCCAGTTCATTCATGTACAAATATGCTGACTAGAAGTAGAACCTGATGTTGTTTATATTAAGTTGTTTGAAAATATTTAGGCAGAATTTTACATCCCCATTCCCTTGTACTAACCTGTAGCAACACAGTACCAACGCCAGTTTGATTAGAAATTTCCCTTATTATAAATTTGTGTCACCCGGTAATTTTTCCCTTTTCATCGAAACATAGTACTTAAGATATTGTAAATGTAAGCTTTTTGTGGCAGCTGTTCTTGACATTCCATTTCTATTGTACTATTTTACTTGAAATCATTATCTTTCTTTTCCTCTTATTCTTTATTTTTATGACTAATGAGAGAGAGAGAGAGAGAGAGAGAGAGAGAGAGAGAGAGAGTAAATTAACTTATTTAGAAGATAACTGCATCAGCACAGGGAGAGAACACCTTATGTATCTATCAGGTTCTCGTCCTCATTTGATAATGCATTGGTCTGTAGGACTATGGCTCATACATATAGTATGAGGCCAAAGACTGAAAGAGCGCAAACTAGTTTGGCAGTGTTTTGACTGATTCATTTTGTGTCTGTTTGACCTGTTTGGATTGAAGTTGACATTTGTTTATGAATTGCCACACACTGAATGCTTCAGATCAGATGAGCTATACTTTTAAATAGTAACATAGCTGTTAGCAGCAGTCACCAATGTTTCAGTTTGCGATACACATGTATATTGTTTATGATGAAAAATATCATCTAATTCATTGTTGCAGTCAGTCTCATCTTAATTTTTTCACACCAGTAATTGAAATAGAATAAATACTGAGAGTGTTTGTGTTGTGTGTGTGTGTGTGTGTGTGTGTGTGTGTTGTGTGTGTGTGTTTGTGTGTGTGTGCATGTGTGTGTGTGTGTGTGTGCGCAGTGCGTG
>NC_134894.1:36667221-36679721 GCF_041734735.1 Babylonia areolata
CAAAAGATACTGCAAAGAGTCTATTTTTATTGTTTCTTTTGGCAGAGTTAGATAATGTGACTTTACTTTTTGTTTTTTGTGCATGTTTATGGATGTTGAATCAAGCAAAGCTCCTCAAACTCAGACACAAGCACACAAGCATTAGAGATGGAGGCTTGTGGTGCAGTGTTCCATCATGCAGTAAACCTGTAGCATGAAAGCTTTGAACAATTTGTTGTGCAAAATCCACATTGCATTTGTAGATCTATGGACATAGACCTGTAATATGCTTATGAACTGATATGCAAAAAACCAAACAGTAAACCCACTCCCAGTTAACAGTTTCTTTTAATGATTTAAAATGAGAAGTAAAACTGTAGGTACTAATTTTCATCAGCCATCAATGTGATGTTGCAGGTTGAAGCTTTTCCTGGAACCCTTTGGCATTCCTTCCTGTGTGCTCAATGCAGAATTGCCTGTCAAGTCCAGGTACAAAGCAATGGAAAATGTTACAGCATAAAACTTTTAAAATGATGCAAGTGTATATGTGTGTGTGTGTGTGTGTGTGTGTGCACGCGTGTGTGTGCGTGTGTCTCTGTGCGTGTATGTGTGTGTGCATGTGCATGTATATACGTGAACGTCAGTGTATGACAATGTGCCTTGCATATTTTTGTTTGAACTTGAATCTGATATTTGGTTGTCAGAGGAGTCCACACAAAATGATGTGTGTTCAATGGTGCCTTGATGCATGACATGAAAAAAGGTAGATAGCTTAGAGAACAAAATGCCATTTCAGATGTATCATAAAGAAAAAAACCAACAACACAGAACCACTTTTAGCTGGGGATGTACTGCAAGTTTTTTTTTTTATAGGGAGAGAGAAGCAGTATCTCTTGGGGTTTATACAAATTTTGTACCATATCCAACAGTCAGCTGTTGGCGCATTGCTTTACTTTGCCCCAGCAACATCTGTGCGGCAAATTGTAAGCAGATAAATTCAGAAAATTTGTTGAAAAGGGTTATTGCTCTAAACCTGAGAATCTGTACTTGTATTGAGAACAGAGGTTACCAAAATCCAGCAGCATAGATGAACTTAGGCAGCATTATAAACAACAACAACAACATGAAGAAGAACAACATCTTTCCTTGCAAATGTCAGAATATTGCTTTTAACTTTTAAAAAAAACTTGAGTGATATTCAGTGCATAGGACTTCTTATGCATGTTCATGTTTGTGTGTATGTTTATGTGAGTGAGTGAATATACACAAATATGGATTGTACGTTGTTTTTGATTGTGTGTGCTCATATTTCAGTTTATGTGGGGTGAGTTACCTGTAATATTATATATGTTTGTTGTGTGCAGGTGTCATATTGTGAGTCAGTTTAACGAAGGTCTGTATGAACTGATCATTGCCTCAGATGAAAATTTACTGGAGAAGCCCAACAGCAAGCCGAACAGTAAAGGCAAAACGTGAGTGCTCTTGCTGTCTCGTTCTCACAGTCCATGCTATGTTTTTAGCACATGCAGGGTTAAATGTTTTTTGTTCTGCATTCAGTCAATGAAGGGCTTTGTAGAAAACACTTTTTCGGTTTATTGCCAGAACTTCCACAGTTCGTTTACTTCTCAGTCGCTTTACCAAACACCTGTTCCAAGACCTCATTGTTCTGTGTTATTTCATTGTTCTATGTTATTTGCATGACATTTGTCAAATGTGATGCAAGATTTAGCATTGATTTCCAGCTCAGCAGAGATCATTACATTGTTAATGCATTTTCTTCAATCTTGTGCTTTGTGTTGAAAGATACTAATGTGTGCTCACACAAGTTCTTACTTGTGAACGTGTGTACATGTGTGTGAGAGTAAATTGTGATTCAGTGTGCACAAATCTTGCAGAGAATTCCTTGAATTTAAAGAAAATTGGTAACGCAGAGGCTGTGCTTCAATAATTAACTCAAATTGATAATAAGACATAGTCATGATAAAAGATGTTTTAATACATGTCATAGAGAAGTGTTTTTGACGGGCGCAATAGCTGAATGGTTAAAGTGTTGCACTTTCAATCTGAGGGTCCCGGGTTCAAATCTCGGTAACGGTGCCTGGTGGGTAAAGGGTGAAGATTTTTCCGATCTCCCAGGTCAACATATGTGCAGACCTGCTTGTGCCTCAACCCCTTTCGTGTGTACACGCAAGCAGAAGATCAAATATGCATGCTAAAGATCCTGTAATCCATGCCAGCGTTCGATGGGTTATGGAAACAAGAACATACCCAGCAGGCACCCTCCCCCCCCCCCGCCCCCCTGAAAACGGAGTATGGCTGCCTATATGGTGGGGTAAAAACAATCATACACGTAAAGCCCGCTTGCGTACATACAAGTGAACGTGGGAGTTGTTGCAGCCCACAAATGAAGAAGAAGAAGAAGATAGAGAAGTGTTTCACTTACTAAGTCTTATCTCTCCTATGCTGATTTCTTGGATGCAGTTCCCGGAAAAAGGACGAGGAATATGGGGTGGCACGTGGAATTGACTTCAAGAACATTTCCAATGTGATCAACTTCGAATTCCCAAAGTCTGTGGATGCATACATTCACCGGGTGGGCAGGTGAGAGTTTTATGAATATGTGTAGGAGTGTGTGTGTGTGTGTGTGTGTGTGTGTGTGCATGTCAGCATGCATGCGTATGTGTGTGTGGGCTGTAATTAATGGCTGACATTGTGATTTAAGAATCAGTTTTCACTGGTTGCTATAACTGTCTTGATGATTTATAGATTGATTTTCAGTGTTTGCTGTACCTGTCATGATTCACAGATTGATTTTCACTGGTTGTTGTTACTGTCATTTTGATTTAAATCATGATTTCAGTGTTGATTTTCACTGGCTTCTGTAACTGTCATGATGATTTATAGATTGATTTTTACTGGATGCTGTTACTGTCATGATGATTTAAATAATGATTTCAGGATTGATTTTCACTGGCTGCTGTAACTATCATAATGATTTAAGGTCTGATTTTCACTGGTTGCTCTAACTGTCGTGATGATTTATAGATTGATTTTCACTGGTTGCTCTAACTGTCGTTATGATTTATAGATTGATTTTCACTGGTTGCTGTGAGTGTCATAATGATTCATCAATTGATTTTTACTGGTTGCTTCTATGTTTGTGTGTTTCCAGAACTGCCAGAGGAGACCAGCAGGGTTGTGCCTTGTCATTTGTTGGTCTTCAAGAGAACAACATGTTCGATGCTGTGGATTCTGCTCAGAAAGCTCAAGAAGGTTGGTTAGGTCCTTAAGAAATGTGAAAGTTTTAAGACAGAGCTTGTCGTGCTAAATAAAAGAGAAATGTTTTATATTCTATATTTCCCAAAACGTTCAAGTTTCCATGGAATTAATTCCACTTTATTCTTATGTGGTATTGTAAGGTATTTATAAGACTGTGTGCCTTTGAAAAATACAATGCCTGTTTATGAGTACTGTAATGAAATCGTCGGACTTTGTAGATAACTGTGCAGTATATGCACCTTTTTCTTTTTCTTTTCTTTGCCTCAGGGGTACATGTTTATAAATCAGGTCAATAAAAAAAAAAAAAAGTATTTCAGTCAAATTATTCTTCTGTTTTTAGTTTTTTGTTTTGTTTTGTTTTTTCCTTTCCATTTCCATGTTTTAATGTTTGTTCCTCATTTGATGCAGTTTACACTTTCTGGTATGTTCACAGACTCACCAAGTGTCTTTACTCCGTTTCACTTCAACATGAAGGAGGTGGAAACGTTTAAATACCGTGCAATGGTAAGACATGAGCACATTGTGTATGCATGACAATTTTGTATTAAACCTTTCGTTGCCAGGAAAATAAGATTTAAGTGAAATCTATTTGCCAGGGTTTTTTCCACAAAAAACGGGTATATATTTTCAAAAAATTCTGTGCTCTTTGTTATTGGAGAAAGACCCATAAAAGTATCAAATTTTCTGAAAGGCAGATGAATAAAGAACACAAAACACATGATGTTTTCACATTTTATATATTTTCATTGACATGCTGTTGTTTTGAAATCAGTCTTTTGTTTTTTGTCACATTTTCAACTTGTTCATTACAAACATTAGTCAGGTAATTTGCACTAAAATATCATATTTTCTGGACAAATGGATAATACCTGCACACACTAATTGCACTAGAACAACCAAAAAAAAAAAAAAAAAAAGAGGCAGATACACAATGCATCATGACTTCTCCAAGTGATAATATGGATGTGGGGCCATGCCCCCTCGGTCTCCACCCCCCTCCTCTTCACCCCTCTCATACACGGTCACGTCATCCAGTTCTCATCAGATTGCGTTGGCTGAGTGCCAAGAAAATAGCTCACACTGTGTCCTGCTAAAAATTTGGTCACTTTCTGTTGACTGCTACAGCTGTAAAGTCAGCATCACTCACTGATAGTCGTATCTTGGCCAGTGTCTTCATTGCTCCCTTTATTTTCTATCAAATCGTCCTACAAAAGTTCAACACTGTCTTCTCCTTCAAATTTACACTTCAATTCTTTCTGAGCATCAGCTAAAGAAAGCAATCTTGGTTGATATAGTGCAACCACGATCGCATGTCTTGAGCACGTGGTCCAACATTTTGCTGAGCGATCGAGGAGAGGAGCTAGGTAAACACTGCAGCAGTAATCCAACCAAAACGTTCAAATAAAGGACTGCCTCATGACATAGATGGGGTTTCTAGCTATGAATAGAATCTAGAAAGATTCCCCAAGCTAAAGCTACCAGTAGTTTTGTCAGTGAACTCAATACAAACCAGGGAAAAGTCAGAATATTTCGATGATGAGTCATCTCGTCATTGTGGCAGCGAAGCATACATGCTTGCGCTGACAAATTATCTCGTCATATAGGCAGCCTAGGGGTTATTGATAAAATAGCATTTTCTTTTATGTAAAACAGAAAGCAGGGTGTTTTCAACAGAGACACACATGCATTAGGATACAATGCATGCACACAGAATGCACACACTTATGCATGAACATGCCAGTCATCCAGAATCACCCATATATCCAGTCCCTTCACAGCCACTGTCCCTGTAAACCCTAAGATGACTCAAGAGGTCCTCATCAACTTGCTGGACAAACACACACCAAGTCACACCTAGGCTGGTACCCAATTTCCAAGTGCCAGTAATCCACAACTAGCTGTGAATGTAGAAGTCTTACAAGAAAAAGAAAAAAAGAAGAAAAAAAAGCTTGACGTGCCAAAATGAAGAAATAGTGTGTCTTGGATGTGCCAGAGTTTAGTTTTATGCATCATGGGACATTTCCAAATAAACTTCCATTTGGTTTTGTGGCTTCTTAAGTTCTTTAGTATTACTCATGCTTGCACAGAAGGGATGGTTGGCATCATCCACTTTGTCATGGGGGACTGTCTGATAGATATAGGGGGTGTCCCTGATGCTGGGTTTTCTGTTGAGGGTGGAGTGGTAGGTGATGATGATATGGATTTTTATATAGCGCCTATCCTCAGTCAGAGACCAAGCCCTAAGCGCTTTACAAACATGGGGTCATTTGCACAACAGACTGCCTACCTGGGTAGAGATGACTAACGGCTGCCACTGGGCGCTCATCATTCATTTCCTGTGTCCTTCAGTCAGAGTTCAGGTACGCACACATACACTTTCAGAGAGACGTGTAACATTTTATGCGAATGACGGTTTTATTTATTTACCCCGCCATGTAGGCAGCCATACTCCGTTTTCGGGGCTTTGCATGCTGGGTATGTTCTAGTTTCCATAACCAACTGAATGCTGACGTGGGTTGCAGGATCTTTGTTGTGCATATTTGATTTTCTGCTTGTGTATGCACATGAAGTGGGTTCAGGCACAAGCAGGTCTGCACATGTTGACCTGAGAGATCAGAAATATCTTTACCCTTTACCTGCCAGGTGCCTATACCAAGATTCAAGCTGGTGACCCTCAGATTAAAAGTCCAATGCTTTAAGCACTCGGCTATTGCACCCTTAGGTGTGACAAGAGGTGTGAAAAGTGTACATATCTTGTGACAGGACGCCATGAAAGCAGTGACCAGAACAGCAGTACGAGAGGCACGTCTGAAGGAAATACGCCAAGAAATTCTGGCTTCAGAAAAACTGAAGGTATGAGATTGTGTGTGTGGTTGTTTTTTGTTTTTGTTTTTGTTTGTTTCCCTCCCCCCCGCCCCCAATATTTTTTGTTTATACTTTGTTTTGAAAAAAAGAGGGGTGGGATTATAAATGCGTATTTCAAAATACAGGGAATTTGTTTTACCATTTGTTTCATTTAGTTTCTGTTGTAACTGAGGCATTCAAATCTAGTGTGTCTGATATACTGATGGGTGTGTGTGTGATCTTCTGATGGGCATTGGCCTCGATTGTTGGCCTGCATTTCTGATGAGTGGGTGCCTGATTATATTTTCTGGTAGGTGTGTGCCTGCTTTGTTGATGGTGTTGTTGATGCTTTTGTGCTTGATTTGTTGATAAATGCGTGCCTGATTTCTGATTGATGTGTGCCTGATTTATTCATGGATGTGTACCTGAATTGTTAATGTGTGCGTGCCTTCTTCTTCTTCTTCTTTTTCTGCGTTCGTGGGCTGCAACTCCCACGTTCACTCGTATGCACATGAGTGGGCTTTTACGTGTATGACCGTTTTTACCCCGCCATGTAGGCAGCCATACTCCGCTTTCGGGGGTGTGCATGCTGGGTATGTTCTTGTTTCCATAACCCACCGAACGCTTACATGGATTACAGGATCTTTAACGTGCGTATTTGATCTTCTGCTTGCTTATACACACGAAGGGGTTCAGGCACTAGCAGGCCTGCACATGTGTTGACCTGGGAGATCGGAAAAATCTCCACCCTTTACCCACCAGGCGCCGTCACCGTGATTCGAACCCGGGACCCTCAGACTGAAAGTCCAACGCTTTAACCACTCGGCTATTGCGCCCGTCGTGTGCGTGCCTGATTTTTGATGGATGCGTGCACAAATTATTGACAAGTGTCTGCCTGATTTTTTTGTTCTCGTGTTTGGTTTATGGGTGTGTGCTTGATATGTTGATGGGTGTATGCCTGTGTTTCTGATGGGTGTGTGCCTGTTTTTCTGATGGGATTGTGCTTAATTTTCTGATGGGTGTATGCCTGTATTTCTGATGGGTGGTTGCCTGTTTTTCTGATGGGATTGTGCTTAATTTTCTGATGGGTGTGTGCCTGTTTTTTCTGATGGGGTTGTGCTTAATTTTCTGATGGGTGTGTGCCTGTATTTCTGATGGGATTGTGCTTAATTTTCTGATGGGTATGTGCCTGTATTTCTGATGGGTGTGTGCCTGTTTCTCTGATGGGATTGTGCTTAATTTTCTGATGGGTGTGTGCCTGTTTTTCTGATGGGATTGTGCTTAATTTTCTGATGGGTGTGTGCCTGTATTTCTGATGGGATTGTGCTTAATTTTCTGATGGGTGTGTGCCTGTATTTCTGATGGGATTGTGCTTAATTTTCTGATGGGTGCGTGCCTGTATTTCTGATGGGATTGTGCTTAATTTTCTGATGGGCGTATGCCTGTATTTCTGATGGGATTGTGCTATCTGTGCAGACCTATTTTGAAGACAACCCTCGAGACCTTCAGGTGTTGAGGCACAACAAGGCCCTAGGAACAACCAGGATGCCCCAGACTTTGAAACACGTGCCTGACTATGCAGGTAGGGAAGCATCTGAACATGTTTTGAACATTGAAACAAAGTGTGTGTGTGTGTGTGTGTGTGTGTGTGTGTGTGTGTGTGTGTGTGTGTGTGTGTAGGTGAGAGAGAAAGAGAGTGTGTGTGATCTGGTAAGAACACATCCAATCATCTTTTGGCATTGAAAGAAACAAGTGACTTGATTGCAAACACACACACACACACACACACACACACACTCCTACACATTTTCATGTGCATGTAGAAAAAGTGAGTCCATGTTGTAGGAATGACATTGTTTCATGGTGTCCACAGTAGTAATAACTGTGTTTCATGGTGTCAACAGTACCGGAAGCTCTGAAGAGCGTGTCAAGACGTCAGCGCAAGAGGAGAGGGAAGGCAAAGACATCGGAGACCACAGAGAGAGCCCCCACCACAGCACAGGCCAAGTTCAAGGTGCAGTATTTCATGCTCAGTGTGTGTGCGTGTGTGTGTGTGTGTGTGCGTGTGTGTGTGTGTATTTATATGCATTTGTGTGTGTGTGGATGTTGTTATGGTGAGGTGTTGTGTGCATGGGAGTGAGTGTGTGCGGGTGTGAGCGTGTGTGGGGATGTGGTTGGTTTTGTGGGTAGTGGTGTAGGGGTCAAGTTGTTGGTAGTGACAGTGTGTTTGTGTTCTAGGGGAAAGGTTTTGGGTGTGTGTCTGTGTTTGTGTTTGTGTGTCTGCAATTGTGGGTGTGTGTGTTTATGGGTGTGTACCTGTGTGGTGATGGAGGTGGGGTGGGAGGGTTGGAGAGAGAGAGAGAGAGTGTGTGTGTATTTGTGTGTTTGTGTGTGTATGCTGTAGATCTGGCTTCACTGATTGTATTGTAGATTTAAATTGTTCTCAATCTAGCTTCTTTTGTTCTTTCATAGTGACTGACATTTGGAACAAATGAATTTCATTTGCATTGCTTAATATTTTACAACAACAAAATAAATATGTTAGAATACGCAAAAAAACCCCCAGAATATGCAAAAACAGGTAGGAAAAATACTAAACTTTGCTTTCCATTTACTTGCAGAAGAGGAAAGCTGACCCACTGAAGAGTTTTGAGTTTGCTGGCTTTTCCAAGAAGAAGAGAAAATAGAAACTGAAAACCTGTGAACTGAATGGGTGTTTGTGCATATGCATGTTGGTGGCATGTATGCATGTGTGTATTTATGCATGTGTGAGTGCATGTGTGTATGCATGTGTGTGTGTGATCTGGTGAGAACGCATCCTGGCATCTTTTATCAGAATTAATAGAAATCAGTGACATGATTGCAGAATTTTTATTATTTTTTTTTTTTTCTCATTGTGACATTTTCTGTTACATTTTTGTCTTAATGGATTCATACGCACTACTCTCAGCATTGCTTTCAAGATGTTCATGGTGTTGGTGGTGATTTGTTTCTTTACAAAGCTATGAAAAAACAAGCGAGTTGTGGTGTGTAAACATTTGATTACGGAATATGAAAACATTTGTCACTGCAGGTATGTATGAGCCATGTTGAAGCTGTGCACTGGAATGAATCTGGTGTGTGTGTGGGTGTGTGAACTGAAGTTTTCAAGTGTAAGTGCATTAGTCTGTGAGAGGAGTATGTGTGAGCTTGTATGTATGTGTGTATGTATGCGGGTGTCTCAAGAGGTTGCAGGAGTGTGGATGTGATTTCTTATGCGGTTCTTGCTCTGTGTCATCTGTAGTAGGATACATGCAGATATGACTTTTAACTGCTGATTTAGTGCAACATTCATGTCTTCCTGTTGGAACATTTCCAGAACTTCATTCTGTATATAATTATTTCCCCCAAATAGAAAGATGGGGTAGAAGCAGAGGTTCTATGAAAGCAAAGTCAATTGTGAATAAAGAAAAACAACAACAAAAGAATGAATTGCTTTTTTTTTTATATGTATATCTTTTTTTATACTTTGAAATATTTGTGAAATTGTGGGGGTTGTGGAGGCGCGGGGGCGTGGGGGACAACCCATCTGAGCTGATTCTGACATTTATACACAGTTGCCTCTCTTGGTTCAGATCGCTCTTTCTCTCAAAGGGAAAATTTTGGACACGAATAGATTTTTTCGCATAGATTAACATCTCTTACCTGTTTGAATCACAACTGCACAGTCATGCTTCTACTTGTAAGCATGCGTAAGCACACATATATGAGTACATGTACATATGCACACACACAAACACATACACATGTATATATGTGTGTGTGCATACAAATACATGTCAAAACAAACAGATAGATGTAAAGATTTCTGGAAGAAAAAAAGAAATCACGAACTTCTGAGCAAGATACCTCAGAAAGACATGGCAGAAAATAACATGTGCAGGATTGGACATGTTTGATGTGAGGCAATGTTGATAAAACAGAAAGCAGACATATACCGACACTGGCATGGAGACAAAACTGATAAAACCCAGCGATGCAATAAGTCTGTTATCGATCCATCCAGGAGAGACAGGACAGGTCCGGTCTGGCGGGCAAAGGTGGCAATGTACTTTCCAGTCACAATGGTCACACATGCTCTCCAGAAGACTGGTCACACATTCTCCTCTCTCTACCATGCCCCGGGGAAATAATAAGAGTAACCTCCCCATCCTCCCTTCCCTCCTCTTCCTCCTCCTCCCAGCTCCAACCCAAACCGAACATCAAGATCTGATGCGTTCAGCTTTCACCCCTCTTTTCCCCGAGCTGCCAACGTGTGATCTTTCCACAGTCCAGCAGGTCAGACAAGTGTGCCGAGATAGGAGAAATTCTGCTGGGAATGAGTAGGCAAGCAGATAGCAACGATTATGTCAGAGGCTGAGCGGTGAACGTGGTTGTAAACGTCAACATTTAGTCGGTTGCCTGAATCCGTTACCAGTTTTATATTTGACTTTGGTGAGGAAAGTCCAAAATGTCCAAAGTTAAGCTTCATTGTGAAGAATAACTTAAGACTTAATAAAAAGAAAGAAAACAACGATTTGATCAACGCGTCCAGTACAAAATCAGCAAAAATACCCACTTCTCGTGATGAAACTGTTAATCATATTGGATTTCATAACAGAGTAATGTGAGCGAAAGTTACCAGCAGTCCAAACATATTAAGGAATTATTCACCCCCGGCCCCAACCTCACAAAATCCTGACCAGTTCCGTGAGTGCTACGGGCTTTGTGATATGCGAGATTGGCATAAAGGTGATCGTCGAACGTTATTCATTGTACTGATTTGATTTTCACGGATGTGTCTTTGGATGTATTGCTCAAAATTCCTGACCAACACTGCAAGAGTCTGTGTCTCGGGCCTGCTTAACGCCGGGATATCATGACGAAAGGAAACGTTGAATACAGGCATGTCACGTTGTCCCAAACCAGAATAGACCTCCACAGCAAGACTGTCATCGTCACCATTCTCCTCCTTCACTATTGATAAAATAAGTTCTTCATGTTTTGTTGATTTTTTTTTTATTGATCGCTGCGTTCATTTATATGTCTTTTCTTCCTTTGGACTAAAAGCACGTTTACTGAGAATGTTATATATGTGCATATTAACATGCTCTTTTCCGCTACTCTATCTTGAATTTCGTTGATTTTTGCCTCTTGTAAGATAGAAAACTAGAGAAATATGACCTTTGGAAGGGTGAAAAAAATATTGATTTGGTGTCAAGCATTCTTGTGTTTATTTTCACATAAAAAACAAACAAACAAACAAACAAAACTTAAAATCGTATCATAAAAACTGATGACCAGTTCCATAAAACTGTGATCTTGTCCTAACTGCTATGGGCAGGAGGAGGTCCTACCAGAAAACAGAGAAGGAACAAGAAATGAAGCAGGACGAAGTAGCAGGCTGGTGAAAGTTGACTGGCTGTTAGACTTCTGAGATGTAAAGATGCAGCTAAGAGAGACAGTGTTAGGTTATCAGAACGATAAACTTCTGAGACGTAAAGATGCAGCTAAGAGAGACGGAGGTTATCAGAACGATAGACTTCTGAGACGTAAAGATGCAGCTAAGAGAGACGGAGATTATGAGAACGATACACTTCTCAGACGTAAAGATGCAGCTAAGAGAGACGGAGATTATCAGAACGACAGACTTCTGAGACGTAAAGATGCAGCTAAGAGAGACAGAGGTTATCAGAACGATAGACTTCTGAGACGTAAAGATGCAGCTAAGAGAGACAGGGTTAGGTTATCAGAACGACAGACTTCTGAGACGTAAAGATACAGCTAAGAGAGACAGAGGTTATCAGAACGACAGACTTCTGAGACGTAAAGATGCAGCTAAGAGAGACGGAGATTATCAGAACGATAGACTTCTGAGACGTAAAGATGCAGCTAAGAGAGACAGAGGTTATCAGAACGATAGACTTCTGAGACGTAAAGATGCAGCTAAGAGAGACAGAGGTTATCAGAACGATAGACTTCTGAGACGTAAAGATACAGCTAAGAGAGACAGGGTTAGGTTGTCAGAACGACAGACTTCTGAGACGTAAAGATGCAGCTAAGAGAGACAGGGTTAGGTTATCAGAACGATAGACTTCTGAGACGTAAAGATACAGCTAAGAGAGACAGGGTTAGGTTATCAGAACGACAGACTTCTGAGACGTAAAGATGCAGCTAAGAGAGACGGAGGTTATCAGAACGATAGACTTCTGAGACGTAAAGATGCAGCTAAGAGAGACAGGGTTAGGTTATCAGAACGATAGACTTCTGAGACGTAAAGATGCAGCTAAGAGAGACAGGGTTAGGTTATCAGAACGATAGACTTCTGAGACGTAAAGATGCAACTAAGAGAGACGGAGATTATCAGAACGATAGACTTC
>NC_134894.1:36682221-36684721 GCF_041734735.1 Babylonia areolata
ATTGTTCAGCCCTTGCTGTGTGGGCACTGACTGATTGACCACTGGTGGTTCCTGGTGCTGTTTCTAGCAGCTTCAATGTATCTGGAGGAGGAAGGTGGCGCAGTGGTTAATTAAGACGCCAGTCTGCCAATACAGAATCCGTAAGGGTCCGTGAGGGTTTGGGTTCGATTCTCGCTCTCAATCTTTCTCCCACGTTTGTCTGTAAAAAAAAAAAAAAAAAAAATCAAACTGAGAGTCTAGTCATTCGGATGAGACGATAAACCGAGATCCCGTGTGCAAAACGTACTTTGCGCACTGAAAAAAAGAACCAATGGCAACAAAAGAGTTGTCCTCTGGCAAAATTATGTCGAAGAAATCCACTCTGATAGGTGTGTGTGTGTGTGTGTGTGTGTGTGTGTGTGTGTGTGTGTGTGTGTGTGTGTATTTCACCCATCTGACGATAACCTCAGCCTTTTACAGGTGACAGCGTTGGAGCAGGTCAACAAAGTGGAGGAGCTGAAAAGAAGAGAACTGTTCTGGATGTGTAACCTTGGGACAGTTTTTGTTGGACTGAACTTGAGAAGCGACATCCACGGGTTTTCATTGTGAACTCTGATTCGTGGAGTTGCTAGTCCGGTTTGTCGTGGTGGTGGTTACACACGATCACTGAGATACAGAGAGAGAGAGAGAGAGTGAAAAAGAGTGATGTGTACACGAAGCCTTTCACAACGATGTCCACAACCTGTGCTTCAGATGCCTCGCATTTCCCATCCCTCTTCGTGCCTTGCGGGCCGAAAAAGACGCATTTTGAACATGTGTGGCAATGCCGCAGTCGCGGGTATCTCTTTCGTGTGTGTTGTGGGTCAAACAGAACCCCGCTTTTCCACAGAGGAAATATTACTGGTTGGGTGATTCGTCTTTGCAAAACATTCTGTGGAGAAAATGGGTAATTATTTCGACCCACGAAGCAAGGCGAAGGACACGGATTTTTTTCTTCTTTTCTTTTCCTGGCTTCGTTTATTTGTTTTTGAAGATACCCACTTTCAGCTTGTTGCACACACTTCACCCACGAGGACGTTCTGGATATTCCAGCACGGAACTAGGAAAGCAAGGACTAGGCTGACCCTGGAGAAAGGTCCAGTGACGGTGAGGAAAGACCCGCCGACCACAGGGAAAGTCCTGTTGTCAGTTGGAAAGACTACAACTTGGGATTCTCTCTTGAGGGCACATAAGACCGTATGGCTGCGTCTGGAGTGGCACTGTCTTCATCTGTCTGTGGGCAGGGCCGGTTTGGTCTGTGGGGTGTGCTCAGCAGCTGGAGGGTGGTGTCTTTTGCCGGTGGACTGCAGTCATGATATACTGGCTGGTACACCCATGGGGATACTTCTTTTAAGGCTGTCGCGAGTTGCATCCTGTGGTCTCTTTTGCCTCTGTTCGGGAGCAGTTATATCCCTTGAATATTTAATGGAGTGTCCTGTGCGTGCCTGCACCCTTCGTGAACACAGAGCAGGCCTCCAAGGGTGGTGCAGGATTTTTCCAAGGGCGGGTGGCGACAGTGCTTCTCTGGGTTCTCCCCAGCACCTACGGGTGTTTCTCTTTCTTCTATGAGCTGCAGTAACAAGAAAAAAGAAAAAGGTCTCTGGATGTTTTCACATGCTTTCTTTCCTCCCCTGACTGCACAGGGAGAAGAGCACGTGCTCATTCCGTGTACAGGCAGTGCCGCTGTAGCGGTGGAATGTTCACACTTGCCGACTGTTTCCTTACACTCCACTGCTAAAAGTTTCAACGTGCATTAGACTCTAACTTTCAGAACGACTGCGCTTGTTCGTCAGTTAGAAACTGAGAGAGATAGAGAGGGAGAGAGAGGGAGAGATAGGGAAAGGGAGGGAGAGAGAGAGAGAGAGAGAGAGAGAGAGAGAGAGAGATGATCAGATTTCATAGTAGCAAACTTTGAAAATAAACTGCGGTTTTCTCTGTCCGTCAGTGTGTTTCTTTCTCTCTCTCAAGTGAGCTGACATGGATGGCGCTGGAGAAGAAGGAAGCTGAGAGTGGTTATAGATAAGTTTAAAAAAAAACCCCAACAACAACGAGTTTTTAGTGAACAGCGAAAGGTAGAAACAGAATCAGATACACATTGGGACTGGATGAAAAAAAGCGCGCCAGTTCTTATGTATATAAGGACTATGCGCATATCGGTACACATACATCAATACATCGAATTGACAATGGAGCAACTGGCAGCTACTGCATGAATATAACTGCATTTAATAGAAATAAATGAAAGAACCGAAGAAGCAAACATAAGTAATATGCATTACAAATGAATGAAATATTATAAAATAATACTTCAATTCACACACATAAAAAACAGGGGTGCAATATAATATGATGAGGTAGGGGAGTGGGGGGGACCTGGGCAACCGTACACACCAAGAGTCAATCGGTATCAACAAAGTGGACAGTACATTACACTGTCACAAGGTGTGAAAGGTAATGTTTTTTGAAGGTAGTAGGGCAGTGG
>NC_134894.1:36694721-36709721 GCF_041734735.1 Babylonia areolata
TTAATGTGGACACACCTGTATTCGGCGGTGAGGAGTTAAAAGCCAGCCTGGAGAATGCAAACAAAAGAAACGCATTGTCCGTGTTATTGCACCAATAGTTCAATAGTTTCAAATTCGTGTTCAGTATACATTGAATTGTTTGTTCTCTCTCTCTCTCTCTCTCTCTCTCTCTCACACACACACACACTCCACAAATACACTCACACACACACACACACACACACACACACACACTCGAAAATAGGTTAGACCAGGACTTTGTTCAGGTCTACACTTCATGAAAATGCACGTAGAGTGTACGCTGGCTGAAGAATGTCGTTGTGATGTCTTCTTATAACAACTCAAATGCATTTTTACACTAAATGGCTACTGTTCGGAGGGGGGGGGGGGGATACTTCGAAACACACAAATACTTTTTTGGAGTTGAGGCGTTTTAAGCCTTTTTATCTACAGCTTTCAGGAAAGACTGATTGTTGTTGATAATGTCTTGTTATTGTTAAACATTTCTATAAGTTTGCTTCATAGTTTGCAGATTGTATTAAGTTTTCGCTCCTTATATATGGATTTATTTCGTTTAAAAATCACACTATATGTCAAGACGTGAAACACACACACACACACACACACACACACACACACACACACACACACACACACACACACACACACACACACACACGCACACACACACACGCACACACATACACACACATGCACACGCACACACACTCATAAACATACACGCGCACGCTCTGAAAAAAACACGCAAAACATTTCAATTTCTCTCTGCTCCTTCTATCTGTGTACTGATCTTCCAACAACCCGGTGCCTCTTCAAGAAAATTTTCTTTTAGTCAGCTAAGTTCATCAAGGATAAAGCTTCGACAGATGCGAACAAAATAATAATATTCTTTTAACTTCCAAACTTTCCACAGCAAGAATCAATTCTGGTCGGTTTAATAACAAACTCTTTCACGACTAGTCTGCTTAGCAGATACATGAAAAATTGCTGAATATATATATATATATATATATATATATATATATGTACTCACAGGTACAGCGTGGTTGAATTTGAACTTGTGACGTGTGATCATATATTCTTTTATCTTAATTCCAAGGGAAAATATGTTCCATTCCTTTTTTCATGTGCACAGCGCATTTCATTACTCGCGGAAGATGTTTGACCTAAACCTTGCGCCTTGCATCACTGACCATTCCCAGTGCGGTCTGTATTTTTATGCTTTGTGAATAACGTGCATTCCATTTTCAGACCGAAGACGTGAAATGATGGATAAATGATGGTTAAAACGGCACACACGAAACAGAAGAAAAGCGATTGAAAATGAAAAAGAAAGAAAGAGAAGAAGAAAAGAAAGAAAGAAAGAAAGAAAGAAAGAAAGAAAGAAGAAGAAGAAGATTTTTTCCTTTTTTTCCTGATCAAGAGAACCTGTTGAACCTACGCATAATCACTACAGCAATTTCTTTAAAGATAGAAGCTTTGTACCTGCACTATGCTCCCAGGTTGTATATTGCTATATAAAACCAAATCACTGAGTTTATTAACAAACACCATAACCACCACCACTACCACCAGCATCGCCTCTACTACCGTGAACAACAACAACAACAAAACCTCTGATCAGTTATCTCGCCCGGAATATTGCCTACGACAAACGGACATTGAAATATGATTCCAAGAAAGACACAGAACGCCTACATTTGTAAAGCAGTTTGAGCGAATGCAATGACAACAAGAGAGGCAAGGCCTTCAAGGCTCACTTGTGATACACTTAAAAAAAAATCCAAGCTTTTTAAGATGAGAAAGATCAGTTTAAAGCAAATTAGGTCCCCTAGCATTAATTACAGAGTGATTTCCCTTTTTTACTATCTGCACCAAAAAGTTTGCAAAATAAAGAAAACTTCCATGCTTAGCAAAAGAAGTTCCTGTTTGAACAAAAAATGATAAAAACGACTTCTCTTGTTGTTGGGTCAGAATATCAGATCAAAGTGCCAAGTTTAGAGAATACAAAAATATAAATATAACAGTAAATGCATTTTGCATATAATTAGGCTTCATTTTTTATTTTTTGTGCCCATCCCAGAGGTGCAATATTGTTTTAAACAAGATGACTGGAAAGAACTGAATTTTTCCTATTTTTATGCCTAATTTGTTGTCAACTGACAAAGTAATTGCAGAGAAAATGTCAATGTTAAAGTTTACCACGGACACACAGACACACAGACGCACAGACACACACACACAAGGGACACGTGACAAAATGGCGGAGACTACACTCAGCAGATAATTTCTTCGCGGTACGAAGTTGTCGCAGACGTTTTGCAGACATGAGAACAAGAAAATCGAGCGGGAAACCAGTTGCAGCTGCACACAGTAAAACCGCTCAGAACAATGAGGCGACCGGACTCCTCCTTAAAACCGGTGAGTCCGTGAAGGTTTTGCGAAGCGAGTCTGGGAGTACTGAACGTACAAAGCGGTTGTCTAATCCCACCGACACGAGTTCCACGACTACAAGACCCATGAGCAATCTCAGTTCCATTCCCGAGATGTCCGACACGATCATGGATCTAAGAAAAATAATAATGGTTTTGTGTGATCGTGTCTCTTCCCTGGAAGCAACTGTACGGGGACAACAGGAGCCAACAAAACGTTGCGGAATGGAACCTGTTTCCATGACAACACAGGCAACACAAACTGAAAGCCCCAGTCTTAGCCCCAGCCCCAGCCCTACACCTACCTACGCCGACGTGGCCAGAGTTCCCTCACCTGAGAACCCGGCAGCAGACAAAAAACGAGCAAGCCACCAAGACAAAACTGCCCTTCAAAAGAAGAAAAAAGAAGTTGAAAAATCGGTGACGTCTTGTGACGAAAAGACGATGGATGACGTAAAAAGTACAAAGTCTGGAATTACATGCTCTGCGCAGAAAGAAGAAAACGGGGAATTACCCAAGGTAATAATTCTCCATGATTCCGTGCTCAACCGTGTGCAGGAAAACAGACTGGGCAGATCATACCACTTCAAAGCCTCCATGCAAAAAACCCACACAGTGTCTGAAACCAGAATTTTACTTCAAGCTGTCACCACCACAGAGAAAAAGCCTGAAGCTGTTGTCATTCATTGTGGCATCAACGACTTAAGATCAAAAGATACAACAGAAGTCAGTAATTTCTTTACCTCAACATTGAAAGACACTGCAAAGAAAAATCCAACAACAAAGTTCATCGTAAGTTCAGCAACCACCGTCAAAGATTCAAAACTGGAGGTCAAGAGACAACTGTTCAACGCAATGGTGGCTTCGGAACTGTTTGACGAAAAAAACATATCATTTATAAAGAACGACAACCTCAAGACCAACGCCCTCAGAGACGCTGTCCACCCCAACGGCAGAGGAGCCAGCATCCTCGCAGGAAACATCGGGCGACATGTTCGAGATCTTTTCTGGGAAACACCGAAGAAATCAACACGCAGAGCCAGGTTCCACCATCACCAGAACCCCGCCCCCTTTCATCACAGCTGGTACAATCCTTACGACGCACTGATGGACTGGCCAGTGTTTTATTAACATTTGCGTCAACTTCTGCCTGGCACTGATAAACTTTTGTGCTGAGCGATATTCTTGTTTTGCTGAGTGACCTTTCTTCCTGCCGTTTGCAAGTGCATTTTTTGTTGACAATATTTAGACTATTATTTTTGTTTCCCGTTTCCTTTCATTTACGGTTTATTTTCACCATCATACAGTTTGATTTATTCATAGTATTGATAACATTATTTGCCTATCTGATAGGAAAGATAATCAGTAATGAAAAAACAAACGCAATTGCAAATTAGGCTGCTCCAGTGGAACTGCAGATCTATTCTATCTAACCTGGCCTATTTGAAACATTTTCTAGCATCAAGTAAGTGTGATGTTTTGATTCTGCAGTCACTTAATATCAGTGCATGTAAGCTTCCCAAACTTCCAAATTATTATTTTCCACCAGTATATGAAACTGGGAACGAGGGCAAGAAGATAAGTACTGCTATTTATATACTTAGGGAATTACAGTATAATCTATGTGAGTCTCCTGTTTTAAAATCTATTGCAAGCTTTGACATACACTCTTGTGCAGCTACAGTAAAATTTAGCAACAAGCTAATTCTTAACGTACTTTCCGTTTATCTTCCGAAAGGTCCAAACGATCGAAATACTGAGTGGCTTAGAACATTACAAGAACAACAGCCTGGTAAATGGGTAATAGCTGGTGATTTCAATGCTCACGCTCCATTCTGGGAAAAGGACTGTAAAACTGTAACAAGCAATCGGTTAATAGAAAACATCACAGACAGCCCCTTTTATCTTATGAATGATGGTAGTGTTACTAGAATTCCTGACGTCTCAAAACACAGACCAACAGCAATTGACCTGACACTAATATCCCCGGAGCTAGTCCCATCATGTACCTGGGAAACACATAAAGACACATTGGGAAGCGACCATGTGCCTATCATCATTACAATCGCTGATGATGATAATCAGCCTGATAATAACGTCGACATAATTCCAAAATATAAATATAAAAATGCAAATTGGGATTTATTTCAAAACATTCTTACCTCTCACGATTTTGAAAAACTTGAGAATGAGAGTGTAGATGTAATGTATTCAAATTTTACAGAAGCTGTGTTATCAGCAGCTGATATGTCGATACCAAAAGTAAAGGCTGTGAAGTCAGGTGACCGTTCAGGCAATGTCTGGTGGAATGATGCATGTGAAAAGGCAGTTAGTTACAAGAAAGAAACATTTAAGAACTACCTCGCGGACAGTAAGCCCCCAAACCACAAAGAAATGAAGAAAGCAAACACTCAGAGTAATATGACTGTAGCCCAAGCTAAAAAAGATCATTGGTCATCATCTTGTTCACAAGAAATTTCAGATCATAAAGACTTTAATAAAGTTTGGACAAAAATGAAAGAAATGAAAAATGGAATAAAGTTACCAAGTTGCCCAATATCAAATGACCCACAAAACAAGTTTCTATCAGATCAGGAAAAGGCAGAAATCTTTGTTGAAATGTTTGCGAAAAATAGCAAATACGAAGGCTTATCACCTGAGTGTAAAACACACAGAGCCAGGGAAGAAAATAGTGCTTTATACAGTGATCCCATTCCGCAAAATGACTTGTGGTTTAATTCTCCTATTACATATGAGGAGTTACAATCCGCTATAGCTTCCCTTGGCAATAAAAAAAGTTCAGTTGGAATCGATGCACTATCGAATGTGATGCTAAAACACATCCCAAAAAATTGTATCGTTTTCCTACACAAAATATATCAGAAATGTTGGACATCTGGAACTGTACCACAGATATGGAAAACATCAATAGTTGTACCGGTTTTAAAAGCAGGAAAACCTAAACGTAATAAAAATAGTTACAGGCCTATTGCTTTGACCTCGCATGTCTGTAAATTGATGGAAAAAATAGTCCTGTTTAGAATTATAACTTACTGCGAAAAATACAATATCATTCCAGTGAACCAGGCTGGATTTAGAAAAGGAAGATCAACGGTCGAACACCTAGTAAAGATTACAACTCAAATAAAACATCAGTTTGCCCGCAGAAAAAGTGTCCTCGCAACGTTTTTTGACGTAAAAAAAGCCTACGATCAGGTTTGGCACAAACGTCTTTTATTCAAACTGAAATCAGTTGGAATATCTGGTAATCTCTATGAGTATATTAAAAGTTTTTTATCTAATAGAATTATTCAAGCAAGGGTGGGAACACATTATTCTTTGCCACATAAACTTGACATGGGAATTCCACAGGGCTCAGTTATAGCCCCTATTCTCTTTAATATTCTTATTCAGGATCTACCAAAGGCATTGTCAAATCGTGTAGTTTTAGTACAGTATGCTGATGATATATGTATGTGGATGGGTGTCAATCTAAAAAAGTCAACCCCACAAAGAGCACAGAATTATATACGTCGTTTGTATCAGTCTGATCTCGATAACATTGGTAACTATATGTTTGACAATGGTCTAGCTTTGTCGACTGAAAAAACATGTATGATGTTGTTTAATTCAGGTGGTAACCCATCTAGCACACCCATTTTTAAATTACTTGGTGACGTCATTGATTATAAACAGGTAGTGAAGTTTTTAGGCGTTTATCTTACTTCAAAGCTGACATGGAACATTCACTTTGATTACATCTTAACAAAGGCAAGGAAAAGTATCAATTTTATGAAAATTATAAGCCGCTTACCCTGGGGAATGGATACAAAAACATTGATTCATCTTGCCATGGCCCTTGTAAGATCTAAGATAACCTATGCACAAGAAATATTTTTCAGTGCACCTAAATATCTATTACAAAAGATTCAAAGTGTAGACTGTAAGGCTATCAAAATTGCCCTCGGAGTGCCCTCTCATGCATCCAATCAGGAAACATACAAAACAGCCGGAATTCTTCCCTTAAATGAACATCGTGAGTTAGCAACAGCAAAATTCGCTGTGAGGTACACTTCAATGACAAAAAATTTCATTGCTGATGAACTGACAGTAAGATCAGACATTGATTTTCCTAAAAGAGCTAAAGCCATCTCTTCACAAGAAACAGTTGCAACTTACATTTCAAATCTGTTAAAAGAATCTGAAGTTAACATGAAAGAGTTAGCTGCAAAACCACATCATTCTCCTGTTCCTTTTTGGGAAATGTTGAAAGCGGATTTTGATATCACTTATTCTGAAACAAAAAAGGAAGAAAACATCAATATCACGACAAGTACTGCCAGAATTCATATAACAGAAAAATATCAGAATCATCTCCATGTATTTACAGATGGATCTGTTCTTGATGACAAAAACGCTGGTGCGGCTTTCTATATTCCTGCCTTTAAAGTTGAAAAATCTTACTTTATTGGAAAACACCTTTCCATATTCACAGCTGAGCTAATTGCTATTATACAAGCTCTGAACTACTTAGTGAGCCATCAAATAGTTTTCTCGAAAATAGCATTCTTTGTTGATTCCAAATCAGTACTTTATGCTCTAGAACTATTCAGCCTTGAAACAAGACCTGACTTAGTTATTGAGGCAAATCATTTGGTACATTGTTTAAGGATTAAAGGGACTGAGGTAAGTTTTTGTTGGGTGCCTTCTCATGTGGGCATTCTTGGCAATGAAACTGTTGATAAAGCAGCTAAAAGAGGAGCGCAAGATTCAGAACAATCGACAAAAATCCATGTCCGTCTCTCCGTGAAAGAGGCATACACTTTGTTAGAAAAATCAGCATGGGGTCGATTTCATAACCGATGGAAGTTAAAGTTTTTAAACCATAAAGGAACATTATTCCCCGAGAATATTATTAAAGAAAAGATACCGAATCCATCAGCTTGCTATACAAGATTAATAACCTCTACTTTCTTCCGTATAAAACTTGATGCGCTGAAGATAAAGTATAGTAAAAATGTTACATGCATCTGTGGTAAGCAGTTCAGCTTGCATCATTGTTTGTTTCACTGCCAGCAGTTACGTACCTTCTTGCCCAAGTATTTCAAAGAGAATAATAATTCTGCAGATGATTTTTGTAAAGTTATTTCTGACGAGGTTCTTATGGTCGAACTTTCACAGGCATTAGTTCATAGCCCTATTTCTACATTCCTTTAATGCACTTCAGAATTGTGTTAATGGTTTCTGATTATTATAATTATTATTATTGAATTGTTACTGTTAAATGTAATAGCATGTTAGTTATACCCCATGCCCCCACCCCACCCCACCCCACCCCTTTAATTTTTTTTTTTTTTTTTTTTTTTTTTTTTTTAAACGTCTAATATCACTGATAGTGAAAAGACGCTAAACAAAAGAACGAACACACACACACACACACACACACACACACACACACACACACAGACAACCGAACACCGGGTTAAAACATAGACTCACTTTGTTTACACAAGTGAGTCAAAAACGGACGATCACCATTTGGATGCTCTGCACAATAGGATGATTCCCTTTATCAAATACAACCCACCAATTTTCTCCAGCAGCATCGTACATCTGACATCAAAACAATTAATTACGATCACTTACAAATAAGTTAGAATTTCTGATTTTCTTATGACAGATATTTCCCTGATATTGAAAACAGCTTTAGAAGATGCTTTTTGTTCTGGACCACGGGAGTTGTTTTTGTTTTTTTTAATATTCAAAACTAGATCAGGATTTGATGTCATCATTTTCCAGTCACACTAACAACTGACAAAAAAAACAACCCAATTTGGAAGCAACACTGAAGCAAAAAGAAAAAAGAAAAAAAGAAAAGAAAAAAAAAAAAACAGAGAGAAAAGCTATTGGCCAGGCAGCATCCAAACCATTCATCCAGTGCAATTTTATCTCCCTGGAGTCATCTAGACGTTTTCCATTCGTTTCCTTTCTTCTTTTGTTCTTTTATCTCATAATTCGCAGAGCTCGTTTCTTGTTTTATCTGATAACCTGCAGAGCGAAAAGACGCGTCGGACAGAAAAGAAAAAAAAAGTTGATGTACAATCCTTATACAGACATTCTAAAGAACGGAGGACGGTGACGGAGCCACACACATGCCTGCTAGCAGTGCTTCACCTCTGACGTAGTGTGTCCTCGTGATGTGTTGTCTCAGTCAGGCAGGGGTAAGGGGTTGGGGTGTGTGTGTGTGTGTGTGTGGGGGGGGGGGGGGGGGGGGGGGGGCGAGGGGGGGCAAGGGGTGGGTGGAGTCTTTCATCAAGGGAAATCAATAGTATGTATTCCCCCCCCGCCCCCCCCCCCCCCCCCCCTTCGGTCCAATGCCACCCGTCTCCCCTCTGCACATGACGGAAGAGAAAGAAAGACAGACGAGACCTGCAGGAGTTGTGTAAGAAAGCAGGCTATATCTGACCTTGGCCTTCGCTGGATTTGGTCCGGACTTGATTTCTCGCAAGATTAGTTGGGTGTGTTCCCCCCCCCCCCCCCCCATCTCATTGTCTGCAGATCTTGCGGCGTTAAAGGATTTATTGAAAACTGCCTGCCTGGCTGTTTGTGTTGCTATTTCTGGATGCACTGCCCATTAGCGAACAGCAGATGATAGAGAGGGAACGAGAAAGCATGCAGAAGTACTGTGGATATTGAACAAGTTATAACATTGTTTGCATCAGTTACAAAGCACGTATTGCATTGTCGTCCCTAGGGCCCCCCCCCCCCTCCACACACACACACACACACACACACACACACACACACACAGAAGAGAGAGAGAGAGAGAGAGAAAAAGACAAGACAAGACAAATGGTTTACTGACTTAAGCCTTCCTCATATCAGGGGAGGGGGTTAAAGAGGAAATCGAAAGCACCAAAACATATTGTAAAATGTTCTTCCACACTCTCCGATACACACATAAGCGCACACACTGTGACGTTCACTGAGAGAGAGAGAGAGAGAGAGAGAGAGAGAGAGAGAGAGAGAGAAGAAGGATTGAATTGAATATATCTTATTTTCTGAGGGTAATCAAATAAGGAAGACAATGTTTTTTTTTCCATCCAGCTCTCAACATTGAAACAAATGAAAGAACCTAGACTAAAATAGATATTCAGAGAGAGAGAGAGAGAAACAGACAGACAGACAAACAGACAGGGAGGCAGAGAGATACGGATGGGCAGAGAGAGAGAGAGAGAGAGAGAGAGAGAGAGAGAAGGAGAGAGAGACACAGACAGACAGACAGACAGATAAATATATAGGGAGGCAGAGAGATACGGATGGGCAGAGAGAGAGAGAGAGAGAGAGAGAGAGAGAGAGAGAGAGCGATCCCCACAAGAAACCTTTGCAACTCACCCAGCTTCTAAAAAAAGGTATCTTGTGCCAGAGCACGTGACAGCTCTTGCATTCCGAAGAAAGTAAAAAAAAACAAAAACCAAAAACCAAAAAAAAAACAAAAAACCTGCCACTCCTTGCTGCCGAAAACAAACCATCCAGCCAATCAGGAAACAAACCATTCAATAAGCAATCCAGTCCGTCGACTGAAAAACAACAACGACAAATAAAACCCAACAAACCCTACCCTGTTTATATTCAAAGTTTGGAAAGACTCTTCCGAGTAAAAACTTAATTATCTCCCCCACCACTTGATCACACACACACACACACACACACACACACATACACACACACACACATATATATCGATATATCTATGTACCTATATATATGTATATATATATATATATATATATATATATATAGAGAGAGAGAGAGAGAGAGAGAGAGAGAGAGAGACTACACAGACACGGACACACAGACAGACAGACAGACAGGCACACACACACACACACACACACACACACACACACACACGCACCGCGTGCGCACGCACACACAGCCCCGCGGCTATGTAAAAGTAACAAATCAATTCGATTTTCTCAACTTTTTTTTTCTGTATGTGTATTTGATTATCCAACAGGGTAATGTTGTGTCACACAAACTTTCTTTCGGTCTTCCAACTTTGCTCAGCATCAGGCATTCAAGGAAGTGACAAAATCGGATTTAATAAGCTTTTTCTTATAAGCTCCAAACATTGCTCAGCCCGAAGAACAGTCAGTGGCAGAAAAATCAATTATACACACTTTTCTTAGGAACATTATAATCTGCTTAGAATGAATACTAGATTCAGTCACAAACGCGTTCATTGGTATATTGCGGTTGTATGTATGTATTTACTACTCGATATTTTAGAAGACATCTATTTCTTGTATCTCAACAATCGATAGAGCGATTTACAAACTGAAGATGTACGAAAGTGTTCTTTACCAATGGTTATTCATTCCATCTTAAAACAAGAGAGGCAAGGCCTTCAAGACTCACTTGTGATACACTTTAAAAAAATCCAAGCTTTTTATGTATTGAGTATAATTTCAAAATGTAATGTTTAAGATGAGAAAGATCAGTTTAAAGCAAATTAAGTCCCCTAGCATTAATTACAGAGTAATTTCCCTTTTTTACTATCTGCACCAAAACGTTTGCAAAATAAGTAAAACTTCCATGCTTAGCAAAAGAAGTTCCTGTTTGAACAAAAAATGATAACAATGACTGCTCTTGTTGTTGGGTCAGAATATCAGATATTTGCAGAGAAAATGTCAATGTTAAAGTTTACCACGGACACACAGACACACAGACACACACACACACACACAGACACACACAGACACACACACACACACACACACACACACACACACACACACACACACACAACCGAACACCGGGTTAAAACATAGACTCACTTTGTTTACACAAGTGAGTCAAAAATATCATTACTTGAAAAAAATGTTTCCTATGTTTGACGTCAGGTTATATTAGTGTGGTGATGAATGGTTGTATGTTTTATTTCTATTTCAAGCAAAAATATAATCAAGACCAGCCCCCCTGTCCAAATTTTAAAACAAATCTGTGCAGTGTATTTCATAAGCTGCTGAAGACATTACTGACCTTTTGTGCTGACACGCAACTATACTGGTGTCATTGATATATATTGTCTACATTTCAGTTTTCAGTATGACATGTTTCAATGATGTTATGTGAACAAAGTACATTATAATTGTAGAGTTAAGCGTAATTACTTTCGTTTCATTTCTTCATGTTATTGATTAGAACTACAAAGACATGAACAAGAAGGAAACAACAGAAACTAAGAAAGGAAAATAGTGAAAGGAGAAGTAATCATTTTTTTCTGACGACGGTGAATGCACAGGCTTTGCAGAGAACTCTTTGAAAGAGAAAACCGCGGGCGAAAAACTACGGCATCGGCTTTTCTGCCAAACAGCGAAACTAATTTGCTGAGGTAGCTTGGGATAACAACGATCATCACACACAATAATAACAATAGCATCAACACGAACAAAATCTCATCAGTCATTACGTCCAAGGTACAGCCCATTACATCTACACACAAGAAAAACACAGAATCTGTGCCTGTACAATTAAACAGTTTGACTGAATAAAATGACTAAAAAAGCAAACAATCAACAATATGAATCTTTGTCCAAACGAGTGATTTTCTGAATAAAATACAAACCCTCAAGTCTGTCCAATTTCTATCGTACATTTGACAACAAAACTGTGAATCACAATCATTTGAAGAGAGTTTTTTCTGATCATCCTTTGAAAATCAAGTATTTTGCATTTGCAGACTGTATGTGAGAAGTTGCTTAGTGGACAAGACCTTGGAATACGTGCCTTAGGTTTTACTTTGTAGTTAAAAGCTGGAGAAGGTGATCAGATTTCGATGCAGATGTTTTCCAGTCAAGCTCGCTCAGAAACAACAGGCAATAGAAAGAATCCAGTTTTCAAGCAACACCGTGTAAAAATGCATCAGACAAAATTACAAAATGGAAATGTATTGGCCAGGCAACATCAGCGCCATACATCCAGTCCAATTCCATCTCCAAGGGGTCATCAGAGCCATACATCCAGTCCAATTCCATCTCCAAGGAGTCATCAGAGCCATATATCCAGTCCAATTCCATCTCCAAGGAGTCATCAGAGCCATACATCCAGTCCAATTCCGTCTCCAAGGAGTCATCAGCGCCATACATCCAGTCCAATTCCATCTCCAAGGGGTCATCAGCGCCATACATCCAGACCAATTCCATCTCCAAGGAGTCATCAGAGCCATACATCCAGTCCAATTCCATCTTCAAGGAGTCATCAGCGCCATACATCCAGTCCAATTCCATCTCCAAGGAGTCATCAGCGCCATACATCCAGTCCAATTCCATCTCCAAGGAGTCATCAGAGCCATACATCCAGTCCAATTCCACCTCCAAGGAGTCATCAGAGCCATACATCCAGTCCATTCCATCTCCAAGGAGTCATCAGAGCCATACATCCAGTCCAATTCCATCTCCAAGGAGTCATCAGAGCCATACATCCAGTCCAATTCCACCTCCGAGAAGTCGTCAGAGCCATACATCCAGTCCATTCCATCTCCAAGGAGTCATCAGATCGCCCATACTATTTCCTTTGCTTTTTTTTCTTTTCTTTCCTGTTAATCTGCAGAAGGAAAAGACGCATTCGGCATAAAGAAAAGCTGATGTACGACGCATGTACAGACATTCCAAAGTGGGGAAGAAGATGACATAGCCACACATGCCTTCAGCAGTCCTTCGCCTCTGACTCTGTGTGTTCTGGTGATATGTTGTCCCATTCAGGTAGGGGGAGGGCGGTAATTTCATCATGGGAAATTAATTTTCCTCGCTCCAAAGCAGCCCGTCTCTTTTCTAAGCAATGCAGAAAGAGAACTGAGGACAAACGAGACATGCTGGAGATTTGTTAGAAGGAGTGATAGATTTGACCTTGGCCATTGCATTGTTAGAATTTGTTTGGATTGGTTTCTTTAATGAATGTGCTGTTGGAATTTGTTTGGATTGGTTTCTTTAATGAATGTGCTGTTGGAATTTGTTTGGATTGGTTTCTTTAATGAATCTGTTGTTGGAATTTCGTGTTGATTGGTTTCTCGGATAATTCGGTTTTATTTCTTTCCTTTCTGTTCCATTCTTGTGGGCCAAAAGATTGGCTGAACATAACTTTGATGTGTCTGCCTCTATTTGTAGACGCAGCAATACCTCTGAGCAACATAAGACCAGGGAGAAGGAAGGAGGAGGAACCATACAAAAGTGGCATGAGTTTAGGACGGAACACTTACTGTTGGTGAAATAATTACAATGCACACAATGCCCATAAAAATGTGAAAAAAAAAAAATCAAATAAGAAACGAAACACATTAGCTAAACAACACCTGACCCCATACATCCAGTCCAATCTCATCCCCAGAGAAGCACGTAATCACACACATTCTTTCTTTCGTTTCTTTGTTCGTTTCATCGGATAATGTACAGAACGAAAAACATCTGTCGGACAGAAAGAAAGAAAAGCTGATGCACGATCCTTATACAGACATTCTAAAGAACGCAGGACGGTGACGGAGCCACACATGCCTGCTACCAGTGCTTCACCTCTGACATACTGTGTCCTCGTGATGTGTTGTCTCAGTCAGGCAGGGGGTGGGGGGAGTTATTTCGTCAAGGGAAATCAACGGCATGTACTTATTTTTCCCTCGGTCCAGAGTGACTGCACTTCTCACTTTCTCCAAGCAAGGCGGGAAGAGAAAGGGAGATAAATGAGACATGCAGGAGGTGTTTGTGAGAAGGCGTGATGGACCTGACCTTGGCGATTGCACAGAGAGAGAGAGAGAGAGAGAGAGAGAGAGAGAGAGCAAGGGAGAGACAGAGAGAATGTGTGTGTATGTGAGAAAGAGAGAGAGAGAGAGAGAGAGAGAGAGAGAGAGAGAGTGCGTATGTGTGTGTGTGTGTGAGAGAGAGAGAGAGAGAGACAGAGAGACAGAGAGAGAGAATGTGCGTGCGTATGTGTGTGTGTGTGTGTGTGGGAGAGAGAGAGAGAGAGAGAGAGAGAGAGAGAGAGAGAGAGAGAATGTGTGTGCGTATGTGTGTGTGTGTGGGGGGGGAGAGAATGTGTGTGTGTGTGTGTGTGTGTGTGAGAGAGAGAGAGAGAGAGAGAGAGAGAGAGAGAGAGAATGTGTGTGCGTATGTGTGTGTGGGGGGGGGGGGGAGAGAGAATGTGTGTGTGTGTGTGTGTGTGTGTGTGTGTGTGTGTGTGCGTGTGTGTTTGTGTGAGAGAGAGAGAGAGGGGGAAGGAGACAGACACAGAGAACAGAACAGAAACGAGTAGAAAGTGCACGCCCTTGTTTGTCACTTAACCAGCCTGAAAGAGAAAAGTAAGCTCACAAGGAATTTCTCGTTTCGAACGCAACAAAAAGCCATGCCCCAAATTCTGAACCTTTTCTGGCAGCCGCTGTCAGAACTCACGTTACTGTCGTCCAGATTTTCTTTTTTCTTTTTTTTTTTAACCGTCCGAAGTTCCCTCCAAAGCTGGTTGGACCCAAATCCACACCGTGAACAGCTGATTGAGCTGT
>NC_134894.1:36719721-36724721 GCF_041734735.1 Babylonia areolata
GAGAGAGACAGAGACAGAGACAGAGACAGAGACAGAAGGCATTCATACAGTGTGAATTCATGCTGTCAAGAATTTCTTTCCCATGATCCAAATTGAGAGGAGCATAATGTGGAGCATAATGTGGTCAGGCCCAAGGCACTGTGTGCTTCAGCGGGCCAAGGGATGTCACTGACACACGGTCTGGGACACTTCTTCCCTCCCTTCCCCGTCCTGCCATCTGATGCTCCGTTCCACGTGCTTTGCAGAGACTGGCGGCTGGTGAGGAAGATGGCTATACTCCTGAGGATGATTGAAGAAAACTGCGGTTGTAAGCCTTTTTTTTTTTTTTTTTGACAGAACGAGTCAGATCGATGCCTCCTTTATCCTTTCTTCTTTGTCTTCCTCTGTCAATCTGTGTCTGTGTTTTTCTGTGTCTCTTACTCTCTGTCCACCCCCTCTCTATCTGTGTGTCTCCCTCCCTTTGATGACATCATCATCATCATCATCATCATCATCATCATCATAACGATGATAGTAACTACTACTGCTATCATCTTTCATGTCGTTATCATCATCATCATCATCATCGATGTCATCTCCATCATCATTACTATCATCACAATCCTCGTTGTTGTCATTGTCATTGCTGCAGCCAACTTGCACATTGTTATCAAATTCTTATCTTTATTGTTGTTTTCGTGTTGTTGTTAGCTGCTGGTGCCTTATGTAAAACAACAACAACAACAACAAAACAACACAGCCACCTGTTCTTATTTGTTCATATCAAGTCACGCGCTGGTTCATCTATCACATCCCTTTGCTTTAACAGCCTAGATGGAAAGTGCTATCAACCAGACAGGTCGCCAGGAGGTCACGCAGCGGAGAAAACCCTGCCTTACCAGTGCTGTGCTGGGTGTTTGTTCAGACTCACGACAATGTGTACAACGTCCCCAGATGAAGAAGATCACTGGGTGCTCCACAGCCAGACAGCATGATTGCCTGCATCACTGTCTTCTCCACCCCATCCCTTGAAGAAGAAACGGGTTATACGGTGCAGACATTCAAGACGAGTCGCCCTAAATCGCCCCAAACGGTCTCCAAAAATTGGATGGCTCTTTGTCAATGGCAGTGAAAATGGAGCTGGGCAATCCTCAGTGATTGATTTCAAAGGTCAATTGGGCAAATCTGTAGCCGGTCCCCACAGAGTTATGAACTAAATCCTTATCTAGTCACCTCCCAAGTAGCCTGGTAGTATTGAACAGTCTGTATAACCTTCGACGAAATGAAAAGAAAAAAAAAAGTCACACAATGTTCTTCATAGAGAAAAAATAAAGTAAGTGCAGACATTTCGGTGTGAACGTAATTTCCCTTCTACAGATCTATTCTGATTTCCGCAGAACACGCAAGTCAGCATAATATGCAGTTTTCGTTGACAATAATTGTTTGGTAGTGAATTATTGTTTTTATCATTATTTTTTTAATTGTAGCATGTACCCCCATGTCATTGGGGTTGTTGAAATATTGACACTATGTGTCACTGAGTTCTGGGGGAGGATGGTTACTTCTCTGAGATTTCTCTGGCACTGGAGGGGTGGGGGGGTTCCTCTTATAAATAGTAGAATCCGGCTCCTCCTCCTCTCCTTCCAGCCCCATATACCCACCCTTTACCAGTCTCTGCTGTCTCTCTTGTCAGTCAGTCAGTCAGTCAGTCAGTATGTCTGTCTGTCTGTCTGTCTGTTTGTCTCTCTAAGTCATAGTTCTCTTAACATTTCTGTCTGTAAAGTAAACACTAAGACATAATTTCTTTCCTAATTATCCATGCCTACACGTTTTGATTTTTCTTTATTCTTTTCCTCGGTTAGTTTCTTATATCTGATTGTTTAAATCACACTTTGGATACAACCCAAACAATAATTTTTTGCTCTCTCTCTCTTTTTTTTTTTTTTTGGGTGGGAGGGGGGGGGGGGGTGGAGAGGGGGCAGGGGGCGGGGGGAAGGGTGCGCCAGAGATATTGACAATAATTCATGTCCAAGATGCGCGCGCGCGCTCTCGAGCGTGTGTGTGTATGTGTGTGTGTGTTGATGTGTGTGTATATGCGTTGCAATATCAATTTTATGTATTTGTGTGTACTTTACACATTTGGAAATTTCCCTTTATGATGCATTTTTACTGCGTATTTGTTTTATTTCCCTTTCTGATGACGGCATGACGAAAACAAGCTAAATGTGCCTATTTTTTCATTTCCTCAAAAAAACATTCATTCAGTCTCTATCTCTTTGTCTCTGTCTCTGCCTCTCTCTGTCTGCCTCTCTCTCTCTCTCTCTCTCTCTCTCTCTCTCTCTCTCTCTCTCTCTCCTTATCCATAACACACGATAAGGGCTGTTCTTTGCAAATTATCCAAAGTGACTGAAGGTAATCCTTGCTGATGCTAGTTTTGAAAGACCATTCCTTTTTTTGTTTATTGATTTTCTGTATCCTATTTTAGATTATGCATATTATATATGAATGCTAATTGATGATTTTTTTTAATGTATGTGCTCCTACAATGAAATGAGCCTTTTGGTCTAATCAGTAAACCATTCAGATTCAGAAATTTCCGCCCCCTCTTTCTATCTTTGTGTGCATTGTACAAAATAGCTTGTCTTTCCGAACATGTTGTATACATACAGACTCTACCCTTCTTGCTCTGGTGCTTTGCGCCAATGGCCAACACGTGCACATACACTGTGATCAAATTAATCAATAATAATACAAAAAAAAACGTCCCGTCTTCTGTCTACTAGCAACGGTCATTGCAATCCAGGAAGAAGCAGCGGCAGAAACATAGAGATTGTGAACAGTACATCTTTCAGTGACAGCCAGACCCTTCACAGCGATGAAAAGAAATAAACCTAATCTCGCGAGAAATCAATCCAAACAAATTTGCAACAACGCAATCGCCAAGGTCAGATCCGTCACTCATTTTCACAAACCTCCAGTGTTCTTTCCTCCTCCTCTGTCCCCCTTCCTCTCCAGTCTTATGCTGGAGAGAGAGAGAGCTAGAGAGGCCGTATGCTTTTGGGGCGAAGGAAAACATACACGCCATTGATTTCCCTTGACGAAATGACCGTCCTCCCATATCCCTCTCCTGTCTGAACGAGACAACACATCACGAGGACACACGATGTCAGAAGCCAAGCAATGCTGCAGGCATGTTCGGCTCTGTCATCTTCTTCCACGTCATGGAATGGTCGTACAGGGATCGTATATCATGCTTTGCGTTTTTTGCCTGACGCGACGTTTCCTTCTGCAGATTATCAGATGAAACAAACAAACAAGCAGAGGGAAGAATGTGTGCGATTTCATGTCTCCCTGGGGATGAAAGTGGACTGGATGTATGGCTCAGATGTCACATGGCTGATGTGTTTCCTTTTCTTGGTTGACGTGTTTTTCTATTGTTCTGCTTGCATATCGGGTTCTTTTTTTATGCTGTCTCTTGTATCTGAGCTGCCGTGATTGGAAAATAATCAAATCAAAACCCGATCAACTCTTGTTGCGTAAATGTACGGAAAAATCAAAGATCGCTGTTCTCTTGGTTTTGTACACACAAATTAGGCAACTCCAAAACATGACAGAAAGTCAGGGAATTTAAAATATTTGTTGATTATCACAGGAAGAATCACTCATACGTGCACACATGTGATTATTCAAATTGTTGCCAGATATGCATGTTTAAGATAGTTACTGGGGCGGATTGGATACACTGCAATTGATAAAGGGAATTGTCTGATTGGATATAGCATCCAAACGACAGCCTTTTCTTGTCACTGTTATAAATTACATATGTACACGTGTAATTTTGGTTTCTATTCTGTATTTCGGGCACGATAACTGATGAGGCATGTTTGGTCGTTGTGATAGTTACATGTTCCGCAATACCTCTTCAAGAAGCAAAAGTTGTTGCACAACCAATGACAATTTGGGTGGGGGTGGGGGTGGGGGTGGGGTGGGGTGGGGGTTGAGGAGGGGAAGGGCAAGCGCAAGACGTTCGTCAAACGTGCAGTTTGATCGCATTATCATCTTCGTAATCATCATGAAATTATTTTAAAAAGTATAATCTTCTTCCTTTTTTCCCCTATCGTCTTCCCCGTGTTACCGGTATTTTCTTCTTTCTTTTCGTTCTGCTTTTCATTTTTTTCCAATCTATAAAAACAATCAGTTTATCTAAAATACCATCAACTGATCGACATCCAATTCTTCAGATACTTTAAATTAAACCACGCAACGCAACCACGGGGCTAAGTGGGTCGGGTGTCACTGTGCGGTGTGAATGCTGAATCAGCGCAGGCACTATTGAACGCCACTGTGATGACAACGAAATAGGCAGAAAAACCGGAAACGAATGATATTTGTGTATATTTATCCCAGGGGTCTTTCCATTTATCAGGAGTCCATCGTTAAATACCTGCCAAGGCCGTCCTACACATGGCAGTATCTTGAGCAGTTTCACCAGAAATGCCAACGAAAGATCCTCGGCATAAATTGGCAAGACAGGGTCTCCAACCTCCATGTCCTAGAGAGGAGCGGCCTGCCCAGCATCAAGAGCCTGCTGATCCAGTGTCAGCTACGCTGGACAGGACACGTTGTCCGCATGACAGACACCAGAATCCCGATGATGCTTTTGTATGGCCAGCTGAAGGAAGGCCATCACGAACTTGGAAGACCCTGAAAGCGCTTCAAGGACACCTTGAAGACAAACCTCAAAGCCTGTGACATAGACATCGCTTCCTGGGAAACTGATGCCCTTGACCGCTCTCGCTGGAGGATGCTGTGCTGTAGTGGCATAAAGACGTTGGAAAACAAGAGAACACTGGTCATTGAGGAGAAGCGTGAGCGAAGGAAGCAGGGCTCAACTTCTGGAGACGTTTTCCCTTGGAACACCTGTTGGAAGTGCTGCGCATCCAGAATCGGCCTCTTCTCCCATATGAGGACACACACACCGATAGATAAGCCCGCCTGCCTACTCATCCGTCGGTCCGACG
>NC_134894.1:36729721-36764721 GCF_041734735.1 Babylonia areolata
CAGCAGACTGCAACACAAGTTTCGAACAAAAACGACTTGGGCATCGATGCCTCCAATTGCATGAACAGTCACAGGGTTTAGTGCGGGTGTTATGGCAGAATACATGGCAACATTGACAGGTCACTTGAGTGCAGAGACGTCTGAGAAACAGGAACATGCTCCAACAGCCTGATAGTAGGCAAGCGGAACTGGGCGAATCAGACGTTGTTGTGATATAATGTTCCTCTTAACCGTCTTCTCATGTCTCTCTCTCTCTCTATCTGTGTGTGTGTGTGTGTGTGTGTGTGTGTGTGTGTGTGTGTTTGTGTGTGTGTAATGGTACATAACAAGCTTTGCGAACAGCGTGTCAAGCTGCTGGTGAAAAACGAGCCAGAAACACAAAGCCACACACACTCAAACACGAATGCTACATGCACTTCATGGCGTTGTCCGGTTTTACCTGGAGTGGTAATCATTTCCTGCACTAACTTGACATCGACACTGAAAACTGCTGAAATGAGGTGAATATCGTTGGCATTTATTGTTATTCGAGAGGGGAAAAAAAAGACATTTTACTTGCGTGGTTTCCTGAATTCGCGTCGCGATGTGTCAGTGTACTGTATGTCGCACTGTATACATAGCTTGTACGTGGCTGGTTTTAAACCTTGTTCCTTCTCCCCACCTCTTCCCCCGCCATCCCCCTGTTTGCGTGGTCTTTGTTTATTTTACAGTTTAGTTCAGTTGTTCTGTTTATCATTAATGTCATCGACAAAGAAAAAAATACTGACATATTAGAATATAACTGTCTTCCTCTTTCGGTTTCGAATTCCAAATTCTGCACTTCCATCTGTTTTGATAATAATTTTTGTTTGTTTTGCGAATAATACTATGTTTGAAACAATACCATGTTTTCTTTAGAACACTATTGTTTTTTTTGTTCTAATGTTCAGATAAACCTTGGCTAGTTTCTATTCGTTTTGTTCCTCCTTTTCACTAAAATTTAACAAAAAGTCCATTGAAAGGGGGTGGGGGTGGGGATGGTAACGGAATGAACAGATGAGAAAGCCGGGAGCGGGAGGTGGAGGATTAGTGATTTGGGGGGTTGGGGAAGGGCGGATCGCTATAGTCACAGTTGTAGATGGACGTGAAACAAAAGAAGGAAATACACATTGAAAAATAAACGGAGTGTTCAATCAAGTTGTAGCACACAAGGGGAGCTGTCAGAGAGATGGACACTGTGACAGTCTCCACAGCAGGGAAGACTATCGCTCAGTCTGGTTCTTGACTGGCCGCTGATTTGGTCAGGAGGGGGACATTGGTAGATGTGTTGTGTTTGACATCAGTCAACGACAAAGAACATCACAGCAAAGAAACAAAAAAACTGAACATTTGTTCTTTACTGATCCCGCCCCCCTTTCCTAGCTTCTCTTCTCCCCTTCTGTCTCTCTATGTCTCTGTCTGTCTGTCTTTCTGTCTGCCTGTATTCTGTCTGTCTGTCCCTGTAGCTCAAGTAGCTTTAAAAAAAGTTAAGACAATACAGAGGACAAGGACCGGAAGTAAAAAAAAAAAAAAGAATGAAAAATTAACACACCAACACTTATCTCTTATCCTCAGAAATAAAGCACCTGTCTCTTTTTATATTCATTTCTGATAACTCTGTCAAAGTTGCGTTCAAAAGGTCACTTCCGACGCTGAGCAAGAAATTAAACTTTTGCAAGTATCTCAGAGTATCCCAAAAGGACTCTCGTAATTTTCCTCCATCCCAAACGTTTCCATCACACCATCTTGATTAATATAAAAAAAATAACCGAATCAGCAACAGCAAGAAATAAAAACAACAACCCCCCCCCCAAAAAAAAAAAAAAAAAAAAAATCCAACCAACAAACAAAAAAACAGTAGTAACAGGAGTAGAAGGACACAGTCACTCACATATGATCGTCCAGAATGGAGAAGGCCAGTGCACGAGTCAGCATCTCAGGTGCCCTGACGGTTCCTCAGGGAGCTAAGGGACCAAGCAAACAAGCAAGTAGCATTACCCGCAGGAGTAGCAGCAACGTCAGCAGGCAGGAGTAGTAGTAGTAGTAGTAACAGCAACAGCAGTATGTGTAACAGCCGCAGCAGAAATTGTGTTATTGTTGTGCTTCTTTTTCTTCTTCTCTCCCCCCCCTCCCCCTCTCCCCCTCCTTGTTCTTTTTCTCCCACTTCTTGTTGCTGCTGAATGAATCCTCGTAGTGTGTCTTTTAGAGACGTTTCCCAAACTGTTCCCAGAGCTGCGTATATTGGACAGAAGGTGGGATCCAGTGTATCGTAACTGTACTTTGAACAGACGGAATATAACCGGAGAGAGACAGCAATGTAAGGCGAGAGCAAAAGCGTTGTCTGTCTGCCCTGGTTCTGATCCAGACAGAGACTGTTGTTCCCGTGATCTCAGCACAAACACTACCCTGGGACATTTTCGATGTTGGCAAAATCAAGGTGCGGAAATGACAACCTGATCGAAGAGCTGACGAGAGGGATAATGAAATGGTTGAACAACTGAAATAGAACATCCGTAATTTTGTTGATTGAACAATCTGACCACAAGAATCCATTGATTTGATTGTCTGTAAACAACTGAAATAACTCATCCATAATTGAACAGTTTGATCACAAGAATCCATTGATTTGATTGCCTTTAGTATTCGCATTATTGTCTGTAGCGTTTGTTTGCTATTGCCTTTTTTTCATCGTTATTTTCATTGGCAGCATCCTCAGTTTTGTCATCCCATCTTGAACTACTACTACGTAACTATAATGGTAATGATTATGATTAAAATGACTAGTAAAATCGTCGTCGTCATTCCCGTGGTTGTTGTTGTTGTATGAATCCCTACCGGGAATCGTATCTGGAACAGTCAGCTATGGTTCTGGTTCACACTGAGATCGTTCCCTTGATACCAACACTGACATTGCCCCGGGTCGTTTTTGATGGGGGGGCCCAAATCCGGCACTGGACATAAAAGCCACACCACGGAACATCATGAGAGTTGGACGAGGGACATTATGATGTGGGAACAATGGCAGTAACTATTCTATGATTCTGTTGAGTGGACGGCCCAGCGCACGAATCAGCGTCCGTGTGCGTGGCTTTGCTGCTGCTGCTGTTGTTGTTGTTCTTGTCATCGTTATCATTATCTCCACAGTCATCGTGGTTTGTTTTGTTTCAGGACCTCTTGTCACCTTTTTCCCCCCACACGCATCTTACACACCTTCTCTTTACTTCTTTCTTGGGTCATAACTTCAAGATGATGATGATGATGATTATGACCATTACCGTTGTCATCGATTTCGCTGTAGTAGTTGTTGCTGTTTTGATCGTTGTTGTTGTTGTTGATTCTCCATTAATGATTTAAAAACAAATCTTGGTGTGATCTGGTTTTGGGTGCATGTCTTGTTGTGGAGAGGCTGTTTGCCCTGTGTGTGTGTGTGTGTGTGTGTGTGTGTGTGTGTGTGTGTGTGTGTGTGTGTGTGTGTGTGTGTGTGTGTGTGTGTGTGTGTGTGGCGGGGTGGTGAGTGTTCGTGCGTTCGTGTGCCTGAGTGTGTGTTGCATGGATGCGTTTTCTGGAGGGCGTCATAGGTGCGTGTGTGGTTTCCAATGTTCATTTGCGTGAGTTTTTTGTCGGTTTTTTTTCACGTGCTTCCGTGTGTATGAGTGTGGGTGGGTGGGGGTGGAGAGGAGTATTGATGGGGAGGAGGAGTTGGGAATTGTAAAGCGCTTTGAGCAGTATTTCTGGAGAAATGCGCTATATAAATGTCCATTATTATTATTATTATTATTATTACTCCACACAAGAATCATGAACGTTTGTGTTGTTATTGTTCCATCGTAGTCATCATCATGAGCATCATCATCATTATCATCGTCACTGTCATCCAAAAATGATTTCTTGCCACCTTCTTCCTCACCTCTACCTCAGATTCCCTTTCATCTAATCTTAAATAATGAATCCGTAATAATAACACCGATGAAAATGATGACGATGATCGTATTCGTCCTCTCTTGTCGCAGCTGTTGTTGTTATTGTCGTTGTTGTTAAACTGATCCGTACAGGGCATTTTTTGGAGACTTTGCTCATGGAGACCACGTTGATCCCAGAAGTTTCGCAGATTGGGGAGATGGGTGGTATTCAAAGAAGTCGAACCGGTGGGTTTTTTCCGGCGTTTAAATTTTTTTTTTTACTTTTTATTATTTTTTATTTTATTTTTTTTGTGGTCGAAGAAAGTTACCAGACAAAGGATTACCAGATGGCAGCAAGGCAAGGCGAGGTGAGCGATAAAGATGAATCGACGTCCTCTTGAATTATATCCACTCTAGCTCCGGCTCAGACTGAGATCATTTTCTTGATCCCAACATAGACATCACCCAAGGTCGTTTTTGAGGGGTGGGGGGGGCTTAATCAGTGCAAGCCGTACTATAGACTGATGCCTGAACGATGGTAGTGCATCTGAGATTATTGAGTTGACGGTTTTATTATACATTATGAGATTCATAGGAATGCACTGGCTGGGCTGTGTGTTATGTGATTTGTCTTCTTTCATGTACGTGCTGCGTTGCATTTTAGGTCCGAGAAGTGTGTGTATGATAATGGATGCACGAGTCATTTGCGTGTGAGGAACTGCTGCTTGTGTGTGTTTTAATTCAATGCATTTTTGGGGGGTCTGGATGTGTATACAAATCCATGCCTCAGTCATGTGTGAGTATTTAATCGTTTAATATATGATATACATGATATACTTACTTTTCTTATCTATCTATCTATCTATCTATCTATCTATCTATCTATCTATCTATCTATCTATCTATCTATCTATCTGTCTGTCTGTCTGTCTGTCTGTCTGTCTATCGATTTATCTAATCATTTATTCATCAGCTTATTTTCAATAGTGAATTTATGCAATCTAGCATGTAGTACTTGAGCATGATCAAACTTTGTTTTGTTCTGCAGACTAAATGCCTATATTTGTGCATGTACACATATATGATGGTGATGACGATGTTGATGAGGAGGAAGAGGAGAAGGAGGAAGAGGACGACGGTGACGACAACGGTGTCCATGATTTTCATGACTATTGTCGTTGCCATTGTCGTTTCTTTTTTCTTTGTTTGTTTTATTTTATTTTATTATTATTATTTTTTTTTGTAACTGAATAAGTTTTTACCGGTTAGGACACACCATCTAAAAAATGCTCCTATATGAACGGCATAAATGGGGGCAGTAGGTGGAATCAAGTACGCAATACCAATACTCTCAGTTTCCAGACAAAGGATTACCAGTGGATGGAACAGCGAAGCAAGGTGAGAGCTAAAAAATCGAATCGCTGGAATCAAGCACGCAATACCAATACTCTCAGTTTCCAGACAAAGGATTACCAGTGGATGGAACAGCGAAGCAAGGTGAGAGCTAAAAAATCGAATCGCTGTCTTTCTGACCTGTCTGCTATGGTTCCGGTCTGGTCGAGATGGTTCCCTTGATCCCGATACAAACATTGTCCTGGGTCGTTTTTGATGGGGGTGGTGGTGGTGGGGGGAGTTGGGGAGCGGGGGATGGAGGGGTAGGGGGGCAATGCCGGGAGGGGACATGAAAAGCACACAGCGGAACGTTCAGAAGATTTGGGTGAGGGACATTTGTGATGCCAGAACAATGGCAGTAACTCTCTCTCTCTCTTATGAACTGGATGGTTCGGTCACAAGAAATCACACTGGTTGTTTGCAGTGTGTGTGTGTGTGTGTGTGTGTGTGTGTGTGTGTGTGTGTGTGTGTGTGTGTGTGTGTGTGTGTGTGTGTGTGATTAATAAACCTATTCATTCCTTCACACACACACACACACACACACACACGCGCGCGCGCGCTCACAACAAGTTCTACTTCTCTTATATCTGTTTTCCCCCCACCCCCTCTCACTCTCTCTCTGTTTGTGTGTGATCCATTTACATACACAAGGATTCATTCACATAGTACTACTTCTACTAACAATAATAATAACATGAATCATAATGATACTGCTAGTACTACTACAATCTCGATGACAACATAAGTTCAGTTTCATACCTGCACACATCTACACATCCACGAAGCTAAGAATTGCATACATTGGATGCTGTCCCTACTATCTGGGCTAGAATTTGATTATAGTGGAGAGTGTCTTGCCCAAGTTACATCCCCACTCTCTCGGCCAAAATGGCTTTGGGACAGTCGGCGCTGCGATGGTTTCCAAAGGCCAACTTCCCCTAAGGCTGCAGCACTAAAAGCCAGTGCAATGTTACCGCCTAATTTCAGAGTCACAGTCCTTCACGAAAGGCCAAAATGTAAATGACTTTCCATTGCAGTGGAGAAACCATTGATCATACAGCTCTCACTTTGCTGTTGGCCCAACTGTAAGCCAGACACATACGGTCTCCATATACAATGGCATCCACATAACGTGATTACCAACAGATTTGTGTGAGAGACCCGACGTCCTTGCCCTGTCTCAGTCCTCTCACATGACCCATGGAGGTGTGAAAATATCACACTTTGGCACCTCAAAAGGGCTGAAAGAATTGTTAGCCATGCACTGGCGGAGGGGAGGCTATTCTTGTCATTGCCTTTGGGAAAGCGAGCGGTGGAGGTGTGACCAGTTGTGCTGGAACAAACGTGCACACCTCTGTCCATTTTAGACACCACACATTCTGCACAGAGAGGGATATATCAGTAACAGACTTGTTGTGCATGAGGGGGCATTGATTGCTATCTGTTTGCTGTCTGCATTTTAACGCGGCTCTTTCGTTGTTGTTGTTGTTTTTTGGGTGGGGGTGTCATTCTCATACCTATCATTCCTGTCCTGTGCACGGCGCGTTTGTTTTGCCATGAAGGATTTCATTGTTATGTACGATCTTCACAACAGTGCAATACACAGTTTCATTTCTCCTGATAATATCCACTTCATAATGTCAGATATAATGTAACTGGTGAGTTTTAGAATCATGCACGACGGGCGCAATAGCCGAGTGGTTAAAGCGTTGGACTGTCAATCTGAGGGTCCCGGGTTCGAATCACGGTGACGGCGCCTGGTGGGTTGAAGGGTGGAGATTTTTCCGATCTCCCAGGTCAACATATGTGCAGACCTGCTAGTGCCTGAACCCCCTTCGTGTGTATATGCAAGCAGTAGATCAAATACGCACGTTAAAGATCCTGTAATCCATGTCAGCGTTCGGTGGGTTATGCAAACAAGAACATACCCAGCATGCACACCCCCGAAAACGGAGTATGGCTGCCTACATGGCGGGGTAAAAACGGTCATACACGTAAAAGCCCACTCGCGTGCATACGAGTGAACGTGGGAGTTGCAGTCCACGAACGCAGAAGAAGAAGAAGAAGAATCATGCACTATTCCAACACGGCGCAACACACGGTTTCTCCATACAGTATCTACTCAGTTTTCTGGTCTCTTCGAGTTTGTACTGTATTCTCTTTTTGGAAAAAAAATCTACCATCTGCCCTGTATCACAGACAGAAGTTCCCTCTGTACTCAATGGCTACAGACGTGTTACTCTTACGTTCATTGATTTGAAGGCAGTGTCCTTCAAAAACTTCAGAAACCGGTTATTCATTTTATGTATAACATGCTTACTTTTTCCTTCATTCTTTTTCTTGCAGTTTATTTGTTTACTTTTAAATGGATATTTATGTAATCTAGAGTGCATTGTATAAGCTTATACCATGTTAAGAATGTTTGTTATCGAATCACTTTTCTAATTGAATCGTGGGCGCTTGATCAAGGTTTGTGTTGCGATATGGACGAAGCGTCTCTGCTTTTGTTGATTAAAAATACACATGCCGCCCTTTTATCAAGAAACGTGTGAACAATTTCTCTAATAGAGATGAAGAGGTATTCTTGGATGATATCAGTCCCTATCAGCAGTCCCTTGTGCACATGTGCATACGACACTCGCACGCGAATTTTTTGCCATCAGATATTTGCGAGGGGCTGGATACTCTGCCTGCTGTTGTCCATTACCAGCAGACCATCTCTTTCAGCCAGCTTGGCCGACCTCGTGGGTCTGTGGAAAGATCAAACTTTGGCAGGTCATAAAGCGGGGCTGAAAGAGTTGTCAGTCACACACCAATGTGGGGGTGGGGGTGGGGGTGGGGGGGGGGCTTTGCCTGTCATTTCCTGTGGGGGAGGGGAGGTATGGTGAGAGTCCTCGAGTCGTGTGTGAGCAGTATAGATGGAACGTAAGTTGATACTTCTGTGCATGCAGACATCGTCCACTCTATCTTGAATGTTGTGGGAGGGGGTGGGAGGGAGAGGGTGGGAGGGGGAGGTGGGAGAGAGGGTGAGGGTTGAGTGTGTGTGTGTGTGTGTGCGAGGGGGGGGGAGTGGGCAGGTGGGGCGGAGGAGAATGAGGGTGGAGGGGTAGGAGAAAGGTCAATAACAAGACGTACTGCATCACAGGATTTATAGCGTTCTCCTTTCTGTCTGCGTTTTTTACCACTTTTCCCTTCTTTCCCCCTTTCTTAGGCCCCCAGCACCCCCACTCAACTTAGCCGCAGTGCTTTCCTATCTGGATGTCTCCTCCAGCTCGCTTTCACTAGCGTTGCAAGAACTGTTTTTGGTGTCACTGTGTTAATGGTGGTGACTTGCGTCCCAGTATTGTTTTCATGGTGTGCTTTCCTGTTTTGTGTTTTGTTCAAAACGTTCATTGAGAAAACATTGAAGGCCTGACCAGTGTATTGGGTCAGCCATCTACTTATTTGTAAGCAGATGTAGTGCAGAGTATATGGATTTGTCCGCACGCTTTGAGGCATCCTTAAAACTGAAACTGAAGGAACATTATGGTAATAAACATATCTTTCTCTGTGTCTCTTGTTCTTTTTTGTTTAATCTGTTGTCTTGGGGTGTGTGAAACACGTGCATCCTTCATGCCTACATGTCTTTGACCTTACACTGGAACTATTGTCTTGAGTCTACTTCTCTGTCTCTGAGTGTATCTCTTTGTCCACTGCCTCTGTCTCTGTCTCTCTACACGCATAATTTGTGATGTGTTTAAGTTCGTTTGTTCTTATTTTGTCGAATGCATGTATTGATTCGAAAATTGAAATACAATACATCACAATACGATGCAACACAATACGATGCAAAACAGTTGGAAACAACGCCATATAGTATAGCACAATACATCACAATGCAACACAGTATAATACAGTCCAATCCAATCTTCCACCTTCAGGAATGCTCATATATTCAGGTCTGCTAGAGAAAATCCAATTCAGTCCCTTTTGGTGATAATATCAAATCTGTTCTGACGTCTGTGGATGCTCTTGGTTCTCTGCGCGTTTTCGGTATGTATGGTATGTATGGTATGCATGACCCAAGGGTATCTCCGCTCGATTTGTATCCGCTCATTCAAAGCAGACCCAGATGAATGTTAATTTTCTCGTTCTTCTTCCTGCACTGGCATGACCAGTTGCCTTCGACCATTTTGCCTCGCCCATACACACACACACACACACGCGCACACACACATTTACAGTGATTTGCACATAATCACATCTTTAACGAAGCACGTGTGCTGATGAATGCGGATAATGTTGACTAAAATACGATGTATGATTCAACTGTGAGACTTTGCGATTCTAAAGCACACTTCTTGACAGTAGTACCACACGTTTAAAAAAGTCTTTGATTAGAAAATAAACTCTCACGTTCCTCTTTTCTACAGGACAGAAAGTATATGCATCCAGTTATGCTTCCGTTCACCCAGAAACGCTTGCATCCGCTTTAAAAGAAAGATGTAGGTGTATTACAACTATTCATAATTTACCCATACAGCAAAAACGACCTACAGGACATATCAGATCTTTACAGTGTGTGTGTAGATGTATAACAAACATTCAACTCCACTCAAACACAAACGACAGCTTTGGAATATGTTCGAAGAATATGTGAATTCGGTCAAGAACGACACGTCGATGAAAGCCGCCGTACAAACTGAGGCATCAACACAACAGGAAAGACAAGAGACGTGTTGCGCCGGAATGAATACTCATCAGTGAAATCGGTGACTTGATGAACCGCCTCTCAAGACTGGGCCTGGACGCACGGGGATTTGCCAACGATGACGATGGACGATGACTGAATGATTCATAAGAAACAGACCGTCTAGCGCAGGCAAGGAAGCGAAGAAGTAGGGTCCGAGGGGAACTGTGATGGAAGCAGTCACGTGTCAGTACTGGTGATGGAGCTGTCCCATACGTAGTAAGCCAACACCCACCAGACCCATAAGCCTTCGTATACATCATATTACTATCCACTCACCCATTTTCAACAAAATGAATTGTCCTCCCCACGACTAAGTAATTACTTTCGTGAATAGGGGGCCTGGCAGGTGTTGTCATGAGTTGCCAAATCAGAACAAGCACTTGGTTTCAGAACGCCACCAAGTGGGGGCTCAGCGGCAATGCGGGATTTCCACACGTGGGTGGTCTTATGGCGGTCTGACACTGATAGTTCTAGCACTGGTGCTGCGACGGAGCGAGCTTACGCATTACTGTATTTGTATTTGTATTTTTTTTTATCACAACAGATTTTTCTATGTGAAATTCGGGTTGCTCTCCCCAGGGAGAGCGCGTCGCTATACTACAGCGCCACCCAATTTTTTTTGTATTGTTTCCTGAGTGCAGTTTTATTTGTTTTTCCTATCGAAGTGGATTTTTCTACAGAATTTTGCCAGGAACAACCCTTTTGTTGCCGTGGGTTCTTTTACATGCACTCGCGGGACCTCGGTTTATCGTCTCATCCGAATGACTAGCGTCCAGACCACCACTCAAGGTCTAGTGGAGGGGGGAGAAAATATCGGCGGCTGAGCCGTGATTCGAACCAGCGCGATCAGATTCTCTCTCGCTTCCTAGGCGGACGCGTTACCTCTAGGCCATCACTCCACTGTCTCTGGGTAAGTGAAATCTGGGCAACTTGAGGGTAATGACATTGTTATGGAACGAATGATCTGACAGAAGAAAAAAGAAATAAAAGAGAAAAATTAACTTCCTTTTAGGATATTCGTCAGTATCAGAAGTGGATTTTGGATTTCAGACCTTGGTATTCCAGAGATTCTAACTTCACAGGCAGAATTTCTGTAATTATCTTTACGCGAACCCAGATTAAGTCTGCGAGGGATTTCAGCATAATAATGTGGTTGAGGGCTTCTGATCAGGGGTGACTGCTGTTTCAGTGGTTAATAAGCAAGTCACCAGAGCCAGACAAATGAGTTCCTTTCTGAGGGAGTGAATCAATTTCGGTTTTATTTTGTGATCCTTTTAATTTGAAGGAGTCAGTCATGTGCGTAATTTCTCTTTTTATTTCTCTCTTCCACTCAAATAAAAAAGAAAAAAAAAAAAGAAAAAAAAAAGAAAAAGAGAAGAAAAAAGGGAATAAAAGAAGAAGAAAGAAAAAAATGTAATCACAGACACATAACATAATATTGTGCGTCAGCGTGCGTGTATGTGTCAGTGTACCTTAATATCAAATTTTTTGTTGTTGTTGTTGTTGTTGTTGTTGGTTTTTTTGGTTTGCTTGCACGGCCGTTTCTCTTCATCTTTTCTGTTCATCTGTTTGTTTTATATTTGACTCTGAATATATGCATCGGCGTTGATATTAAAACTAACGTTGTCAGTTCACATTCGTTTGTTCATTAATTTCCACTTAGGTTGCTTCATAGGCATTTTAAACATTTTATCCCGAAGGAAGCTGCCGATGTCTTAGACGTTTTATGTTGAAGGCATGCAATTTCCTTACTTTTTTTGCAATCTTATTCAGCAAACAACATTCATTTTTGACTTGTATATCTTGTCATTCCCAACCGGTTTGTAAATATGGGAGCATATATGCTTTGAAAAGTTGACAAGTTCGGTCAAAATAACATCATTTCGGTAACGTTTTAAACGGCACACACACACACACACACACACACACACACACACACACACACACACACACACACACACACACACACACACACACACACAGAGTAAAAAAAAAAACTTTATTGCTCAAGGATAAAAAAATTCCCACCAAATGTACGCGTACGAGAGAGAGAGAGAGAGAGAGAGAGAGAGAGAGAGAGAAACTTTATTGCTCAAGGATAAAAATTTTCCCACCAAATGTACGCGTACGAGAGAGAGAGAGAGAGAGAGAGAGAGAGAGGGGGGGGGGGGTTAACGACAGGATGTCAGAATAAGAAAATCAATCGAACTACTGTCGTTTTTCTTTTTGTCATGTGGTTCATAAAATACAAAATTACATTTGGAAAAGCAGTGCAACGCTTTTACAGCACTTAAAAAAAACCCCAACAGAATACAACAACAACAACAAATAAACAAACAAGATACCCCCCCCCCCCAGTCCCCCCCCTGACAAGGCGCAACATTGGAAAATGACGTTCATTGACAACCAATGAAACGGGCAAACAGCCCCTCGTGCCTCCTGCTAATACCCCCCCGCCCCCTCCCCCTCATTTTCCCTCTCCTCTCATCGGACTACAACGTCTCCAAGGACCAACAAACATGGCCACTATAAAATCAAACCGGTGCACAGCGAGTGTGAGAAAGCAGCAGATAGCAAGCAATGGAGGTGTTAAACGGTCACCATCCTGGGTCAAGTCAGGTCATGTCAAAGTTTTTGTTGCTTCCACCTAGTCAATTAAAAAAACAAAACAAAACAAAACAAAAAAAAAAAAAGCCAAAAACGAAACAACTACAACAACAACAAAAGAAAAGAAAAAAAAAAACAAAAAACCCCAACCCCCCCCCAAAAACAAACAAAAACAAAACCCAACAACAGCCAAAAACAAACAAAAAACCCCAAAACAAAATAACAAAAAAAAAACCCCAAACAAACAAACAAAAAAAACAAAAAAACTAGTGGGCGCAATAGCCGAGTGGTTAAAGCGTTTGTTTGACTTTAAATCTGAGGGTCCCGGGTTCGAATCTCGGTAACGTCGCCTGGTGGATAAAATGTGGAGATTTTTCCGGTCTCCCAGGTGCAGACCTGCTTGTGCCTGAACCCTCTTCCCCTGCATACTCCGTCAGAAGGCCAAATACGCACGTAAGAGATCCTGTAGTCCATGTCAGCGTTCGGTGGGTTATGGAAACAGGAACATACCCAGCATGCACACTCCTGAAAAAACGGAGTATGGCTGTCTTTAAAAAAAAAAAAAAAAAAAAAAAAAAAAAAGGGAAAAAAAGAAAAAGAAAAACAGCAACACGACAACAACACAAAACAAATACGGTCATAGACATAAAAATGTTACATGTCTGACTGATTGTGTATGTGTGCGTGCTCATTGAAAGACATAGGAAACGAAGGATGAACGCCCAATGGCAGCCGTCAGTCGGCTAATACCCACGAAGGCAGCCTGTTGTGCAAAATGACCCCTTGTTTCTAAAGCGCTTAGAGCTTGGTGATAGACGCTATATAAGTATCCATATCTATCTATCTATCTATTTCAGAGAAGAAATAGAGATGCCCTCCCTCTCCATTTCCCCAACTACCAGTGCACACACATGAACACAGGAATTAAAAAAAACTAACAAAAGAAACAAAACAAAACAAAAACAAAAACAAAAAAACTGAGCTTGGGCACACATATCCACCTCCCACCCCCACAAACATACAACAGCAGAATTCACCCACACACAGGCACTGAGTCATACACAAATGAAAGAAGAAAACATTTGAAAATGTGTCAATAACCCATTTGTAAACTGATGTATCCCGCGCAAGCCAGCTTTATTACCAATAAGGAATGATCAGAAACACAATGACAAAAAGCAACTAAGTCGTTAAGACGGTTTTTTCTTTTGCTAATGAAGTCGGACTTCACGAGGAAGAACACGCCAGCATATCATTGAAACAAAAATCAATGTGTGGTTATATTGTTTTCTCAAACACCCGTAAACATAGCTAGTTAACCGAAAAAAGTGGCTGCGAAGACGAAAAGAAAGAATTAGCTAAGCATATGCGCATACACCACACCCGCACTCATGCACGCACACAAACACACAAGAAAACAAAGGCAGTGACTGAGAGGCCCAGAAACAAACTGACAGACAGACAAACAAATTAACGGACGGACAAACAAAGAAACAGGTACACGGAGTTGGCATACAGAAAAGCGCGCCAAGTCCATCAACTGATTCTGAAAAAAAAAAAAAAAATTACAGACATTTATTGATAATGACCGTGTCAATGAAACGGTAGAAAAAAAAGCGATCTTGGCTGAATCGACGCAAAACAAGGTTGTTACTTTTCTTTATTTTTTTTCTTTCCTTTTTAAGCCTTGCTTTCCCTGAATTTCTAATTCAAACATTATGCAGCATGAACTCCACTTAATATGTTCGGGATGTTTTGCACCCAAAACCCCCAAAAACCCCGTGTGTTTGCACATATATTGTGGAGTTGTTGAGAAGCATAGGTTTGATACGGCTTAAAAAATGTCCTTTCATAGTCCCCCACAGAGAGGAGATAAAACTGACACAGAAATATGCCTGCTTTTACATTTGCGAGTCTCAGTATATTTTGTCCAGATATGTGTCCTTTTGGATGTGCCAGGGATAGTTATTTACTCCGCCTAAAAGGTTTTTATCGCTGTCATGCTTCCGCCATCTTTCCGCTTGTATTAGGAATGATGCGGGAAATCACGAGATGTCACGTGCAGCTGGGGCTATACCGAGGAGTCAGTCACCATACACAGATATCAGGCATCGACATCAACAACTCGACGACAATGTATGGGTGACCCCCCCCCCCCCCTCCGCCCCCCAAAAAACTCCCTCGCCACAGCAACACCTGAACTTCACCAGCGGACGAGTGCATGGGAGCATACATTATGCGTGCATGTGGGACTGAGCGGATGAGCACTGGCAAGCGTTTCTGTGTGTGTGTGATCGGAAGTGATTTTTAGATATTTTCTTATTTTACTTGGATTTCATGCATCTTAATGTTAATGTACCAATTTTATTGGCGTGACATATGTTATGTGCGTGCATACGTGCCTACATCCATGTGTATGTGTGTGTGTGCATTTTACTTATATATATGATTTATTCCCTAGATTTTTTTAATGAATGTATTGTTGTACAATACCTTATGGTCTTAACGTGTGTGCATGTGTGTGTGTGTGTGTGTGTGTGTGTGTGTGTGTGTGTGTGTTGCACATGATGATTTTATGCTAGTGTTTACAATGAGCCTGTGATTGCACAAGTTAATTTCCATGTGGATTAATAAAGTGTTTTTGATTGATGAACAATTTCGTTACAGTAGGGTTTCATAATCAAAATGAAAACATTTAAATCACGCTGCAGTTTTATCGGTTGTGCAGTCCATTTAATGACACAGTAAGACTCTTTCAGTTGTTTTCGCCTCAGTATTCTTGCATCTGCACATGTCTCACCCTATCAATCTGTCCGCTCACACCGGCTCTCGCCAAGAGAGTGACCCACACTGATATTCTTTAACAGATTTCTGTTCAATATAGAGACAACTTCAAATGTGGTCTCAGCTAGAAGTATGGCTATATTGCAGCTCCATTGCACGATAAACATGAGAAAAAAAGAAAAGAAAAAGAAAAACAGGTAAAGAAGTATCCCCCTTCGAAAAAAAGAAGAAGCAATGGCTGATGGCCTCTCCAATCGAGTTTGCATTAAAGCAAGGAATAAATATTATTACCCTCAATAGGACAATGGCAAATATTTCAAAATTGCTGTTCTAATTTCACCCATTACACGGATGAATTATTAATCATCCCTTAATTTAACGGACAACAGCAACGGCAGAAGAAAAGTAAAATATAAATTGCATTTAATCAAGGCTGGAAAAGGTTCTTTAGTCTAGAACATACCCCACACAGGACAGACCGACTGACGGAAAATATATCGTAACCTTGGTAACAAGATTGGCAGTACCTATTCCCTGTTTAGTGGTTCTTTTCTTTTAGTCTCACTCACTTTCCCACTCAATTCACAGCGATTCCAATGGGTTTCGGACTGCAATCCTTTGATGGCTAAGTTGTTCGCATCATGGATTACAGGTCTGAAGACTATCGATTCTATCCTAGACTGGAACTGTGCTTATTAGCTAATATCTATTTTCATGCTGGCCATGTAGGTGTATTGATAACTGGATAGTAACATGCAATGCCACAGGTTTCACAATATCATTACAACGTGAGAACACAAATTAAGCAGGTGCTTTGAATAACATATTTGTACACTGCTTAAACGTTCACAGAGTTGTTACAAAATCACAGCATGTATTTAGTCAGTGCTTCAATATTCAATACGACTCTTTCTTTCTCTCTGCCATTTTCCACACATTCACACACACACAGACACACACAGACACGGACACAGACACACGCAGACACACACAGAGACACACAGACACAGACACAGACACACACAGACACGCACAGACACACACACACACACTGTATTCCTAGATGGGTCTGAGTTATTTCAAAAGACTCTGCCAAAAGCTGACAGTAATTTCCTTCGGGGGATATCAACATTGATTTAGTCCCAAAACCCACTTTTTTGCACTCCACATGATTGTTGTTGGTTGGTGGTAGTAGGCCAGTAGGTCTCCATAAATGCGAAGAAACAAATGGGCCGTGTCGTAATCTGGGCTGCAAATCAAGCGTTTATTTCGTGGGAACCCTGGGCTAAAAACGATCCAATTGACCACTGGTTAGTGATTTTTCATTGTGAGGAATGGGTCGGGGGGAAACGTGGCTGAAGGTAAAGGCTTACGGTACCGGTAAATAATTTTTCTGTTCTAATTACCCCATCCCCCTACCCCTACATGAATCTCAATTATAGGTACGTTAATGAACTCATCATGTTAATTGATAATTATTTTTTTAATGATTCATCGCAGTGCGTTAGCTTTAAAAAAATAGTGTCTGTCTGTCTTCATGACTGACTACTTGATATCTCTTTTCTTGCATTTAGTGTGTGTATGTGTATATCGGCCAAATTTGAATACGAACGAGCAAGAAATAAATACACAGAGAGAGAGGGTGGCAAAGACAGAGACAGAGAGATAGGAACAGTGATGGAATGAGAAGAGAGAGACAGACAGAGAGAGAGAGAGAGAGAGAGAGAGAGAGAGAGAGAATGATTATAGAGAGATAAAGACAGAGAGGCAGAGAAAGACACAGAGAGAGGGAGACAGAGATAGAGACAGTGATAGTGACTGAGAGACAGACAAGGGCAAAGAGAGAAGCTCTCCAATGCGAACAAACGAAACTGAAACTGTACACACAATTCATGAGGCAGATTGAGCGTGGAAAGAAAACTCTTACTTCAGAAAGCTAGACACCACTCCAGACTAACTCCCCTCTGGTACATAAAAAAACAAGACCACCAACCTACGTTTTACTGGAAAACCCGTGAAACCAGACCCATGTCTCTGATGGACCTTTAAAGACTTCCTTTCCAAAAGTACATTGAACTATTTCCAAGAACATACTGAATTATCATTCCCAGTGAGTATGCCTAATGTTTGTCCGTCATTTGCGTTGGGAGATACCAACATTGATTTAGTCCAGAGACCCACTTTTATTTTTTGGGGGCACGCTACATAATCGTTGGTGGAAGGTGGCAGGAGACTAGTAGGCAAATGGGAAGAAACAAATGGGCCGTGTCGTAATCTGGGCTGCAAATCAAGGGTTTACTTTGTGGGAACCCTGGGCTAAAAACGATCCAATGGACCACTGTTTAGTGATTTTTCATTGTGAGAAATGGGTCGGGGAAAGTTGCTGAAGGCAAAGGCTTACGGTACCTGTAAATACATTTCTCTGTTCTAATCACCCCGTCCCCCTACCCCTACATGAATCTCAATTATAGGTACATAGATTAATGAACTCATCATGTTAACTGATATATATATTTTTTAATGATTCATTGCAGTGCGTTAGCTTTAAAAAAAAATCGTGCCTGTCTGTCTGTATGACTGACTACTTGATACCCTTTTTCGCATTTTGTGTGTGTATATGTATATCGGCCAATGAGTTTGAATACGAACGAGCAAGAAATAAATATATAGAGAGAGGGGTGGCAAAGACAGAGACAGAGAGATAGAAACATTGTTGGAATGACAAGAGAGAGAGAGAGAGAGAGAGAATGATAATAGAGAGACAAAGACAGAGAGGCAGAGAAAGACAAAGAGAGAAAGAGAGACAGAGATAGAGACAGTGATAGTGACTGAGAGACAGACAAGGGCAAAGAGAGAAGCACTCCACTGCGAACAAACGAAGCTGTACACACAATTCATGAGGCAGATTGAGCGTGGAAAGAAAACTCTTACTTCAGAAAGCTAGACACCACTCCAGACTAACTCCCCTGTGGTACATAAAAAACAAGACCACCAACCTACTTTTTACTGGAAAACCCGTGAAACCAGACCTATGTCTCTGATGGACCTTTAAAGACTTCCTTTCCAAAAGTACATTGAACTATTTCCAAGAACATACTGAATTATCATTCCCAGTGAGTATGCCTAATGTTTGTTCGTCATTTGCGTTGGGGGATACCAACATTGATTTAGTCCAGAGACCCACTTTTATTTTTTTGGGGCACGCTACATAATCGTTGGTGGAAGGTGGCAGGAGACTAGTAGGCAAATGGGAAGAAACAAATGGGCCGTGTCGTAATCTGGGCTGCAAATCAAGGGTTTACTTTGTGGGAACCCTGGGCTAAAAACGATCCAATGGACCACTGTTTAGTGATTTTTCATTGTGAGAAATGGGTCGGGGAAAGTTGCTGAAGGCAAAGGCTTACGGTACCTGTAAATACATTTCTCTGTTCTAATCACCCCGTCCCCCTACCCCTACATGAATCTCAATTATAGGTACATGAATGAAATTAAGAACTGATCGTGTCGATAAGTACATAATCGTTGGTTGATGGTGGCATGAGGCAAATCGGAAGAAACAAATGGGCCGTGTCGTAATCTGGGCTGCAAATCAAGAGTTTACTTCGTGGGAAGCCTGGGCTAAAACCGATCCAATGGACCACTGGTTAGTGATTTTTCATTGTGAGGAATGGGTCGGGGGGATCGTGGCTGAAGGCAAGGTTTATGGTACAGGTAAATAAATATCTCTGCCTCTAATTACTACCCTTTCCCCCTATCCCTCCATGGCTTTCAATTATAGACACCTGAATAATGTCATCATGTTGATTGATAACGATGCCATACAGTGCGTTAGTTTTGTGTAATCATGACTGTCCGTCTGTATATCTGACTTTTTAAATTATATAATTTACTCTCTCTTTTCTCTCTGTAGCGTTCATTAGAAACTAGCACGAGAGAGAGAGGGAGAGAGAGAGAGAGAGAGAGAGAGAGAGAGAGAGACAGACAGACAGACAGACAGACAGACGGGACAGACAGACAGACAGTGAGAGACAGAGACAGAGAGACACACAGACAGAAAGACACACACACACACACATAGAGAAAAAATAGAGAGAGAGGGAGAAGAGAGAGAGAGAGAGAGAGAGAGAGAGAGAGAGAAAGTCACAAAGCAAGAGAGACAGAGACAAAAAATCAGAGACAGAGAGACACAGAGCCAGAAACAGACACACAGAGAGAAGGAGAACCAGAGAGAGAGAGAGAGAGAGAGAGAGAGAGAGAGAGAGAGAGAGAGACAGACAGACAGACACACACACACACACACACACACACACACACACAGAGTTGCAGAGACGTTGACAGAAACAGACACAGACACACAGATAAAGAGAGAAACACTTCCAATGAAACTGTCCACACACTTCACAAAGCAGATTTGGGCGTGCAAGCAAACCTTTTTCGTGCGAAACGCAGGACGCACACTCCAGACCCACTCCCGTGTGGTAGTACATACACATACTTTAAAAATGTAACGATTTCCGACCTACGTTTTACTCGAAAACCCGTAAAGCCAAAGCCATTTCTCCGACAGGCCTTTAATTAAGCACCACCTTGTTGTACTGCTGTGAAACATGAACGACGTATCGCCGTCACTTTCAACAACTTGAGCAGTTTCACCAGAGATGCCTACGAAAGATCCTCGGCATAAAGTGGCAAGACAGGATCTCCAACCTCCAGGTCCGAGAGAGGAGCGGCCTGCCCAGCATCGAGAGACTGCTGATCCAATGCCAGCTACGCTGGACAGGACACGTTGTCCGCATGACAGACAGCAGGATCCCGAAGATGCTTTTGTATGGCCAGCTGAAGGAAGGCCACCGCGAACTTGGAAGACCCTGCAAGCGCTTCAAGGACACCTTGAAGACAAACCTCAAAGCTTGTGACATAGACATCGCTTCCTGGGAAACTGATGTCCTTGACCGCTCTCGCTAGAGGATGCTGTGCTCTAGTGGCATAAAGACGTTGGAAAACAAGAGAACGCTGGCCATTAAGGAGAAGTGTCAGCGAAGGAAGCAGGGCTCAACTTCTGGAGACGTTTTCCCTTGCAACACCTGTGGGAAGTGCTGCGCATCCAGAATCGGCCTCTTCTCCCATATGAGGACACACACCGACAGATAAGCCTGCCTGCCTACTCATCCGTCGGTCCGACGGGAGACTACAACAATACTGCACAGTGTATGGGACACCAGGGGGGAAACAACTCTCTGCTTACCAGTCGTGTGGAATGGTACGGTAACTGCACACTTATAGCTAGGGCTTACCGGTTGGTAAAAAGAGCGCCGTGGCAAAATCGGTTTGGCGTTGTACATCTGATCTGATCCACCCTTCACCAGTAATCAGGGCAAGAGGCCCCCCCCCTGCCCCCCCCCCAACCCCCACCCCCCTATTTCGGCGTGGTATTGTTGTGTCCTGGGGAAATGTATTTCACCCTGATTCTACTCACTCCATCCAGGTGTCAATGAGAAGCTGATCGACTGGACAAAGTCAAAACGGTAGTAAAAAAAAAAAAATTTAAAAAAAAGAAGAAGAAGAAGAAAAAGAAAAGTGGATTCGGCTCCGCCTTCCCATGCTGAGCCTCAGGCAATGCTATATGAATTCACTGCCCACATGGCAGTAAAAGGCAGAGATACCTTTTAAACCCAACTCGTTGAATGCCCCCATGTGTGTGTGTGTGTGTGTGTGTGTGTGTGTGTGTGTGTGTGTGTGTGCACGCGCGTGCGTGCGTGCGTGCGTGCGTGTGTGTGTATTTTTCACTGCGTAAATGGCTGTAAATGTAGGAGACCCAGAGATGGTGGAATACTGAAGGAGACAAAGCAGTTACAAAGGTGTTGTATTGGTCAAAGTGATAATCGATTCCGTAAGCCCCCCGCTTGAATTAGCTGCGTTGAAATGATGTTTGTTGAGACTGGTGATCCACTGATGATCATGGAGATGATGGAATGACAACGGTAACTATGATAACAATAATAATGATAACAGTAATCATGATAATACTACTAATGCCGGTGGTGGTGGTGGTGGTGCTGTTGCTATATATATGATGATGATGATGACGATGATGATGGCTGGTTCTCCGCTTGCGAAGGTCAGTGGGAAGTTCCTGCCAGGGATGGGCGGCATGCCTTTTGATGACCTTTTGATGACTAATTAGTCCAATCCGTGATCTGCAGAGTCTGTGGCATTGTGGGCGGTGTAAATCTGGCCTGCATTGCTGGGCTGCGGACCTGGGTCTTTCCTTCTCCTTCTTTTCTCCTAGATGTTCAGTCGTCTGGTTTCCTCAAAGTGTTGGGTTCCCCTGAGCGTTGAAGATCTCCAGCTACCTCTGTCTGATGCTGACTGCTCTTATGTCTTGGGGTTGATGTCCGCTTGGTATAGTTGCTTCTTCAGTTGGTCCTTGAATCTTTTCTGTGGTGCGCCTGTCTTGCGTTTGCCTTGGACCAACTCCCCATAGAATACTGCTTTTGGCATGCGAGTGTCAGGCATCCGGGTGATTTGTCCTGCCCAGCGAAGTTGTTTTAGCATGAGCATTGACTTGATGCTTTGTAGTTGAGCTCTTTCCAGGACTTCTATGTTCGTTATGTAGTCCTTCCACTTGATGCCCATGATAGGTCGAAGGCATCTCTGATGGAACTGCTCCATCCGCTTTATTTGTTTCCGGTACAGCACCCATGCTTCAGATCCATATAGCAGTGTTGACAGTACAGCAGCTCGGTAGACTTGCATCTTTGTGGAGAGTCGCAAGGAGTGGTTTTTCCATACTCTTTTCTGGAGGCGGCCAAATGCACTGCTTGCCTTTGAGAGGCGGTTGTCCACATCTTTGGTCACTGTAGTGTCGTTCGATATGACGCTGCCCAGGTAGGTGAATTGCTTTACCGTGTTAAGGGGATGGCCATCAATGTTTATGCGGGGAGCAGTGTACACGGTCCCTGGTGCTTTTTGGTGAAGGACTTCAGTTTTCTTCAGACTTATAGTCAGACCGAATGCCTTGGCTGCCTGTGAAAAACGGTCTACGATGATCTGCAGAGCTTCTTCTGTGTGTGCCAGGAGGGCGCAGTCGTCTGCAAAGAGCAGGTCCAGGATAGCTTCTTCTGAGGTCTTCGTGTGGCCATGAGCCTTCGGAAGTTGAATACACTGCCGTCGGTCCTGAATCTGATATAAATCCCCTCGTCTAGATCCTCCTTTGCTTCTCTCAGCATCATGCTGAAGAAGATCGCGAAGAGTGTAGGGGCTAATACGCAGCCTTGCTTCACTCCATTGCTGATTGGGAATTCTTCAGAGTAATAATCATTACACTTGATTTGACCCATTTGTCCTTCGTGGAGTTGAAGGATTGCAAGGAACTTTGGAGGGCATTCCAGTTTGGTCATTATTTTCCATAGGCCATCTCTGCTGACTGTGTCGAAGGCTTTCGTGAGGTCTATGAATGCTGCATATAAGTTCATATTCTGTTCTCTGCACTTCTCTTGGATCTGCCTCAGCACAAAGATCATGTCAGCTGTTCCTCTATTTGCTCTGAAGCCGCACTGGCTCTCTGGGAGATGTACCTCAGCAATGGATGGGATGAGCCTGTCCAGGAGAACTCGGGCGAGGATCTTGACAGCAATGGAGAGCAATGTGACGCCTCTGTAGTTGGAGCAGTCTGGTATATATACACACAGAGAAAGCACAGACACCCAAGCAGAGACAGAGAGACAAAGACGACAACACACCAAAGAACAAAAGAAACTATCCACATGACTCCAACCGCACACACACACACACACACACACACACACACACACACACACACACACACACACACACACACGCACTGGAGTGTAAAAGCAAAACTTTTCCATGCGGAACGCCGTTTACAACTCTGGACTGTTCCCGCGTGGCATATACATAAAGATCACTTCCCACCAACTAACGCAAAAAAGTAACCTCAAAAACCCCTGGCTCCAACGAGCCTTGAAGGATTAATAGTTTATGAGGCCCATGGCGCAGGGAACACTGTAGTGTATACTTCAGTCTTGCGGTGATATAGTAAGTGGTGTCTTCTCCATTTGCCAATCCCCGATTCGCCCATCTCTAAATTGGTGATCCCGTTTCGTCTGTTTCAGGTTCTGTCTGTGTACTTGGTTTGAGGTGGAGTCCAAAAGCTGTGGAAGAGACTTCTCTATCCCCCCCCCCCACCCCCAGCCCCCTCCGATTCATACGTGCGGTTTTTTTGTTTTTTGTTTTGTTTTTTTTTGCGTGTGTGTGCACAACTCTTTTTGTTCTTTTACGTTTTGTACTCTATCTTTTCCGCATTCTGTTCTCTCTCTATGTGTATCTTCTTCAGTCCCCTCCCCCCCCCTCCCCACTCAACCGCCCCATTTTCAGTTTTGATTTTCAGAAATGATAGTTTCTAAGTAAAAATGAAAACAAAATCATGATGATAGAAATAATGATAATAATAAGAATATCATTTATTTTCAGTCTAATATCATCATCTTAGGTGAACAGACTATAAATGAATAAACGAACGATCGTTTTGTTCTTTTGGCAATTTGAGCATTGGTATCTGTCCACACACATATCTCAATGATTATCTATTACGGTGTGTGTGTGTGTGTGTGTGTGTGTGTGTGTGTGTGAGAGAGAGAGAGAGAGAGAGAGAGAGAGACAGAGAGAGAGAGAGAGAGAGTGATGGGTGGGGGGGAGTGGGAGAGCAGAGACAGAGGCTTCTGCAGGCCAAACATTAACGGCAGCTTGGCGAAACAGAACAACGAATCAAAGTACCGAGAGGCCACTGAGGGTGGCAGAACGATGAAAGAGGTACGCGAGTCGGCCCCTGCTCCTGCACAGCTATAATACACCTAGCTGCTAGACTACCCGTCGGAAGGCCTTCTATGTGTTGGCGTGCACTATTCATTGTGTCGGCCGTGAAGGGTGACCACCAGAGGAGTGTGTGTGTGTGTGTGTGTGTGTGTGTGTGTGTGTGTGTGTGTGTGTGTGTGTGAGTGTGTATGTGTGTGTACGTGTGTGTGTGTGTGTGTGTGTGTGTGTGTGTGTGTGTGTGTGTGTGTGTGTGTGTGTGTGACAGGGAACGGATAATGGTCATACTGGTACGGTATCATTCAAGTACGATTCGATTCTGCAGACTCTGTAGAATTAGCTCTGTTTAAAGTGAGCATACTTTCTTATTGATTGACGACTGACTGACGATTGACTGCTGCTGTGGCTGCTGCTGTTGCTGAAAACAACAACAATAATGATGATGACAATAAAAAAAATATATCATCATCATCATCAGCAGCAGCAGCAGCAACAAAATTCAAAATTCTTATTACTGTTAAAACTTAAACACTTTATGATACGACGACAGCATAAGCTTGGAAGTGTTTATCGAAAAAAAAGTGACACACCATGGATGAAAAAAAAGGAAAGGAAAAGGAAAGTAAAGAAACACTTTAAAAAAAAAAACGAGCAGAAATATCCAGTTTTAGTTCAAGTTAGAAATTGTCCGTTGTTAAAAAGAAAACAGAAAAAAAGCAAAACACAAAAGCAACATTTACAAAAAAATCACTGGATTGTCATAGAGTTTAAAAAAGAGAAATTCTGGTAACAGAATACATAGCAGTTTGTAAGAAAAAAAATCTATCTATCTATCTATGAATTAAAAAAAAAGGACAAAAAAACCCTCTGATTTTTCCACTTCGCTAACAACGCCGTCCTGCTGACGTCAGTGGATTCTCGAGGGAGACATATTGCACGTCATTAATTTGACAAGATTATAACATGAATGCCGTGCTGTTCTGAAAAGCCTGCGGGGTGGCATGGGAGTGGCATGGGAGACATCTCGTGTTTGTGCTTATGTCGTCGCCCTGCCCCATTCAGCTACTCATGTATGCTAAATGCAGGATGCACACGCCGCATTAGATGCGCTCCCAAGCGTGTGGATTTGTCTAGTCTTCATTGGATTCCCGAGCGCCACGTTTAGCACGTGCATAAATCTTATGAAAATGATAACAACGTACTCATGCCAAGCGCCATTCATTATTGGTGTACACCTAAACCTAAATTATCACGGTAATACAACCGTGCGGTTGATAGTTCCTATCCTTGCGTCACATTGTCTAAATCAGAGAGATACTATGTTGTTTTTGATGGGTAAATAAGTGTATGACAGAGAGGGAAGGAAATGAAACGAAACGATTTTGATTTCAATATGGTGGTGGAACAAGCATCATTACCAGCCCTCTAGGCGGAAAATAAAGCAAACAAAAATTACAAACAAAGAACCTTACATCAGTATGAAATGCACTTCGTAAAAAAAACAAAAGAACAACAACAACAACAAAATGAAAATAAAAACAACAAAACAGAAGACGAAATGGTTTGAGAGGAGATTCAGAAAAGCTTGATTGATGTCGCATCACCCCATCAATGACAGCAAGGGGAAGTTTATTAAATCTTCTCCAGTGGAGAGGATCATTTATCAATCTTCACATGACACAGTTTCAATTTTTGTAATGAGACTCATCACATGCCACAGACGTAACAGCAGCAGAGACAGTCTCATAGTGGTACCTGACTGAGAGACACCACCTGCACTTCAGTGATGATCACATCTCGACTGGATGAAAAGAAAAGCAGACTTCTAAAACCTCCATAAAAAAAATAGCACTGTTTTTGTGTGTGTTTAAAAAAAATGTTTATTTATTTGCTATTGTTGTTATTGTTTTCACATCTGTTCAGAAGACTGTGTTGACAAAAAACATTATGATTCGATTCAGAAGGGAAAAAAATGAGGGGGGTGGGTGGGGGGGACTGCTTTCTCCCCATACCTCCATCTACAGATTGATTATCAATAAATAATTGTGTCTGACGCGCACGAACGGCTGTCCTTTGAGACCTTGTCTTGGTGTCCCTCAGAGGCCTTAATCTGATTGGTTCCCCCGCTCCCACGCGCTCTTTACTTGCACGCTGTCACGTTAACCTCGTGGTGTGACGTCAGCAGTCTTTTGGGTCGGTGACACAGATCCTGTCGAGTTTCCGTCATTCTGAAGTTAAGCTCGGTGGTGCAATGAAATTTGTTCTCGCATCGGATGGTGGCTGGGCAAGGATGTTGTGGCAGACACGCTAGGAATAGTGATATTAAGTATTGTTCGTAAAGGAGCTAACCTGATATTTTCCTATTCTCCTTCTCTGTGACTCATATGGACACGAGAACCTTTCTCGTAGGTATTGCTGTGTGTCGCAAACACATAAGGCTGCGGAAGAGTTTTCTCTCCACTGATTTTTCATGTCTATCTGAATGTCATGTGTGCGTGCCTATGAAGTCCAACTGAATGACACAGGAAACGAATGATGAGCGCCCAGTGGCAGCCGTCAGTCGGCTCTACCCAGGTAGGCAGCCTATTGTGCAAATGATCCCGTGTTTAGAGCTTGGTCTCAAGACCAGAATTGTTAACATCTCTCACGAAGAGCATGACCGTGATCAGTGATCCACAATGGTACTGGTGGTTCTGGTGCGGGCACAACTCTGACTGGAACTTCGCAAAGAGTTGGATGAGGTGTCTTCTTTCTCTCTTTTTTTTCTTTCGTGATGACCGTTATCAGTGCGTGGGATGTAAACTGTTTTCAACATGACTGATTTCTTCTTGTCTCCAATGGGAATAAGAGACAGTGTCCATGAGTATGCGTTGATAAGAGAGAGAGAGAGAGAGAGAGAGAGAGAGAGAGAGAGAGAGAAGGGGGGGGGGTTATCCCAAGGATTAACCGTTTTAGGCTGAAGCCGAACCTTCTAAGCCCCACTACGCTATTGAACATGCAAACTCAAAGAGAGAGAAAGAGAGAGAGAGAGAGAGAGAGAGAGAGAGAGAGAGAGAGAGATCAAGTTTTGTCGAGTCAAACATGAAGCGAGAATAGGGAGTGTCCACTTTCGGGCATCCTTTCCTAAGGAGGAAGATGGCAGAATGGTTAAGACGCTCATCTGCCAATACAGAGTCCGTGAGGGTCTGGGTTCGAATCCCGCTCTCGCTGTTTCTCCCAAGTTTGACAGGAAAATCATGCCAAACTGAGCGTCGTTTATTCAGATGAGACGATAAACATTTGGCGCACTAAAAAAAACCCAAACAAACACACATCAACCTATGGTAACGAGAATGTTGTCTTCTGGCAAAATTCTGGAGAAGAAATCCACTCTGACAGGTACACAAATATACATGTGCATGCATAAGCGCGTTGGGTTATGCTGCTGGCAAGGCATCTGCCTAGCAGATGTGGTGTAGCGTATGTGGATTTGTCCAAACGCAGTGGCGCCTCCTTGATAAACTGAAACTGGGATTATCTCGGTCGGGATCATGTATGCGTGTTAAGTGGTGAGATATCTTTGTTCCCCACTCTGTTCTGTCCATAAAACTGAAGAAAGAAAGGAAGCAAGAAAAAAGAAAGAAAGAGGAAAACAAACAAAAAAATGACAAAAGGAATGAAAAGAAAACGAGACATCCTGTATGTACGTCACTGGTGTCAATGGACCACCCAAGGGGATTGATCACTGTTTTTATTTTTTTTTAACATAATTTAGTTATATTTATTATTATTATTATTTTACTTTGTATATATGATTTATTTCGTTTTATTTGAATATTTATGATTTTTTTTTAATTTGGATGCAATGTTTTGTTTTTGGTAGCTTATTCTATGTTATATTATTTTGCATGTATTGTTTTCTTTGGGGTGTATTATCTAAGGTTGCATTATTCTGTGCCATGTTTATTTTGTCTTAACCGTGGTTTTTCTTTTATTGTCTCTCTGCAAGATAGCGGAAGGCAATGAAACACCTTTAATGCTCTGCCAGTCTGCTTGTCTGTAGATGTGTGTGTGTGTGTGTGTGAGTGTGTGTGTGTCCATCCGTCTGTCTGTCTGTCTTTCTTTCTCATGCGGTTCGCTCATACAGTCTCCGGATCCACAGCCACACTTAAGCTGAATCTACCAAGATCCAAGCACCAGCGATAGGTATACACATGACTACGGATACCAGACCGTCACAGAGCCGCTTACCATGGAAGACCTCGAAGAGTTCAGCTGTCCTGTCCATTCAAGGCCCCGTGTGAATAAGAACTGCTCAGTCTGCGGAGCAAGAAAAAACCATACACATCCTTTCTGAAGTTATATGCCGTCACAACATCTATTCAGCGACATCCACTCTCTGTATCTGCTCATCCGGACTGCTGGATCGCTACATACTGCAGATTGCTACACACTTCGACATCAACTTACCACAGGCGTGGAAGCGGAAGGGTAGTTGAGCGGAGGAGGTCATAGTAGCACCAGTGGACGAAGGGTTATAAAAACGGAGGCATTTTTTCTTTGTTTCTGCAATGAATGAATGATATGGAATACTTATTTAGCGCCTATCCTCGGTTGAGACCAAGCTCTAAGCACGGGATCATTTGCAAAATAGGCTGCCTACCTGGGTAGAGCCGACTGACGGCTGCCATTGGGCGCTCATTATTCGTTTCCTGTGTCATTCAGTTGGACTTCAGGCACGCACACATAACACTCAGATAGACATGTAGCATTTTACGTGTATCACCGTTTTGTTTATTTACTCCGTCATGAAGGCAATCATACTCCGTTTTCGGGGATGTGAATGCCGAGTATGTTCTTGTTTACATATCTCACCGAACGTTGACATGGATCACAGCATCTTTAACGTGCGCATTTAATCTTCTGCGTGCGTGATACACGTACGGGGTTAAGGCACTTGCAGGTCTGCACGTATGTTGACCTAAGAGATCGAAAAAATCTCCACCCTTCACCTACCAGGCGCCGTTACCAAGATTCGATCCCAGGACCATCAGATTGAAAGTCCAAAGCTTCAACCACTCGGCTATTGCGTGACGTGAGCGAACCCGTTGCTTCCTTTCACAATGTATCCCAGAGTCAACCAGGCTCACACGGTACGGACACCCGCAATATTGAACAGGAACCTGGAACAACACTTAAAGAAACAAACTTTCCGCGTCGTCTGTCGAGCAGTTTGTTTCATATTATTAATATTGTGTGTGTTTGTTTCTTGTTTATTCATTTCTCGACGATAAGCTGTTGCTGCAGGCATCGAACACCCTTCTCATAACCAGAACCACTGGGGAGGGGAAACAGGAACAGAACAGCAAAAGGCGTCTTCTCGTCTTCTCCGTAACATTCATATCATTTATTGAAAAAACAATAAAAGGGGGTGGCGAACCTTAATGTAATGAGAATCACACACACACACACACACACACACACACACACACACACACACACACACACACACAGACACACACACACACACACACACACACATACACACAGAGAGAATAAATCATAACCACATGTCCTTAAATATGACAGACAGACACACACAAGAATTTCATATCCTCGCATATGAGCAATTGTGAAATATCGAGCAAAATGGAGCAGAATGTCATTTAGTGCAGGTCACGACAGGAAATGTGATTTATGTTTTCAATCTGACAAACAAACGCAAACACAGTTATGACCAGTTATAAAAGTGGACACAGCACAGCAAAACGTTTCACTTTGAACTTTCTTCTTCTTCTTCTTCTGCCCTCAGCTCGGGATTCAAATACTATGTGTGCTTGTTTACACTGGTAGACATATCTATGTATCTATCAATATATGTAAATATATATATATATATATGTATGTATGGATATATATATATATATATATATATGTGTGTGTGTGTGTGTGTGTGTGTGTGTGTGTGTGTGTGTGTGTGAAAAGTAATCACACTCTCTTGCGGTCTTGGGCTCTGCTCCTTGTAGATTCCAGTGATGTAAGCACCGCAAACGGCAAAATTTGAATTATAAGAAAACAAGAAAAAAACACCAAACAAACAAACAAAAAGTCTTGAAAACTTGTGGTTAGAATTTTTCAAATTTTCGCTAGAGTACAGCTTCCCAGTCTGAGAATATTTGCAAAAAATATATCCACCAGTTTTAAAGACATGAAAAGACTGATGGTAACACAGTTCTTGATCACTAGTTGGCGCAAACCAGAAGACTGATCACAAAGGTGACCTGGAGATTGGGTCAATACCACACAGAAATCATTCTGATCCGAAAAGGTCTGTGAGTTTCATCCATGAACTCCATTTCGTTGAAGCTAGTCAACGGGTGTGATAACAATGGTTGCAAATGGACCCAAAAATGTTTTTCTTTCGAACATGTAAAATTGAATAAAGGTAAAAAAGGGGGAAAAAACAAACAAAAAGAAAAAAAAAGAAAGAAAAAAGGGTTTAACAATGTCATATTGATTTTGACATTTCACAAGTGAGAAAGGTGTCGGAACTTGCACGATGTGAACCAGATATTGCTGTTTAAGGCTACACAGTAGGGTCTGATCTTTTTTTTTTTATCTGCAAAGAATTGACGATGCTTCTACTAGCTTGGTCTCAGCCAAATGACTGCCCGGAAACAAATTCTACATAGAACATTTTTTCCCTTGTGACTTTGAACCAAACCAAGATGAGAGACAAAGTGACTGATATTTTGATTAAAACGATAATAAATCATATTATTTTTCACGAGAATTGCAAACATGAAAAACTGGCCCAGTAAGATGTAAGACGTCGCTGCCCGTGTGCAGATGTACAAAAACACATAATACAGACAGGTGGACACACAAGTGCTTCCAGTGTAATATTTTCAGTATTTGACATACGTTGCAAAATATCGAAAAAAACAACCGTTAAAATTTTCATGCGTGAGAACAACAAAGTTAAGAATCTGAATACCGACACACACACACAAAAAAAAAAAAGAAACGAAAAAAAAAAGGAAATCGATGAAGACTGGACCTTCCCCCTTCTAGACAGTCCACACACAGACTGTAACAGGCACAACCTCAGTGACAGGACAGTCAGGATCATATTCAAGACAAAATCCATTTTGCCTTAAGGTAATTTACCGTTAACATGGTAGGGACCCACGGGTACAGTTTACCTTGAAGGTTCAGTTATCTTATTAATCAAGACACACGCGGTACACTCAGGTAGCTTACCCATCGTCTACAATTACAAATCCCGGTGGTCCCCTTCTGCTATGCTCTTTTACTTCTCACCACACCACAGGTCAGAGTGCTGTCGAGAGAGTTAGCAAAACACGGGTGATCCGCAAAACACGCCTGTTTCCCCTCAACAAAACATCGCACCAAAAGGATCTGCCATGTTTACCTCTGCTTCGTGGGCAGTCACCCTCGACAGGTAGTATGGGCAAATTTGCCTTGGGGTTTGTGGACTCGCGGATAGACCCGAATGTTCCTGGATACCGGATACTGCTTACCCTCGGGCAGTTTGCCTCGCCTCAGGTAGATTTGCCCGGAGGTACACCTTTACCTGCAGGCACAATGGTCTCTTGAATACGGCCCCTTCGGGAGAGTGTTGCGAACACAACAATGATGATGGCGAATACAGGGAGGTGCTGTGAGTTGGTAAAGACAGCGTCAGAATTAGCTGATTGGGAGGGGCAGGAGGGAAAGGAAGGAAAGTGAGGGAGTGGATATGGCAAAAAGAAAACAGGGTGGAAAGTTTGAGTGAACAATGATGAGGGGAGGGGGGGGGGTGGGCGGGGGGGGGGGTGGGGGGGGGGGGATCAGAATATTTCATTGAATGACCACACCCGAGAGTCATATAAACCTCAAATATGGTCATTTAACGAAATATTCTGATTTGCTTCAGGTTAATACTCAATGCATTTATGTATTTTCTTTTTGCATTTTTTCCTTAACCATAATTATGGTCCCACATTGATCTGTGCATTGTAAAAAAAAGTATTCCGTCTTTAAAAATCAGAAAATCGTCCGAGCAAGGACAAAAAGAAATGAAGAAAAGGAAAAAGAAAAGAAGAAGAAGGAGGTGGAGGAGAAAAGAAGAAAAAAAAGCAGAAGCAGACGGAGAAGAAGAGAGGTTGAGTGCACAGGTCAGATGACTGAGCACCAGGCCCGCACTAAAACATTATAAGTTCAAATCCCAGAAGAGCCCTATCTCTCGCAAAAAAAGAGACGAGAGACAGAAAAAGAAAGAAAGAGAAAAAGACAGGAAGAATAAACAAAACAAAATCCAACAACAAGAAGACAACAAAAACACAGCGACATAAATCCATTATCATTGCCCAACTTGTGTTGTCATTCCGATCATGTCAGTGAAGTGACACATATATACCTCCTTCCCTCCACTTTTTCTAGGACGGCTGTCCCAACGGGGCCATACTTTTTCTAGGTGGCCATCGACCCGGATGTAATTTTTTTTTTTTTTTTTTACCCTGGAAATATAAATCAATATAAAAAATGATACATTAAATAGAATGAGAAATACAGAAAGATGTATGTCGCAACCCAATCTTGTGTGCCCCTCTCGATGGCAATTATTTTCACACCGATCATTCAGATTTTCGTGTACACAAGCACAGCCTTGCTTGTTCTGCTTCAGTACCAGCACCAGCAGTTCGCATGGAGATACCACCACCAACACTACTACCACTGCTACTGCTACTACAACTGATGGTGATGATGATGATGATAATAATGACGATGATAATAATGTAATATTAATGATAATAACGATAACAACAATAATAATGATAAAGAATAACAACGACAACAACAACAATAATAATAATAATAATGGTGATAATGATGATAATAATAATAATAATGATAATTTGTATTTGTACTTCTTTTTATCACAACAGATTTCTCTGTGTGAAATTCGGGCTGCTCTCCCCAGGGAGAGCACGTCGCTACACAACAGCGCCACCCCCTTTTTTGTATTTTTTCCTGCGTGCAGTTTTATTTGTTTTTCCTATCGAAGTGAATTTTTCTACAGAATTTTGTCATGAACAACCCTTTTGTTGCCGCGGGTTCTTTTACGTGCGCTAAGTACATGCTGCACACGGGACCTCGGTTTATCGTCTCATCCGAAAGACTAGCGTCCAGACAACCACTCAAGGTCTAGTGGAGGGGTAGAAAATATCGGCGGTTGAGCCGTGATTCGAACCAGCTCGCTCAGATTCTCTCGCTTCCTAGGCGGACGCGTTACCTCAAGGCCATCACTCCACACATGATAATAATAATGATTATAATAATAATGATTATGACAATGATAATGATAATAGTTGTAGTAGTAGTAGTAATAGACTATGCTACTACTACTACTAATGGTAATGAGGCGAATTCACGGGGCGCTGAATCTTGCGCAGAGACAAACCAGAGCGCTTACACACCAGTCATTCACAGGTACGAACTTCTCTGAACCAAAGGCACGAAAGGAGAGGATAAAATCAAAACAATATCGGCGTCAGTCGCAATGTGGCCACCACGCAGAGGAGGCCGTGCCTTGCCGCTGAGTCACACTTCAGTGGTAGTCAGTAGTGTCTGCTCTCTTTCAACGCACACACACACACACACACACACAGACACACACACAGAGGACACATTGGACTGATTTTCGTCGTCCCCTCCTCACTACGTTCCGAGACCATTCACCTGTATTTTGCCCAGGAAGTCTCTGTGATTTTCTTTCTACATACAGACTGTCGTATTTTTGTCAAAGGACGAATAGATAGCGTGTGGTTTTAAACTGTAGGATGCCTTTTTCTGCACTGACACGCCTTCATGGCCTTTGTATGTTCTTTTTTTTTATAATTTTTTTTTATCTCAGCAATATATGTTTTTGTATTAACAAATAGTCGAGTGGTAACTCTCTCCATTCACAAGGTACACAACTTCAAGTTAAAAAAAAATGACTTGAAGTTGTATACCTCTGTGAATGGAGAGAGTTACCACTCTTTACTATTTGTTAATCATTTCATCTCCTGGCCTGATTGTTTGTTAATTTTATGTTTTTGTATGCTTCTTTGACCTTTCCATTTCAACACTTGGATGGAATAATAGGTCGGTATACCTTCAGAATTCCAAGTCAGAATGACCAGTGATAGTTCCCATGAATCTGTTGACACCAAAGACTTTGACATTTTACTCGACGCAGGCATGGGAATTGAAAAGAAACAAAAACTGGAGTAACTACGAGGTCAGGGCATAAATGACCATATACTATAAGTGATTTTTTCTTCATCATGCAATGGTTGCTTTGTTGTTGTTGTCGATGATAATGATGATAATGATGATGATGATGGTGTGATGGTACTGTTTTGGCCTTGAGGTTTGAGAATTTATGACAGACCTGGTTGTCATATCCTAATATATAGATCACGTTTAGACTGCAAGGGAACAAACATCGTTCGTAGGTTAGTTGAACGGAGAATTATCCCCAATAGACTAGAGGGGGCCTCGGTATAAACATGGTAGAATAAACCGTTGAAACAGATTTCCTTGTCTGTTATTTTTGAGCAGTGATATGTAGACACGGTACACAAAGTACAGAACCGACACTGGTTCCTACACTTCATTTCATAATACATCGGCGCCACCAAGGCCAGGAAATAGACACATGCAGCGGTGGTCCAGAAATCCGAGTAAAACTGTAAGATGTGGATGAA
>NC_134894.1:36769721-36782221 GCF_041734735.1 Babylonia areolata
ACACAACGCTCAACACAAACATCTTCACATTAACAATCTTCTTAACATTTCTCGAAGATTGCTAAACGAGCAAAAGTCTCGTGGCGTGAGGGGGTGGGGATGGGGTTGGGGGTGGGGGTGAGGGGTTGAAACAGCAGACAGCAGACGACAGCAAAGTGGTAACTGACTTGTAGGATCGATTTCAAACTGGACGTTGCGAGAGATTCGGCACCTCCGACAAAACTGCCAGTCCGGAATGTAATTACATCGGTCGTGTGTGGGCTGGCCTGTCACCCGGAACAGTCGGGTTTCAGGAAGGAACGGTTTTTGTTTTCCTTTCTTTGTGAGGAAAAAGTTTTGGTTCGTTGACAGACACACAGCATGTGGGACTGTCAGAATGGAAGTTGCTGTCAACACAAAGCAGGGGGTCAGTCATATATTTTCTTTGTGGGATCATTTGGAAGTCGAGAATTCTTTGAATATTCCTGAGAAATGAACTGAAAAGAATTGATATTGAAATTAATGGAGATCAATAAATACACACACACACACACACACGCATACACACACACACGCACACACACACACACACGCGCGCGCGCGCGCGCGCGCACACGCACACAAACACCAGCACATACAATGACACCAAACACATATACATTTATATACACACGCGCCAGCGAACACACTCACACACGTACTCACATTTACGCACTCATACACAGACTTACATCACGGACGTGAATCTCTGTCTATCAGGAATAGAATAGAGGTGGAAGTAATTTTTATATCACCCGTAATATCCTTTCTTGATCAGAATCCACTGCCCGGTGGTACTAAAGAATAATCGAATGAACATTTTTTTTCTTTTTTGCTCGGATTGAGCTGAGACGCATTTGATGCATCTTTGAGGGGAAACTGGTGATATTCATTGTCTGGCACTGACTTTCATAAATTTTTTTTTTATTCCTTCAGCAGCGGAAACAACATGCATGGGGTCAGTCCCAGTCCATTAAACCTGCTCAAAGACCATCTCTTGCCTATCGCAGCCAACAACATTCCCACTACCCCTGGGGCTATAGCTCTCCGCACACAGCGCCGCGCAGCGTCTTTCAAACCAATCCTTTTTCGACGACTAGGAAAAAAAGGAAGAGGAAGTGGGGAAAGAGATTAACGGGAAAGAGTAGATTTGTGAATGATTTATCACTTGTGTGCCTGAGGTCATGTCCAGCGTCGTATCTCAAGCAAAGAAGCATCTCCGTTGACCCCTCCCTTTGCCCAGTCCACCACAACTCACACGGGCCACGGGCGAAATGCTGGTGGAGATTGTAGACAAAAGCCAAAGATACGAAAGAGAAAGAAGATGGAGGGGAAGGAAACAGAATCCTTAGAAACGACGTCTTCGCCCTGCAAACTCGTTTGGTCAGCATTCGACATTCATCTTAATGTGGTTTATGTCCCCAGGTTTGCAACTGCGATTCATCTTAATATTAGTTCTATCCCAAGACCCACATAAGCATAGATCAAAGGTGACAGTTTCCCGAGAGTAGAGACCGGGGAAGAATATAAAAGAGGAAGGCAAACATTGTTAGTTCGAACTATTCTGGGGAGGCAATAGGGACAGTGGAGAAAAAAGATAAAGGGTATTTCCATAATGTACTTTGCTGTGTTGTTTTGTACTCTACTGTATTGTGCTATCCTGTTCTGTTCTGCGCTGTACTATTCTGTACTGTCCTGTACTGTACTAGAATTAAACGCACATTGAGGACAGCAACATATTTTCCCCCGAAAGGACCACACACAAAATCGACAATGGGATGAGAATACAGAACACTGACTCGCAACAAGCAATATCGCAACAATAATTTATAACAAACAACAACAACAAAAACAAAAACAAAAACCCACAAAAACCCCAAAAAAAACCCCCCCCCCAAAACAAAAAAACAAACAAACAAAAACAAAGCGTATGATATCCGCCCTCTGTTCAACACTGTTACAAAACGCAGCAATGCGGAAAGAAACGCATTAACATAACAGGCCATTCATATTGCAAAGCAAACAAGAGAAATAATCTTCGTCGAGCATTTACCATAATTTTGCAGGGCTGCCGTTTTGTATCTGTGTTTATGTCGCAGTTAGCAGGATTGATTCTAGGTTCATTTTCGGATGACTGAATATCTTGTCAGGTAAATGGGCAGAGAACAGCCCAGTCAAGAAACGATTAACCCCTGCCATCCCCATACCCCAACCACAAAAAAGAAAGAAAAAAAAAGATGAAGCGATGGCCTAACTGATGAAGCGCCGCATGACCAGCAAGGATCAGGAGTTCGAGTCGTACCATGACCAGAATTTTCCTCCCACATATCTGTTAGACTGTAATCCAATGGATTGAACGCTTACTTCCATGTGAAATATGCACTTTTCAAACGTAAAACAATCCAACCGAGAATGCCTTTGTCCCTGACAAAAAACAACATTAGCAAAAAAAAAAAACCAACAAAAAACAAAACAAAAAACAACAACAAAAAAACAACAACAAACAAACAAAAAAACAAACAAAAGAAGAGCATGTAGAAACGTCCACTTAGGTAAGAATACAAGCTAAAAGAAGAAAATGCAGTATCCTGTTGTGGGAATGCCCACACATGATGTCTTATAACACAATACTATACTATACCTTACAATGCAATGCAATAAAATGCAAGGAAATACAATGCAATATAACACAATACAGCACAGCACAGCACAGCACAGCACAGCACAACACAACATAACATAACGCAGCTCAGGTCACCGCAAACAAAATGCAGATGTGAAAATGGTTCTCTCAAAATGTCATCATCCAGACGATATAGGAAAACTGAATAATAATAATAATAATAGTACTTACATAGCGCTGAATCTTGAGACAAATCTAAGCGCTTTCACACCAGTCATTCTCACGCACGCATAACTCTAAAACTGGAGAAACTAAAGACAAGGAAGAGGCAGGGAAGGGAGGCTATTTTGGGAAGAGGTGGGTTTTAAGGCCAGACTTGAAAGAGCTGAGTGTGGAGACCTGACGAAGCGAAAGAGGAAGTTCATTCCAATTGCAAGGTCCAGAGACAGAGAAAGAACGGCGGCCAACAGTTGAGTCGAGTTTCATAGTAACATTTTGATATAATAGTAGTAGGTGAAGGCAGCCACAGAGATAGGAAGGGGCTGATTTGTGAATACATTTGTAGCATAGAGTGCTGATCTTGTACTTTATTCGGTGTGAAACAGGGAGCCAGTGGAGATGTTGCAAAAGAGGAGTGATGTGCTCAGATCTTTTCTTTCTGAGGACGAGTCGGGCAGCAGAATTTTGTATGCGCTGAAGGGACTGAATGGATGAAGCAGGCAAACGAGACAATAGAGAGTTACAGTAGTCAAGGCGAGAGAGAATGAGAGAAACGACAAGTCTAGATGAACACGGAGGCAAGCCAGTTTTCAGAGAGTGACAGTTAAAAAGCACCAGTTCAACACGAGAAATGAACGCCTTTTCTTCTGTTCTTGTGGAAGTGGAAGTGGGAGGGGGGAAGGGGTAGGGGTGGTACGGGATGTTTGTTTCAGTTTGTTTCAGTTCCTTAAGGAGGCGTCACTGCGCACGAACAAATACATATACGCTACGCCACATCTGCGACGTCACTGCGTTCGAACAAATCCATATACGCTACACCACATCTGCGGCGTCACTGCGTTCGAACAAATCCATATACGCTACACCACATCTGCGGCGTCACTGCGTTCGAACAAATCCATATACGCTACACCACATCTGCGGCGTCACTGCGTTCGGACAAATTCATATACGCTACACCACATCTAGTAAGCAGATGCCTGACAGCAGTATAATCCAACGCGCCTGTCAGGCCTTGAGTGCATGCTTATGCATATTTGTGTACCTATCGGAGTGGATTTCGTTTTACATAGTTTTGCCAGAGAACTCTCTCGTTGCCACGGCTTCTTTTTCAGTGAGCCAAGTGCGTGCTGCACACATGACCTCGGTTTATCGTCTCATCCGAAAGACGGGCGCAATAGCCGAATGGTTAAAGCGTTGGACTGTCAATCTGAGGGTCCCGGGTTCGAATCACGGTGACGGCGCCTGGTGGGTAAAAGGGTGGAGATTTTTACAATCTCCCAGGTCAACATATGTGCAGACCTGCTAGTGCCTGAACCCCCTTCGTGTGTATATGCAAGCGGAAGATCAAATACGCACGTTAAAGATCCTGTAATCCATGTCAGCGTTCGGTGGGTTATGGAAACAAGAACATACCCAGCATGCACACCCCCGAAAACGGAGTATGGCTGCCTACATGGCGGGGTAAAAACGGTCATACACGTAAAAGCCCACTCGTGTGCATACGAGTGAACGCAGAAGAAGAAGAAGAAGTCTCATCTGAAAGACTAGACGCTCAGTTTAATTTTCCAGTCAAACTTCGGAGAAAAGGCGAGAGCGGGGTTCGTACACTCACGGACTCTCTGTATTGGCAGCTGAGCGTCTTAACCATTCTGCCACCTCCCCCCCCCCACCCCTGTGGTGCGGAATGGAACTTGTCGGTTCTGCAATGAGATAAACACTAGGTCGACCGGTCTTCATATCAAATCAGAACGTAAAATAGGAACACTTGAAGAAAACTCGACTCCCTGGATATTCAAAGTTGAGCCAATAATTACAAAGCACACTTTTTCACTTCCCTCTTCATGCTGAGCAAATACCCAAGAAGAAAAACAACAACAACCCTACCCCTGTGTTAAACTTCGAATCCATGTTAATCCATTAGCTGATAAAATGCAACACAACTAAACTTTGACGTTCACATTGAGTCAACGAATAAAGTATCAGTATCAGTAGCTCAAGGAGGCGTCACTGCGTTCGGTCAAATCCATATACGTTACACCACATCTGCCAAGCAGATACCTGACCAGCAGCGTTACCCAACGCGCTTAGTCAGGCCTTGAGAAAAAAAAAATTAGTAAAAAAAAAATAAAAAAATAAAAGATTAAAAAATCAATGAATAAATAAATGAATAAAATAAATAAATCGATAAAAAAATAATAGTTAAATATATTTTTAAAAATACTATTACTACTACTACTACTATTTCTAAGGCGCAAAATCTTGATTAAGTCAACTCTAAGCGCACAGAAAAACAAAAAACAACAATGATGATAAATAAGCAAATAAATGTAGACCATGCAGACGCACGTTCACACACACACACACACACACACACACACACACACACACACACACACACACACACACACACACACACACACACACACACACACACACATGCATTGCAGATATGCAACAAACATGCAGTTTCACAGATATGAAAGCACGATCATATACACATAAACGTACATGAGTTCCAACACACACACACACACACACACATTACCCTGCAATCCCCCCCCCCACCATCCCCCCCGCTCCCCCAGAGATTAATTCTGCAATTCAGAGTGATCTATGATTAACCAGCTAGTGACAAATTACTTTACCCATTGAGGTTTCCACAGTCTCTTTTCGTTTCCTCTTTACCGCTTGTCATTAAAAAAAAAAAAAAATTATCCGTGCCGAAAATTGCTCAAGTTCCACTCAGGAGTCCCACTGATTTTTTCCTTTGAAGTTCTCTCAGAGGAAATGGAGGAGCAAAATCAATGTGTTCTTTAAAATCACGCGGCAATTTGAGAGAATGCTAAAAACACATTCTAGCAGGGGTCTGGTTTTGTCTGAAATGAAAAGATAAATTGATTAAACTACTGGTTTAACAATGGCAACACACTCACACACACACACACACACATATGCGCGCGCGCACACACATGCACACACACACACACACACACACACACACACACACACACACACCACGCGTGGGTACAATCGCAAGCACGCACGCGCACACATATACATCCGTCCTTAACCCCCCTCACATACAAAGAGAAACGCAAGTAGATATGCATATAAGCGCATGTGATCGGTTGGACGCACGCATACACACAACTTCAAAGAAGGAAGATCAATCAAACAGAGGAAACTAAAGAAATCAGTAGTGAACAACAAGCGTACAATAGCATCAAAAGCGAGGGCACAAGAAGAATGATTATGCCCACGTCAGCATCTCAGTGAAGAGAAGGATCAAGGCAGACAAATGAAAGGACAAAGACTTGCCGACGAAGCAGAACAGGTATCAGGGAGGGTTTGCAGGCCGACTTTCGTTGGGGAGGGTGTTGGGGAGGGGGGGGGGGGGGGGGGGGAAGGGGGGGGGGACCTTTCGTCGCTCGCAGAGCGAGAACTAGGTCTCATATGATCTCATGGACAGCCCACCACCGTTGCTAGATTTTCTGAGTTTATACTACCTTTTGTTCGGACAACTTTTCGGCAGAGTTTATAAATGGATCAGTGCAAATGCGTGATGGCAGAGATGTGACAAGAAACACGCTCAAAGCAAACATAGAAGACTACAGCAAATATTGGGTGTAATTCTAAAACCAAATGTATCTTGCATACCTGCAAACATAGTCATCGAAATTGTTCAGAATCCTTTCGCCAAGACAACGATTTCCACGATGGAATTTTAGTCTTTCTGTGACCTAGAAAAAAAAGGAAATGGAGACACTCATGCGCAATCAGTTCTCGCTAAAAAAAACCGGGAATCACCACGAAAGTCAGACGAAAATGGGTCTGCAAACCCTTCCTGTTGACAGTGGAAACACGAAACAGCTCTGCAAGTAAGACTAACCCCAAAGACAAGAAGAAAGACGGAAGAACACACATGTCGATCGAACACAAGCGAAACAGATGGACAGAACTTAATGTTTGAAGAACTGCTGATCAACACATGCAAATGTATCTATCTTTCTATCTATTTTGTGCGTGTCTGTTTATCTATCTATCTATCTATCTATCTATCTATCTATCTATCTATCTATCTATCTATCTATCTATCTATGTGTGTGTCCGTTTATTTGTCTATCTATCTATCGATCTATCTATATGCCTATCCATCTACATGTTAAAAGGCAGTTGAAAATAGATGAAAAGATGAAATGAATGAACGGAAAAAAAGAAAGAAGTGGAAGGCAGACAGAAAAGAGTGAAAGAAGAAAGGAGAACAAGAATGTAGGAAGAAACAATGTGGAAGTAAGAAAAAAAAAGAAAACGGCATTAAGAAAGAAAGAAAAAAGACGAAGAAAAAAGGAGAGAAATAGAAAAAAAAGAGAGACAGACAGGCAGACAGACAGACAGAGACAGAGAGAGAGAGAGAGAGGGGGGGGGGGAGGGATGGAGGAGAAGGAGGGGGGAGACAATTTACGCCACATTTGTTGTCCAAGGTAATTGCCTAAGCTACAGACTTCCACGGGTTATTGCTTGTAGTGATTGTTCACAGCCCTGTGGATGAATGAATGGACAAGAGAAAGAAAGAAAGAAAGAAAGAACAGAGGAAGGAATGCATATATGAAAGAATGAATGAATGAATAAATGAATGAATGAATAAATGAATGAATGAATGAATGAATGCACAGTCAATTCCCAGCTCATGGATAACTAAACATAAACATAAACCAAACAATCTCTCTGTCTCTGTCTCATGCATGCACCAACACGCACCCCACCCCCTCCACACACACACATTGGCAAACACATTCGGTCATACAGACAGACAGATACAGACGGATAGACAGTAACAGAGACAGACAGACAGACAGATAGCAGACAGACAGACATACACACACACACACATACACACACACACACACAAACACGCCCGCACGCGCGCGCTCGCGTATTCAAGAGCACTTGCCACACAGACGCATTCACAAACATATATGTATATTGTGTATATAGGTGTGAAGGAAGTTTTTTGTTTCATCTTTCTGTTTTGGCCTCAGCTGTATGCAATCCCACAGATCACACATTTTTGGTTTTGTTGTTGTTGACTTTTTTTTTTCAACTTCTCATTTGCATATAAGTCCGCGGATCATACAATGTCATTTCTTCTACTTCCTATCCTCTGTTCCTTCCAGTGCAACGCGTGCCAATGTTTCAAGGATGTCGAGGAAAGATGTTCAGAGAGACAGACAGACAGACAGACAGAGAGAGAGAGAGAGAGAGAGAGAGAGAGAGAGAGAGAGAGAGCGCATGTGTGTATGTGTGTGTGAGTGAGATTTGATTTGATTTGATACGGATAATTATATAGCGCCTGTCCTCGGTCAGAGACCAAGCTCTAAGCGCTTTAAAAACTCGAACAAGCTGCCTGACTGGTCAGAGCCGACTGACGGCTGCCATTGGGAGTTCATCATTCGTTTCTTGTGTCATTCAATTGCACTTTAGGCAACACTCAGACATACATGTAACATTTTACGTGTGTGATCGTTTTATTCATTTACCACGCCATGTAGGCATCCATACTCCGTTTTCGGGGGTGTGCATGGTGGGTATGTTCTTGTTTCTATAATCCACCGAACACTGGCATGGACTATTGGATCTTTAACGTACGTATTTGATTCCCTGCGCGCATGCATACACACGAAGGGGGTTCAGGTACTAGCAGGTCTGCACATATGTTGACCTGGGAGATCGGAAAAATCTCCACCCTTTACCCACGTTACCAAGATTCGGTCATACATACAGACAGACGGACACACACACACACACACACACACACACACACACACACACACACACACACACACACACACACACACAGGGCACTAAAAAGTATTCTATTCTATTCCATTCCATTCTATTCTCTCTCTCTCTCACCCTGAGATTGAAAGTCCAACGCTTTAACCACTTTGACTATTGGACCCGTCAGACATGGACAGATATAGAGAGATAGACAGAGAAACAGAGACAGCTGTAGAGAGACAGAGACAGAAACGAGAGAGGAACAGAGGCAAAGGCAAAGACAGAAACAAAGACAGGAGAAAAACACAAAACAACAACATCAACAACAAAGCAACAACAACAAAAAAAGCTTTAAAAAACTAAAAACAACAACACAAAAACAAAACAGAAACAAACAAAAAACAAAAACAAAACAAACAAACAAACAAAAAAGCAAAAAAACAACAACAAAAAACAAAAAAAACAACAACAAACAAACAAACCAAAAAAACAAAACAAAAAAAAACACACCAACAAACAAATAAACACAGAAACATTCCGAAATGCACGTTGCAGTCTGCCTGACCCGTAAAATGTAAATGGTCCGTGTTAATGGCTTCCTCCATGTTTGATGTTGTGTGTGGCAATGGCCCACATGACAGCACCACTGTTTGCACAGCCCATATGAACTGGACACAAAGAAAAAACATACAGCAGAGTACATGCGTCGCCCCACTGTTCGAAAAATACATGGATAGCGCATGCCTTCTTTCAGCCCTTTTGCTAACTGTAGCCAGCGGAAGTGTTCAATCAGTCATTTTGCTTCTCGTGTCAGTATAGCACGAATCGGTGACTTCATATGTGTAGCGAGTGCTCAGCTGGCTTCACGGCAAGCTTTCACTTGCTCCTGTGTGTGTCTCCACTGCAAGTTTGCGCCACGTGTCACTGCACTGTTTTCCTGTAATAACTTCGGTAGATAAACCATTGGCAGATTTCAATCAAGACACAACATTGACATGTCGTGGGGGCAAGCATAACACGATTTCATCGAAGATACACGGTTACAGTTAAGAAACTACCACCAGTTTGCAGACGACTTGTCAACGGACTGACGGCCGGATACGAGAAACAATATGGCGTCCAGATGGCTTTAGCTTTCCCGGCCAATGTGCTATCCATGTATTTTTTAGATTAGTGGCGGAGCCCAGCTAACTCTCTGTAACTCGACTGGCTAGCTAGTCAAGCCTAGTTATTCAAGCCTAGTGGTTTCTTTTTTTCAGGCCTAGGGAAGGTGGCTGGTTAACAATACCAAAAGCAACGCAGCCGGCCCCTTATACTGTAGTGCTCATGGTACGTGTGTGAGTCCTTCCTACAAGACGAAACATTCTTTGCCTCCTCCCCGCTCGCCCCCCCCACCCTCCCCCCAAAAGAAAAAAAAAACAACTTCTGGAAGTCATTGTGCACGAATGATAAACTGATTACACACAGGAAAAAAAAAAACGACACTACTACTATGACTGCTGCTGCTGCTGTTTCTACTACTGCTACTACTACAAACAACAACAACAACAAAACAAAAATAACCCCAAAGATAAAAGCAACAATGAAACATAAAAAAAACCCGAACACAACGACCAAAACCAACACACATATTCACATAGACACACAGACTCACACACAGACACAGACACAGACACACACGCACTCTCTCTCTCTCTCCTTAATGCACTTTGCGATCTGCTTGACCGGTAAAACAGGTAAATGGCCCGTGTAACAGCCTTCCTCCTGTGTTTGATGTTGTCTGTGGCAATGGTCCACGTGACAGCGCCACTGTTTGCACAGCTCATCTGGCCTGGCCAAGAACAGCAGCAGAGAACATGCATGCGTGGCCTTGCTAGCTTTCTGTCAGTCTGACGTGTCAAGCAGAACAGACAGCAGTGCACATCGTTCGTGTGTGTAAGTCTTTCGTCCAACGCGAAACATTCCACAGAAAAAAAAGAAAAAAAAAGAAAAGAAAAAAGAAAAGGTGTTTCACTGCTGAAGATTTTCGTGTATGATTGATGAGTCATTGTGTACATGGAGAAGAAGAGCACATTTAATCGAGTTTTAAATTATTATCATTGTAACTATCATCATAATAATTATTGTCATCACTGTTATTGTTATTTTATCGTTGTTGTTGTTGTTGTTGTTCTTCTTCTTATAATTATTATTATGTACTGATATGAAGAAGTCAGCAAAAAAAAAAAAGTTTCGTTGCAGGAGGTTGTTGTGGATGGGCAAATGGCTGGATTAACGAACTGATGAATGAACAGTTAGGATGGTGACTATCTTGCTACCACCTCTCCCAACCACCTGCATGACGAAGTGGTCATTCACCCGAAACAGGAATAGAGAGAGAGAGAGAAAAAATCATCCGAGAGAAAGGGGAAAAAATCAATCTTGCCAACTGCCACACAAATGCAGAACAACACCCAGCCAGGCAATTTATGTTGATTGATTGGGGAGGACTGTTTCCTTTCCTGTGTGCATTGCAATTTGTTACATCACTTCCTTTTTCCACATTGCTAGTTGCGTATTCTGGTGACCGTGCATGGCAGCAAACCACCATGCTGGTGTTGTTTGCATTGCTATTTTTTATTGTTGTTGTGTCTGTTAAGCATGTCACAAGTCACGTGTTCTGTTTTCTCCTCCCCCCCCTCCTCCCTCCATGTTGCTGAGTTTTGCGTCGTTGGTTAGTTGGTTGGTTGGTTCTGGTGCCGATATCATTGTTGTCTTCCTTGTGCAGTTCATCCCGGTACAGTGCGGTAGAGTACAGTACAGTACATCAAGTTGTGTATAGTAGTCTTGTACAGCGCAGCTTTGTACAGTATAGTTCGGTACAGTTTTTAACTTGTGTAGGCATAATTAACAGATTCGCTCTGTTTTATGAGATACAACACCACAAATTCTCTTTTTACCCTTAATCTCTGTCCTGCACCCCGCGCCTCCACCATTCTTGCCACTGCATCGATGGAAGAGGAAGAGTAGAAGCGGATAATATCTTGGACAGAACAGAAAGCTGCAGAACCAGGCATTCGAATGCTTTGGAACAGCAACTGGCGAGCGATGCTTTTTGAGCAAGTTTAATGAGCTGGAATTAACTTCGGTCGTTTCTAAGGCGTACAAAACACGTGTAAAAAATCTTGGGAAACGATCCAGATGGCAGCCGCCCTTTCTATTCCAGTTCTCCCCAAAGACACATTATCTGTTGCTCAGTTCAAATGGTAATATAGATATGCTCATGGGGGACATGTTTTTTTTTCAAATCATAGAATGACACAATACAACAGATATCGACCAAAAGTGAAAGCATTTTGGAATATAAAAGAAAAGCTAACTATACTTTTCGTGTTTTTAATTGCGATGTCCCTGTCGTTACATGCTTAGTGAATGATTGAGTAGGATGGGGTCAAACATCAAAATGTGACACTGATTCCTTTTTAAACATTGATTTATCATTTTGATAAAAAAGAAGTAATTATGCTGTAGTGCTGCATTGGTTGCTTTGCTCACTCTATGTTTCCTGACATGTTGAAAGGCTGATACAGAACCTATTTCAATGACAATCTCCACTTGACCATTTCCCAGTTTTTCAGACGGCTGTACCATCCCAGCAATCATGAAGACAAAGGGACGTCACTCCAGTGCTCAGAAATGTTTCCTGCGTGTGTGGTAATGACAGCAAATGCAAATCTAATCCGGGTGTCTAGGGAAGCGAGAATTCATCCTTATTAATGGCTGCATCTGACAAAGAGAGAAAGGTCAATCATGTTTCCTGCATTCGTTCACGTCCTGAAATTAGACTCGCTTTCCATATTTTCTCTTTTTAAATCCCTGT
>NC_134894.1:36787221-36807221 GCF_041734735.1 Babylonia areolata
AACTTTGGGAGAAAAGGCCAGAGTGGGATTCGAACCCAGACTCTCAGGGTCACTGTATTGGTCGATGAGTTTCCTAAGCATTCTGCCACCTTACTGTAGGACCACACCAAACAGCCCGTTGACCGAATCTATGCCAGCAGAGAGAAAGTAAGAAGAAAGAGGCAATGTAGTTCCATTGAGATTATTATCACAATATCGGAGACATCCAACCTGCTAGCAATGCCTTCACGGCCTGACCGAGAAAAGTTAGCATGAAACGGGATATCGAAGAAGCAAGGGACGTTACGTATACAAGACTAAACGCATACACTAACATTCCATCTTCAGATGCAAACTTAGAGAGAAAAAACAAAACAAAACAAAACAAAACAATGCAAAAACATTGTCATGAAACAGAAAATTATATTGTCAGTATGAGAATGATATATGGTAAATCTGACCAAACCTTGAAGATAACTTTCGTATTTTCCCCGAAAGCCGCTGTCCTTCATTGACTCGTAATGATTATTTACTGTCATGTTGATCCAGTTGTTTTCCGAATATTGTTCCTAATGCTGATGTACTGTGACTCTTTGTGACTCTAATGCTTGCCCCCTCCCCGCTACCCCCCTCCCCCATCCCCAATCCTTTGTTGCTTGCTTTCCGCGTAGACTCTGATGCCACCTCGCAGCCTCCCTTCCCACTCTCTAACAGTATATTCAGGTCTTCCATTTCTTTGTCTCGATTTATGAGCATTAGGACAGGCGCAATAGCTAAATGGTTAGGGCATTTGACTTTTAAACTGAGGGTCCCGGGTTCGAATCACGGTGACGGCGCCTGGTGGGGAAAGGGTGGAGATTTTTCCGATCTCTCAGGTCAACATATGTGCAGACCTGCTAGTGTCTGAACCCCCTTCGTGTGTATACGCACGCAGATCAAATACACACGTTAAAGATCCTGTAATCCATGTCAGCGTTCGGGGGTTCTGGAAACAGAACATACCAAGCATGCACATCCCCGAAAACGGAGTATGGCTGCTTACATGGCGGGGTAAATGAACAATGCACGTAAAATTTTACATGTTTGTCTGAGTGTGTATGTGTGCGTGCCTGAAATCTGATTGAATAACAAAAGAAACGAATGATGAGCGCCCAGAGACAGCAGTCAGTCGGCTCTACCCAGGCAGGCAGCCTGTTGTGCAAATGACCCCATGTTTGTCCGACCGAGGATAGGCGCTATACAAGTATCCACATCAATCAAGTAATCAATCCTTTCATTTTTGATAATTATATGAAAGAACAACACCTCCTACCCCCCACCCCTTACTAGCCCCCAAAAGAAAGAAAGAAAAAAACAATAAACACCCGGTGCGTACAGGGAATCTTGCTAGAAAAGAACATATACATAAAAGAAAAATATATTTGAAGGCATTCTTCTTCATCATGGCATTCACAGCTCCACCATCACTCCAGCTCTGGCGATATATAAATGACGTTGTTTTCTCCAGGTCTTCGCGGCTGCCATAAAGTGTGGTTGTGACTGGAGTCTCGACAGGCCACACAGCTTGTCTTGTCTGTTTGTACAAGGGGCAGTTCTGGAGAGTATGCTCCACTGTCTGGACTTCCTGTCCACAGGTTCAGGTGGGATTTGAACGTGTGATCAATGAAAACTGTCAGATGTTTAGGATAGTCACGCATACATGAATAAAACAAATCCCACAGTTACATTTGGTTCTACAGAAGCAGGGCTGTTTTGCATTTATCAGCAGCCGGCACACACGGGAGACAGAGGAACGAATCAGGAAGACTCTAAAAGTAAAACAGGTTTCTGGTTTGATTCATGTCCTTTCATTTACATATGTGTGTGTGTGTGTGTGTGTGTGTCTGTGTGTGTGTGTGTGTGTGTGTGTGTGTGAATGTGTTTGTGTGTGTGTGTGTGTGTGTGTTGTATGCGTGTGTATGTGTATGTGTGCGTGCGTACGTGCGTACATGCGTGCGTGCGTGTGTGTGCGCGCACGTGCAAGTTTGCGTGCGTATGCGTGTGTGTGTTAGCTGGAGGGAAGCATGCAGCTGCTTTGAAGTTAAAAATGTATGCACAAGCAGGAAACGATATTTACTGTACTTCTTTGGCGTCCACCGTGAAGAAGACTTTGACACTTTCTCAGACTTGTTCACACACATGTATGTCCCTCAACCCAAGCCCTCACAGACACACAGACACACACAGAAGCACACACACGCGCGCGCACGCGAACACACACATACACAAACACGCACTCGCGCACGCACCCTTGCACCCACATACAAGAACGCTGAGTCGCGTGTAACCAATACAAACAATAGCATACACCGAGTGACCGCGCGCAGATTCGTACATAATGTAAAGGTTTGGAAGGACTATCCACCACTCGGGTATTCATTGCCTAAACACACAGAAACATACACCAACACACACCGAACAAGAGTGCAAATCCATTCGTGATAGAAAGAACATTAATCCATCTGATCTCATTCGTAAACCTAAGTTGTGGCTCACATCTGAATAATGGATGTTTGCAATGTAGTATAAGACAAAGAGAGTTGATAACGCATTTAAGGTGACAATGGAAAGGTTTTCTTTTTTTTTCGGTTGCTGTTGTTTTTGCCTCATCGAATTTCAGTAAACCCCACTTTTTCGGTTTAACTAATGCATATATTCGACGGGCGCAATAGTTGAGTGATTTAAGCGTTGGACTTTCAATCTGATGGTCCCGGGTTCGAATCACGGTAACGGCGCCTGGTGGGGAAAGGGTGGAGATTTTTTCCGATCACCCAGGTCAACATATGTACAGACCTGCTTGTGCCTGAACCCCCTTCGTGTGTATACGCACGCAGAAGATCAAATACGCACATTAAAGATACCGTAACCTATGTCAGTGTTCGGTGGGATCTGGAGACACGAAAGTACCCAGCATGCATGAACCACGACAGAGTTATCGGCAAGTCGATGTTGGTCGTGTAACGGAAGGAAGAAGAAGAAGATGTGTTGTCATAGAATTATCGTGGAAGTGAAGAAATACAAAGTAAAATCGTTGAAATCAAGATAAATGAGAAACTAGCAAAAGCAAAAGAAACAAGAAGTCATGGGTTTTTTTCAAACAAAACAAAGAAAGAAACAAAGAGGAATAGAATCTTAAAACAACAACCAACCAACAAATAAAGATGAAAATTACAACTAGAGGTGTATACGAATTTATGATTCGACGAATGTTTCTTTGTTTCATTTTTTCTGTTCCTGTTACGTTGAATATTTCATGGTTTTAATTCCATTTTTCTCGAGGACATTCGGGGTACCTTTAGCCTCCGAGGAGAATCCAAGAGGAAGCAAAGAGAAAACAAGCAGAAAACAACAAAAAACATACTTTGACAGTAAACAAGAAGCTGACTTCGAAAACAATCATGAGCTAATCACGCCAAACAATACAATAAAACAATATACATAAAACAACATCACAAAAATACGAACAACTTCAAACAAATCAGACAATACAAGATCAACTGAAAAACAGAGAAAAATACAGTATTGCGGGAGAAATATGGGGAAAAAAAACCCAACTAAAAAATATATAAAATATGCAGAAAAAAATACATGGAAGGGTTAGATAACGTGGAGATCGAGAGCGAGAAAGACGGATCTCGAACTTGAACTCGAATGCTTTATTGAGGGCAAAAGGATAAACTTCAAGATTCTTTTCCATGCCCTCACGGCAAAATGATAATAATAATAATAATAATGATGATGATGATGATGATGATGATGATATTATAATAATAATTACTACTCCTACAACTACTATTACTACTACCACAACAAAAGAGAGGGAGAGAGAGAGAGAGAGATTCCAGATGGTTTATTCATGTATAGGCCTAGGCCCCGTATGAAGGTTATGTGAACATCATTCTTTTATATCTAGACAAACATCACATTGCATTGAGAGAGAGAGAGAGAGAGAGAGAGAGAGAGAGGCAGAGACAGAGACAGAGAGAGGCAAAGAGCGAAAGGCAGGGACGAAGCAGAGAAAGAGTTATTGTCACTCCACAGTCACACCCAGAGCGCCGGACGAGATAATCGAATCAAACCAGCAAAGAGCTCTTGCCAGTGGTAGAGTTAGTTGTACCAGCGGCAGAAAGTTAGTCTGGGATCCAAACAGGGAGATATTATCCACTCTTCTTCCCCCCCCCCCACCCCCCGACCCCCTCCTCCCCTCCTACATCTCTGTTCTCTGTCGGATATCAAATGATAGCAGTGGACATCATTATCATGATGTTGATGTGGTGCTTGGGTAAGGAACAGTGATTCGCGTGTATTGTGCAGATGTGACTACACGTATATGTGATTAGGGACATGTGTCCTCTCTTCTACTCACGCAGATATACGCATGACCAAGCACGCGCTCGTGCAGAAATGTACACATAATATATACACAATGAGGCATTCTCGTAAATAACACACGTGAACTCACAGAAACACAGACACAGACAGACAGACAGACAGACAGCCACACACACACACACACACACACAAACACACACACACACACATGCTAACCCCATTACAAAAGAGACATGCAGAGAGGGGGGGAAAAAACGACGCATAAGATGAAGAGCCATTTTGATCAAAGTGAACGGAAATGCATCATAAGTAATGATCTGATTAACAGCATAAGAGAGCTAGAGATCAGTCCTGACCGACCCTGAACAAGAGCCACACACATATGCATTTGCCTGTACACACACTTCTCCGCCAGTTGTTATGCATATAACGCAGATGCCTTTTGACTGTCATTCGTTGTGACGCATGTAACGCGTACGCGTTTTGACTGTCATTCGTTGTGACGCATGTAACGCGTACGCGTTTTGACTGTCATTCGTTGTGACGCATGTAAAGCATGGACGATTTGACTGTCATTCGTTGTGACGCATGTAACGCGTACCCGATTTGACTGTCATTCGTTGTGACGCATGTAAAGCATGGACGATTTGACTGTCATTCGTTGTGACGCATGTAACGCGTACGCGTTTTGACTGTCATTCGTTGTGACGCATGTAACGCGTACCCGATTTGACTGTCATTCGTTGTGACGCATGTAAAGCATGGACGATTTGACTGTCATTCGTTGTGACGCATGTAACGCGTACCCGATTTGACTGTCATTCGTTGTGACGCATGTAAAGCATGGACGATTTGACTGTCATTCGTTGTGACGCATGTAACGCGTACGCGTTTTGACTGTCATTCGTTGTGACGCATGTAAAGCATGGACGATTTGACTGTCATTCGTTGTGACGCATGTAACGCGTACGCGTTTTGACTGTCATTCGTTGTGACGCATGTAAAGCATGGACGATTTGACTGTCATTCGTTGTGACGCATGTAAAGCATGGACGATTTGACTGTCATTCGTTGTGACGCATGTAAAGCATGGACGATTTGACTGTCATTCGTTGTGACGCATGTAAAGCATGGACGATTTGACTGTCATTCGTTGTGACGCATGTAAAGCATGGACGATTTGACTGTCATTCGTTGTGACGCATGTAAAGCATGGACGATTTGACTGTCATTCGTTGTGACGCATGTAAAGCATGGACGATTTGACTGTCATTCGTTGTGACGCTTGTAACGCGTACGTGATTTGACTTTCAGTTTGTGTTCCTGTCTTCCAAAAAACATGCAAAAGTGTTTCGTTAACTGCAGTTGTAGCATCTTCTCTATGAACCTTAGGGAGTTTACAGCCTTAGAAGGTTCGCCTGCCATACAGATGCGGACAAAAACGTAGAAAATATACTGAAGTCGACTGTGTTTTTTTCCCCCAGTCCAAACTGACACGTGGAGTCACAGCCGGAAATACTGTGGAAGTTAGTTCCCTTCCCTTGTGGTTTACGTATATGTAGGAACACGTACACCCTTTTAACGAAACAAATTTGGACGCCAGGGCATCATTGCTGGGGCGCATGGCTGAATGATTCGCACAAAGAGATATGATGGTAATGATAACAATGATATGACCAACGGGGAATGCAATCCCGTGATTTATTGTTTGCTACCAACCCCAGTGTGTGTGTGTGTGTGTGTGTGTGTGTGTGTGTGTGTGTGTGTGTGTGTGTGTGTGTGTGTGTGTGTGTGTGTGTGTGTGTGTGTGTGAGTGAGAGAGAGAGAGAGAGAGAGAGAGAGAGAGAGCGAGAGAGGGAGAATACAGTGCATGACAAATAACACACACACACACACACACACACACACACACACACACACAGAGAGAGAGAGAGAGAGAGAGAGGATGTTTTCCAAGATAATGAGAGAAAGCAGGTGAGGCCACAGGGAGCGGCAAAGGGAACATGATCAAGTTAACCAACAATCTCGTTACGAGTAAGCTGTTCTCTGGCGGAGAGCTTATTCCAGTCATCCAGAGTGCATTAAGATGTCACTTATTCTGATATTATGCAGGGATGCTTTTTTGTTTTTTTGCTGTTCTGAATTCACACCAGTCTGCCAATACATTCCTCTCTTCCTCTCTCTCTCTCTCTCTGTCTCGCACACACACACACACACACACACACACAGATATATATATATATATATATATATATATATAGAGAGAGAGAGAGAGAGAGAGAGAGAGAGAGATGTATATACATGCGCAAACCAGTATGTGTAATCTGTATCAACACTGCAAAAACAGAGACCGTGGCTTGTTCCGGTTAGATCCATTCCCCACGAACGCATCATAAAAGGCATACTCGCTTGCACACCATTACTTTTCCCTTCTCACAAAATATCCTCCCATACCTTCCATCCACCCACTCCATACACACAGCTTCATTTTCCCCACGAGAATGCCCCCTCCCCGTTCAATTTGTAGCTGGGTCCCAAGCGACGAGCCAACAAGGTTGAAAAGGTGACAGTGACGGGTGAAACGAATCTTTGAGTGCAGTCCCTCGCGCACGAGGCGTGAGAATGGATGCGCGTGCTCTGGTCAGTCTCCAAGGATCGTCACTTCTATTGGCCCAAATCCACTGGCGTCTCCACAGAGACGGCACTTCTTACAAGCATCTTCCTAGCTTTGCGTTCTTGCTTTGCGCTTGCTTTCATCTCTTGCTCTGTTAGTGGCAACTTTCCAACGTGGTTTGGGTGTATAGAGATTTTTGTTTGTTTTCGGTACCCGAACGGCTATGAGTCATGGTCTCAGATGGGGCAATGATTCTTGTTTATGTTCGTTATGACTCAAGTATGATTCTTTTGACCTCGTCACTTTTGATTTCTTTTCCTTCCCCTTCCTTCTTCTTCTTCTTCGTCGTCTTCCTCTTCTCCACCCATTCTCCTTCTTCATCTTGTCTTCTTATTCCCTTGTCTTGTATACGCTTTTTTTTGCTGCAATTTCGCTGTGGATATACCTGATTTTTAGTAAAGCTTCGAGTCGGTTTGCTCACGATCCTTTATGTAATGGCTTTATGGATAAGATTGTAAATTTGGATTTTGCATGTCATAGGCATTACCACGTCCCCCATCCCCATACTGAATTGGCTGGACGTACCACAAAAATGATAGTTTGTTTGTCATTGCATTATTGTCATTTTATCTCCATTTCCGTTGACTCATATGGCATCATGTGCTAGAGAAACAATGCCTTATCAACAATATCTCATGGAAAAAGATCTTTTGGTTCATGCACATCCATTACCACAAGTAGACTTAGAAACTAAGTGTATGAAAATAACAACAAAAAAGCCTGATGCAATGAAAAAAATGTAACTGCATACCCATCAAAATATCTGCCATTCCGATCTGATGAAAATAATCATCCGTACAGCATGCAGTTACTCTTGGGAAACAGTTATGTTGAAGACTATTTGACAAATCCATTATCCACGAACGCATCATAAAAGCATACTCACATCCACACCGTTACTTTCCTTTTTCACATACCCTCCCATGCCCTCCAGAACCCGCCCAACACAGGAGTTCATATTCCCCATGAGAATGACCCTTTTCCTTCAAGTTGTTGCAGGGTGCAAAGCAACGAGCCAACAATGTTTAAAAGGTGACGGTTAAAACGAATCATTGAACTCAGTCCCTCGCACACGAGGCGTGACAATGGATGCGCGTGCTCTGGTCAGTCTCCAAGGATCGTCCCTTCTATTGGCCCAAATCCACTGGCGTCTCCACAGAGACGACACTGCTTACAAGCATCTTCCTAGCTTTGCGACCTGGCTTACAGCCTGCTTTCATCTCCTGCTCTGTTAGTGGCAACTTTGCAATGTGGTTTGGGGATGGAGATATTGTTTTTTTTGTTTTCGATACCATGGTCTCTGATGGGGCAATTAGTTTTGTTTATGTTCGTTATGACTCGAGTATGGTTCCTTTGACCTAGTCACTTTTGATTTCTTTTCCTTCCCCTGTCTTCTTCTTCTTCTTCGTCATTGTCGTCGACGTCTTCCCCTTCTCTACCCATTCTCCATTCTTCACCTTTTCTTCTTCCTTTGTCATGTATACTCTTTTTGTTGTTGTTGTTTTTGTGCTGGAATTCCGCTGTGTATGGCTTTCAGTAAAGCTTTGTGTTGTTTTCTTCATGATCATTAATGTACCAGCCTTATGGATGTGGTTGTAAATGTGATTGTTGACATGTCATTGGTGTTAACACCCCACACTGAATTGGAAGGATGTCACAAAAAGACGATTGATAGTTTTTGTTATTGTGTTTTTTGCCTCCCGTTGTTTGCATATAGTGATGATATTTGCGTTGACTCATGAGTCATTTGTCAGACACAAGGCCTTATCGACAATATCTTATGGAAAAGAATCCTGATTATTCATGTACATCTATCACCACATGTAGACTTAGAAACCAAGTGAATAATGAATTGACAAAAAAGAAACAGACTGTTGCGATGGAAAGATTAAAATACATACCCAACAGTGTATCTGTCATTCAGATCTGATCAAATAAAGATCTGGACTGCAAACAGATACTCTTGGTGAGACAGTTATGTTGAAGACTATTTGACAAATCCATTACCCACGAACACATCATAAAAACATACTCACATTCACACCCTTACTTTTTTTTCCACGTACCCTCCCAAACCCTTCAGACACCCACCCAACACAGGGGTTCATTTTCCCCATGAGAATGACCCTTTCCTTCAATTTGTTGCGGGGTGCAAAGCAACGAGCCAAAAGGGTTTAAAAGGTGACAGTGATGGATAAAACGAATCTTTGAACTCAGTCACACGCGCACGAGGCGTGAGAACGGATGCACGTGCTCTGTAATTACTGGTCAGTCTCTAAGGATCGTTCCATCTATTGGCACAAAAACCATTGGCGTCTCCACGGAGGCTTTGCGTTCTTGCTTGTGGCTGCTTTCATCTCCTGCTCTGTTAGTGGCATCTTTTCAACGAGGCTTGAGGATAGAGATATTTTGTTTTGTTTTCGGTACCCGAACGGCTATTAGTCATGGTCTCTGATGCGGTAATGATTCTTGTTTATATTATCTCCGACCCGAATATGATTCTTTTTGATTTGGTCTGTTTTGATTTGTTTTCCACCTCCTTCTCCTCCTTTTTTTTTCTTCTTCTTACAACAACTACTATTACTACTACTACTGCTGCAACTACTACTACTGCTACTTTTCAAAGCGGACAGCAGAAGCGCCTGAAATCGTGTATTCAGAGAAGCACGCGAATGTCCCTCATGCATATCAGTTGTCTATTTTGTTTCGAGGAAAAACAGAAAGAAAGAAAGAAAATAAAAGAAAGAAAGGAAGAAAATAAAAGGCAGAAAGAAAGAAAAATGAAAACAATCTTACAGAAACGAGTGCACGAGGGAGCGACAGCCAACGAACTAAGAAGAACAAAGTACAACTGAGGCCACTTTCCAGTGTCACTTTCACGGCCACGTAATTATTCCTGTCACGCACTTTCTTCCACCCCCACAAGCAACAAAAAAAACCGAAAACAAACAAACAAAACACACACACACACACACACACACACACACACACACACACACACACACACAACCAAACCAAACCAAACCAAAACAAAACAAAAACAAACAAAATCGGTAATGCGTAAGAAAACACTTATGTTAGAATTCTTATTCACGTGATCTATGTTTTGGCGGCCAAACCGTTTATCTGAAACGTAATAATAGTGAAAACATTTTCTGAAGCTATTTTGTTATTCTGGCATTGTTTCTGCAGCATAATGCCAGTTGTTTTCGTAATTCTGTATTGAAGCATTTTTCCTGTTATTATGCAAGCGTATGTGCTTCTGTATACTTTTCCTGTTATTCTGAAGCAGGTGGTGTACCATGCTTTTTTGTTGTTGAAAATCTGTCCGTTATCTTGAAGTACCGATATTTTGAAAGCCTTTTTAGGTTTTGCTATCCTGATGATACGATCGTATTCTTTAGTTTAAGATGAGCTACCTAGACATCAGTACATCAACAATGACAGCAACGAACACAGGTGTGTGTGTGTGTGTGTGTGTGTGTGTGTGTGTGTGTGTGTGTGTGTGTGTGTGTGTGTGTGTGTGTGTGTGTTCTTTAATTACTTAGGCTTGCTTTAGATTCATTCGGACTTATTCTAGTGCATGTAGGACGTGGGGACGGTTTTTCTCATATGTATGTGTGTGTGTGTGTGTGTGTGTGTGTGTGTGTGTGTGTGTGTGTGTGTGTGTGTTCTTTAATTACTTAGGCTTGCTTTAGATTCATTCGGACTTATTCTAGTGCGTGTAGGACATGGGGACGGTTTTTCTCATGTGTGTTGTGTGTGTGTGTGTGTGTGTGTGTGTGTGTGTGCGCGTGTGTGTGTGTGTTTTGGAATCGCTAAAACACATTAGGATATCAACTGCTTTAAAACTACGGGATACATATTGAAAGGAAGTGACCAGTCTCCATTCAAAATTTGTATATCCTTCCAACTATTCAGTATTCTTAATAATCATTACGTCAGCATACGTCAGCACTCTGTCATGTATTTTAAACTTTGCGACGATGGCCAATGAAAAGTGGAGAAATCGGTCAGCTGGCTGGCTGGCTTGTCAGCTCAGTTTATGAATAAAGAAAAATGTAGTACACGCAGTGGCCAGTTGATCTGCTATCTTCTGACTTTCAATGTCAGGGATGCATGTTGTATTGCTGAATCTGAGGTGAAGCAGTTTATCTTCTCCTCTCTGTCTCTTTGTTTCTTCGGTGAATTCATCTGATGCATTCTTTGTGGGGTTTTTTTCTACTACTACTGCTACAACTACTATCTATCTATCTGTCTGACTGTCTGTCTATCTATTTGTCTGTCTGTCTAGCAATCCAGTTGATATATGATTCCCGTCCGGTTCGTCTGTGATGTGGAAAAGGCTACGAAAGCCAAACTGTTTTGCATGATCCGAGGAATCCTCAGACATTTCTAACCTTTGGTTGACAGGAAATGACATGCCTCCGAGTGCAGACAGCAGGGTCAATTGGACAGACAGACAGACAGAGAGACAGAGAGACGGACAGACAGACAGGCAGAGAGACAGACAGACAGACAGACAGACAAACAGAGAGACTGACAGACAGAGAGAGACAGACAGACAGAGAGACTGACAGACAGACAAACAGACAGAGAGAGACAGAGAGAGAGAGAGGGACAGACAGACAGAGAGGGAGAGACAGACAGACAGACAGGGAGAGAGAGACAGACAGACAGACAGACGGAGAGAGAGAGAGACAGACAGTCAGACAGACAGAGACAGAGAGAGACAGACAGAGAGAGAGACAGACAGACAGAGAGAGAGAGAGAGAGAGAGAGTGACAGACAGACAGACATAGAAACTGACTGACAGAGAGACAGACAGACAGACAGAGAGACAGACAGAGAGACTGACAGACAGACAAACAGACAGACAGACAGAGACAGACAGACAGACAGGGAGAGAGAGAGAGAGAGAGAGAGAGAGAGAGAGAGACAGACAGACAGACAAAGACAGACAGAGAGAGAGAGAGAGAGAGAGAGAGAGAGAGAGAGAGAGAGAGAGAGAGAGAGAGAGAGAGCTTAGGAGCAGTGTGGAAGAATACGAAAAAGGGGTAGTGTCTTGTTTGGATGGGGATAGGGTTAAGATTACAGGATCGAAAATCTGACGGAGAAATGACTCACGTCATGGAATGATTCCAGACTGCTGTAGGTAACTCAAGAAAATTGTGTGCAGGTTTTTGATGTGCGCGAGGGAGATTGAATCGCAAAGACTGGTTGAGAGTGTCTGAGCTAAACTAGTAAGCGAGTGAGTAAGTGTGTGTGTGTGTGTGTGTGTGTGTGTGTGTGTGTGTGTGTGTGTGTGTGTGTGTGTGTGCTATGTCTGTCTGTTTGTGTATGTCTGTCTGTGTCTCTGTCCGTGTCTGCATTTTCTGTTTTCGTTTGCTGCATTTTCTTACAGGAGGTGTCGTGCTAGAATAGGTCAGATATAGGACTTGTGTGATCCAGTACTCAACAGTGATCGGAGCGCTAGGCCCCGTTTATAGAGTTCTTGGTAAAGGCACTCCTGTCCGATATTCCGCTCTCTACTTAGGTGTCCTGAGTAGCTGGAGTACTTCTGACGATGGATTTTGTCTGATACGTAAAACAACAATAACATATACATACATAGGTGTGTGTGTGTGTGTGTGTGTGTGTGTGTGTGTGTGTGTGTGTGTGTGTGTGTGTGTGTGTGTGTGTGTGTGATTTTGCTTTCTTTTGGAACTGTATTCATTCATCGTGGAAATTTGTGATGATGTTACTGGAAATGTGAAATTCATTGTGAAAAGTTAATGAACATTTCGGTGAATTTACGTTTGCTACACGGAAATGAAACAGTTGTGTGTGACAATGATCAGGGTAACAACACAGCTATTTAACGCCGGTCTGCCAATTATGGAGTGAGACCAACCATGTACTGTGTTGAGATCTCCCTGTTTGTTTTTGCCAGATTTCAAGTTATACTAAAAAACAACAACAACAAAAAAACAATGAATGAAACTTCAAATTCAATCAATAAAATCGAGTGAAAAAGAAGAAGAAGAAAACAAAGAAAGAAAAACAGACGCCGATCAACAAGAGCAAGACCAATATCATGTGCATATATCAAAGATGGTGCAGCTTGAGATTAAACAAAAAGGAGTTATCTCAAACCCAGGGCAAATGCGTGTGTAGTCTTGTTTAAGAAGCGGCAAACTCCCCCCCCCCCACCCCTCCACCCACCCACCCCGACACACACCACACCTTTTGTCACGTACGGGTACATGTTCATTAATCATATACACTGCCGTTCTCGGACATCTTTTTTTTGCACTTTTCATTCATTTTATTCAAAACGATTATAGACAACCACTTTAAAATATCATAAGGTATTGTGTTTAACGAAGGTAGAGATCCCTGATAGAGTTCATACCGATGCACTTAAACAACACCCCCAGACAAGGAAAAAAAAAGAAGCCAATATTAAAAATTTTGTGAACTCCAACTCATTTCTCGTCCGTAGTTTTCTTTCCTGTCCCTTCTTTCTGCTCGTCTTTTTTTTTCTGACTCGATTGCTTACTTTACTGATGACTTTCTTTTCCTTCACTGGAGCAGGTCAAGATCAACATTTATCATTCATCCCCAACACCGTCAGTAGCCAACCTCCCATCTCCAGCTTGCTTTTTTTTTCTCTCTCTCTTTTCCCTAACTCATCCGCGTTTTTGTCGTTGTTGTTGTTGTTGCTTTGGGGACAAAGTTGTCGCACCGGATCAACCTTTCGCTCTCCTCCACACCACACCTCCCTCCCCCCGTTTCCATCAGTTGCTTGTGGAAGAGGGTAGGAGGTGTTGTTCTCCATCTTTCTTTGTCAGCAGCTGATGATGTGCTCCATCGTCTTCCACCCCACTCCTCCACGCTCTGTCTGCCCCCGCACCCCCCACTTTCCCAGTTCTTGACGTCATTATTCAGAGCGGACGTTGGCACAGAGCTGTCAAGAAACCATGAAACCCCAGTCCCTGCTATGCAAACGTATTTTGATGGGTGTCTTCTACGTCCCATTTGTCTCCGTCACAGTCATGAATTATGTTCTTTTATGTGTTTTCTATCTCTGTCACCTTCTCTGTATCTGTTTGTCTGCCTGTCTTTCGCACGTGGCTATGGCACGAAGACACGAATATAGCCAAGTACACACAGACAGAATTCAGAAATCATTACTCTATTGCTCCAGGGAAGAGATGTTCTATTCTCCCAGTCTGTCCTTGCTCATCTACATTTATTTCATCATCACAATGGTGGTTGTCTCCCGGGAAAATACTTGTCTACTCCACCCTGTAATCGCACAATGCTTCATTCCACACATAGCGCCCGAAACGTGCCTGCACTGCTTTCAACATCACCAGACACCAAAAGCCTTCCTACATATACAAGTTCCAATCCAGCCTGGATGAGAAATAGTTTGCTAACGGAACACTGACCGGAGACCCAACACGAGAAAGGGGAACCAGTTCAGAGAAAAGGTGACAGATACAGCAAAGACAGTGAGTGCTTGGCCACAAGAGCCGAGAAACCACCGAGACTGGTTTGATTGGGGAAAAAAGCACAGCGCCATTGAGGACCTGCTTGCCTAGACGAACAAAACAGAACGATCCAGATTCCTGTCCCAGGGAAAAAAAAGAGTTAAGTCATACCTTGCCATTGTCCGAAGAGAAATACGGAAGATGCATGATCAGTACAGGGGAAAGAAAACTTAAGGAATCAAAAGTTTCGCTGATCCCAACCATTCGAAGCAATTTTTTCAACTCCATTGGCTCTTCGAAATCTAGCCCCGGTCTCCTGCTGTCTACAGACAGAGTCACACTAATCAAGGACAAGGCTGCCATCAGCAACATACGCAGGGAACACTTCAGTTGACTTCTGAATCACCCACCCTCGGTTGACCAGTGTGCTGCTGACCTGACTCCCCAGCAGCCAGGCATTGAAAAACTTGATGAGCCTCCCCCCGTTGATGAAGTCAGGAAGGAAGGTGGCAGAATGGTTAAGACGTTCCTCTGCCAATACAGTGACCGTGATGGTATGGGTTCGATTCCCGGTCTCGACTGGAAAATCAAACTGAGCGTGAAGTTATTCGGAAGAAAACGAACCCGAACCAATGGCAGCAAAAGACTTATACCTCTGGCAAAATCATGTGGAATAAACCCGTTTTGATGAGCACAAAAATACACTCAAAGCCTGACTAGCTCGTTGGGTTATGCTCTTGTCAGGCATCTGCCCAGCAGGTGTGGTGTAGCGTATAGGGAATTGTGCGAACGCAGTGACGCCTCCTTGAGAAACTGAAACTGAAGTCAGGAAGACCATCAAACAGATGAGCTGAGGCAAAGCCTAACGGCAAGGGTCGTATTCCTGCTCAAGTGTACAAGGCACTAAACAATGAAGCTCCACGGACATTCCACAGTGTTCTGACCGGCATTCGGGAAGAACAGAAAATCCCGGCTGACACCAATAGCTGCCCTGTGCAGAACCAAAGGCCCCAGAGCAGACTGAACTACAAGGGTGTACCTCTACTCTCCATCGCAAAGAATATACTTTTCCCGAAAGAAGAAGAAGAAGAAGAAGAAGAGAGAGGGGGTGGGGGGAGGATGGAAACTGTCACAATTTGAAAAGAAATGTAGCAGGATGGAAAATGAGATTGAATATTGACTGCATAATCAGCAACAAAGCCAAACCCCTTCACACAAAACGTATCAACTAAAACACAGCAATAATAGTAAAAAACGGACGGACGAGTAAGGTACAAAAAAGCATACTTATTACGCTTCCTGAATGAGTACAACACTTGCTCACTCCCAGGATGATCGACTTATTGTTCATTGCACATGAATAAACAGTACAATGTTTTTTTTATTTTTTTTTATTTATTTTTTTTTTTATAGCTTATCACTAAGTCGAAAACAACAGTCATACCGAAGTATCAACATAAGCTGACAAACAAACAGACAACCATCCAACCACGCAAATATCGAACAGGGCAACTGTAACATTGGCTAGAGGGAGGAGGGGGAGGGGGGGGGACGGAAACAGAATATATTGTAACCAGAACGCGGGTTTACCGAGACCAGAAGCGCACCCATGGAAAATCTATTTTTCCAACGTACAGACAGCCGTGTCACTGTTTATTAACAGCTCTGGCCTGACGTCCTCATCTGTGTGTGTATATGGAGAAAGGGTTGTGGGGGAGATAGTTGGAGTGAGATGAGAGGTGGGTGGAGGTGTAGTGATGGTGGAGGTGGAGTGGGGGTGGGGTGTGGGTGAGGGGTTGTGGTTCGGCAGGGTCAGTTTTGATGAGAAGAGACATCCTGAACTAACAGTGTGATAAGATTCAGATTGGGGAGAAAAAGATCGACCTTGATGCGTGGAGAAGAAAAAGAAGAAGAAGAAGAAGAATTACTTGCAAACACTGTGAAGAAATAATGGATGCTGACTTAACATTTGAAAAAATTAGAAAGACAACAACAAAAAAACCAAAAGCAAACACACAAAAAACCAACAACAAAACACACACACACACACACACACACACACACACACACACACACACACACACACACACACACACCAAACTGAAAAAAAAAACAATAACGACAAACAAACAAAATCCGAGGACAACAACAGCAAGAGCAAAAGCAACAACAAAAGCATGTAGAAACTCAAGAACGTGCACACCGTGTACATCAAATGCCGTCTTTAACATGCTCACGGCCCGAAAGAACTACATGAAAAACTAGCTTTCTACTTGCATGGTAGGGTCTTCTGCCTCTTCTTCAATCAGAACACCATTTGATGACCGACAGATCCTGAGACTTGTCAGAATCATTCACGTTCTCTATGGCCAAAACGGACGAATCTACCGGAAGTTTCATAGAATGCGGCAGGTTTTAGATCTGCATAACTATAGAATTCGAACATACGTGCTGTGATTGGTTATGATGCACACATGTTTTCAGTTTCAGTTCAGTTTCAGTAGCTCAAGGAGGCGTCACTGCGTTCGGACAAATCCATATACGCTACACCACATCTGCCAAGCAGATGCCTGACCAGCAGCGTAACCCATTGCGCTTAGTCAGGCCTTGAGAAAAAAAAGTGAATAAATAATAGATAAGCTTACATAAATAAATAAATAAATAATAATTATAATATAAAAAAGGTAGTAGTAATAATGATAATAATAAATATGCACACATGGTCAGTAGGAAGTGACGGGGGAATACTAGGAAGTGCAGGATGAAGAAGGAGGTGTGGGTTTCGGTTTTGGACGACCTTTTCTTTGTGTTTTGGCCCCAGCAGTTTATTTACTGTTGATGCTATTCAGATGCGCATTTTCTTTGCAGAATAGAGGTTACTGAGTGCATGCAGTTAGGATCTTCGTCTGTAAATTCTGGACTATGTTCCTCATCAATGTATTCAGAGAAATGGGAATACTGGGTGCGTCTGTCTACTGAACACATTAATATTGGCGAATCTGTATATGGAGTGTGCATAGGCAGAAATGCAGACGCTAAAATGGTCCAAATTGTGGAGAAATATGCATTTCTGCTGTGCTAAACCTTGATTGCGAAAATACAACATTCTGTTCATAAGCTGTTCAAGTATAGTTCTTTGGAAAAAAAAGACAGTTTTTGCAACACAACCATTGTCGTATTGCGATTCATCTCAGTGTCTCACATTCGTTTCCATAAAAAAAGAATTCTAGTGATGATTTTTTGAAAACACACTGATTATTACTACCTTTTCATGCATAACCACTCCTAAGTTTGTCTTTTCCACCAAGTCGATAACAAAACACATTCAAACAACAGGTTCACGAGTTGACAGAATGGGCTGTTGTTGTGGCTGCTGTGCTGGAGATAAAGCAAACATTGACACCGCATAACTGCCCCTGACACAAAGGCAAAGGGCAGAATCGTCCTGACAGTAGTTGAAGTGTTGTCGTGTCAGAAGCAGAAAATTGAAATGGCCACTGGGAAAAAAAAGCACAAGTGAGGAAGAAGGAGGTTGCTGCTTCCGAAAGCATTGCCGTCTCCGTGGAGACGCCAGTGGATTTGGGCCAATAGATGGTGGCGATCCTTGGAGACTGACCAATAATTACAGAGCTCACGCACCCGTTCTCACGCCTCGTGCACCAGGGACAACGTTTGAGGGTTCACTGTCACCGTTGGACACCCCCCGCTGCAAATTGAACCAATGGGGATATTTCCAGAGGAAAATTAGTGTGTGTGTGTGTGTGTGTGTGTGTGTGTGTGTGTGTGTGTGTGTGAGTGAGAGAGAGAGAGAGAGAGAGAGAGAGAGAGAGAGAGAGAGAGAGAGAATTTGCACCATGTTTGTTGTCCGAGGTAATTGCCTACGCTATAAACTTACACGGGTTATTGCTTGTAGCTATTGCCAACACTCCTGTAAATGAATGATGAGACAAAAGACAGAAAGAAAGAAAGACAGACAGCACAGGGTGTTTCCTTGGTCAAGCTGTAACTCGTCTTTCTGTGCAAAACAACCATTCGCGAATCATCCATTCATCCACACTCACAGATGCATGTATTTGACATAATAAGCACTGACGTTAAACGAACGGCATAATTATAATCAAGATGAACAGACAATGCAGGGCAAAATGCATAAACACACACACACACACACACACACACACACACACACACACACACACACACACACACACACAAGTAATCCCAATTTAGTGTGTGTGAGTTAATTATGTGTGATCATGTTTTTAAGCAAATGCATGCGTCATAATGTGTGCGTTGGGGCACACACACGCGTGTGTGTGCATGCGTGTATGTTTGCATGCGTGCGTGTGTGTATGTGAGTGTGTGTGTGTATGTGAGTGTGTGTGTGTGTGTGTGTGTGTGTGTGTGTGTGTGTGTGTGTGTGTGTGTGTGTGTGTGCAAGAAAGACAACTGTTTTGAGGTTTGAGTTGGTGGTCAGTTGCCGGAAAGAACACTATAGCATTGGGGAAACGCGACGTGTCGTGGGGTGGCCATGCCTTCTGGATTTTGTTTTTCTTTTTTTTTTTTTTACATCTGCTTTGGTTGATGACCTTGATCATATGTGGATGGGTGGTGCGGGGTGGGTTGTAAAATCAGGAGACCCAGGGAGACGTGTCTGGCCGATGTGTTGTCCTTTATAAATAGATCCCCCACTACCTGCATCATGATTTGATTAATCTCTCTCTCTCTCTCTCTCTCTCTCTCTCTCTCTGTGTGTGTGTGTGTGTGTGTGTGTGAGTGAGAGTAAGATAGAAAGACAGTGTGTGTGTGTGTGTGTGTGTGTGTGTGTGTGTGTGTGTGTGTGTGTGTGTGTGTGTGTGAGAGAGAGAGATCGAGAGAGAGAGAGAGAGTGAGTGACAGTGAGAGAAAAAGACAGAGACAGATAGACTGAGGGAGAGCATGTGCATTTCCAATTCACCTCTTTTGAGTTTTCCTGAACGAAGCGGTTTGTGTTCTGGTTGCGTGTATTCTGGGCTCAACAGCGTAGACTGGGACTCCTCTAATTGAATGTCATTTACATCATGGGCTCATCTTCAAACACACCACCCAGAAAATCCCCGCCAACACGAAAGCGTCCGAAGGTTTAACTGTGCTGCAAGTGAAGTTGGATTGGAGACGTCGAGTCCTGTTCATCTTTCCTTCCTTTTTTTCCGCCATGTTTAGTCAGTGATGTTATGCTCCGGACACTGACCTCATCTCACACCCATTTTTATATTCTATCGCATTACGAGTGCCAGTGATCTGTCACTCATCCTATCCAATAAAGAATCTGCGTAACTACTAAGCCTCCCTGATAGCACTTTGCGTGCCTGCAACACAGTACACCATCACACAATTTCGCCACAGATCATGAATTACGCGTAACAAAAAAGCTTACTATGTGAACATTACTCATGAGCTGTCGATACGAAGGACAAAATTATTTCTTTTTATATTCTATGAGTGACGATTTCAGGATA
>NC_134894.1:36812221-36824721 GCF_041734735.1 Babylonia areolata
ATCACTGATAGTGAGAAGACGCTAAACTAAAGAACGAACACACACATGAAACGCAACTTCTCAAAATGCATCATTGCCCTTCTTTGGGCTGTATATGGCAGCCTCATCATGTCACGTGAAAGACAGTGAGGTTCGGCTTTCTATGCCATCAGCAGCCACGAGCTATCTGCGTATCTCGTGAATCGCTGGAGTTTTCATGCCTGTCTCAATGGTCAGAGGTTACTTATACCTTACTATTTTGTCTCAGTGGTGAAGCTGATTTGCCAGGATTAATCCTGTACTGAAAACGGAGGTTGTGTGGAGTGGTGGGGAAAAGAGGGTGGGGGATGGGGAATGCTGAAGTCACAGAAACCTTCGCACATTGTCTGAGTGTCTGTCTGACCGGGCAGAGGTTATTTATAGCTTGCGGCTTCGCTTCAGTGGGTGGTGTTGATCAGCCACCCTTCCTTGAATAATGGAAATGGGAGGGATGGGGGCATAAAGAAAGGGAGTTGAAGTGGGTGGGTGGAGTGAGTGGACTGACGAAAGCTATGGAAAAGAAAGTGGTTGGCTGTTTTGAAGAGAGCTTAATGTACGTCCATTGAGGTCTGTACCACACTGTTCACGAAACCTGGAATGTAATGTGATATGATGTGAAGTACTGCAATGCAATGCAACGCAATCCGATGCAATGCAATGTGTTATATTGTTTGCATAGGATTGCATATCATGGACCCAGTCTTTAGTGATCACCATACCCAAGAAAGGCAACCTACAACAGTGCAATAACTACCGCACCATCAGCCTGATATGCCATCCTAGCAAAGTGATGCTCAGGATCATATTGAACAGGTTAAGACCCCAGGCTGAAGCAATTATAGCTGAAGAGCAGGCAGGATTCAGGGCAGGACGCAGCACAACTGAGCAGATTTTCAATCTGAGGATTCTGAGCGAGAGATACCTTCAACACCAACAAGAACTCTACCACGTATTCATAGACTTCAAGAAGGCATTCGACAGAGTGTGGCATGCGGCACTCTGGGCGACCATGAACTACTACAACATCAACGCAAACCTCATCCGCGCCATACAGAACCTCTACGAGAATGCCAGCAGTGCAGTTTACCTCAACGGGGACATTGGAGACTGGTTCCGAACTACAGTTGGAGTGAGACAAGGATGTTTGCTCTCGCCGACACTCTTCAATGTTTTCCTTGAAAGAATTATGACAGATGCACTTGAAGACCACCAAGGAACAGTCAGCACTGGTGGCAGAACAATCACAAACCTGCGTTTTGCTGATGATATAGACGGACTCGCAGGCTCAGAACAAGAACTGGAGAACCTGGTCAGGCAACTAGACAGATCCGCCACAGCTTACGGCATGGAAATCAGTGCAAACAAAACAAAACTGATGACAAACAATGACAATGGCATCCAAACTTACATCACTGCCAACGGAGAAAAGCTTGAAACCGTGAAAAAATTTCAAATACCTTGGAGCAATAGTTTCAGATGAGGGGTCCAAGCCTGAAGTATTAGCCAGAATTGCAATTACAGCTGCAACACTAGCCAAGTTGAACACCATTTGGAAGGACAAGGCAGTCAAGCTCAGCTCAAAGATAAGACTCATGCGTTCCCTTATCTACTCAGTTCTCCTGTACGCTTGTGAAACATGGACCCTTACAGCAGAATTAGAGAAGAGGATTCAGGCCTCAGAAATGAGATGCTTCAGAAGACTGCTTGGCATCTCTTACAAAGACCACATAACCAATGAGGAAGTCAAAAACAGAATAACGCAAGCCATTGGTCCCTATGAAGATCTTCTCACCACCATCAAGAGGCGCAAATTAAAATGGTTCGGCCACGTAACAAGAGGAGAGGGGCTTGCCAAGACAGTGCTCCAGGGAACAGTCAGAGGAGGAAGGAAGAGAGGAAGACAGAAGAAGAGATGGGAAGACAACATCACAGAATGGACAGGATTGAAGCTGAGCGAGGCGGTCAAATGTGCGAAAGACAGGGATGGATGGAGAGGACTGGTTGACAGGTCATCTGTAGCGCCCCAACGGCAACCGCCATGGGGCAGCTGAGCTGAGCTGAGCATATCATGGTGTGCATGTTTGTGTGCGTGTTTGCGTGCGTGTGTATGTGAGTGAGTGAGTGAGTTAGTGAGTGTGTGTGAGTGTGTGTGTGTGTGTGTGTGTGTGTGTGTGTGTGTGTGTGTGTCCGTGCGCGCATGTTTGTGTGCGTGCATGTGCGTGTGAGTACGCTTGCATGCTGAGGGGTGGCGTGTAATGTGTGTGACACTTACAGGCTAGCAGTCCGTCTCCCTTTCTTTCACACCTCCATTCTTTCTCTTATGCTCAAATCCGAGAAACCGGAGTTACTGATGGCTAGGTCAGAAAAGAAAATGGAAAAAAAACTAAAACGACCCCCCCCCTCTCTCTCTCTCTCCTATCTCTTTCTCTCTCTCTCTCTCTGTTGGTACGATACGATATTTCAAACTTGTGTGGTTACAATCCTTCGATCTACTTATTTGTCCGTTTGTTTATTGAGTTTGTCAAATTACTTCTTCGTTATCACCTTAGGAAGTCTGGCTTTCTGTGTGATTGAAAGCAAGAGCTGCATCAAAGAACAGTTACGAACAGATCTCAAATAAAGATACGATTCTTAATTAAGAAAAACTGAAACATAGCAAAACCACCACCCCCTCCCCCCTCCAAAAAACAAAAACAACAAAACAACAAAACAAAACAAACAAAAACAACAAGCAAACAAAAAAACAACAACAAAAAAACAACAACAAAAAACCCCGAAACAAACTCCAATAAAAACAAACAAGACAAAGAAACACATCTCATTTAGTTTTAAACAACTAGCGATGCCCTGTGTGTGTGCGCGCGCGCGTGTGTGTTTGTGGGGGTGGGGAGGGGGGTAGGTGCGTGTGTGTGCGTGCGTGCGTGTGTGTGTGTGTGTGTGTGTGTGTGTGTGTGTGTGTGTGCGCGCGCGCGCTCGCTTGCGTGCGTACGTGCGTGCGCATGTGTTGTTGTGTGGTCTTTTTCTCACTGTCTCCTTTTTCACTGGGCAATCTCCAGTTGTGTAACACGATATTGTTTGTCTTGGGCTATTCCTGTGGAAGCGAGTCACATGTCACCTAAATTATGCACTTGGACGCTATAGCGCTAAGCTACAATGATGGAGGCAAGGCTCCGCAGAACACGGCATGTTTAGAGCTGGATCACTTGTGTTTTCTGTGCAGGTTTTCCACGCTGTTTGGGCCCAGGTCAGATTAGCAGTGCAAACACCGCCGCAGTTACGCGCGCCATTTCCGCAGATAACAACCGGAGGAAAGCTGCAACATGGACAATTATTTTGAATAACAAACTCGCCAGTATTTTTGTTTGTTTGTTTCTTTGTTTTTGCCGTTTATTCGTGGCTTTCTTTTCTATTCGTTCATTGATTCCTTCATTCATTGAGCCACTCATTCCTTCATTCGTTCTTTTTTTTTTTCATTCTTTCTCTCTTTCGTTTTATCACCCTTCGTTACTGTTTATGCTTTTCGTTTTCCATTCTTTTCTGTGCAGTTTTTGTTTGTTTGTTCATTACTTGTTTGCATTCCCCCTCCTACCATCACAGTGCTTCACCTTTAGGTGTGTTAAAGAAAACAGAGCAGAAGACGTTTGGTTTGTCAGAAATCAAACTGGTATCCTTCAGTTCGACTTGACAAAGAGATCATTCACCCACTGAATGTTTTTGGCCAAAGAAAATCAACTATGGGGACATTCTATGGTATTCAGTAATAGTTACTACATTGCAGAACACACACATGTGTATGTATATTCTATGTTTTGATGTTGTTTGTTTTGTGTTTACAGGATTTGGATTGAAATGTTCTAATGATTTCTTTTTCGTATATGTATCTTTTCCAAGTACACACACACACATCTCACGCTCACTTGCAGAATACAAGCATACACACACAGAGACACACACGCATAGACAGTCAAAGAGATCGACAGACCGACAGACAGAGACACACACAGACACAGACACAGACACAGACACACACACACACACACACACACACACACACACACACACACACACACACACACACATATATATATATATATATACACACACACACACACGAGACGAAAACAGGCGATGAACATAGACCCATCGTATCTGCAGTTTACATTTTGTGAAGTTATGGGGGTTTTTTTTACAGACGGGAGAGAAACACATTTTCAAGTCTTGACCACCCTGTCGTCTTTCTGGCTATCTGCCTGTCACGTTACTCATCCACGGAAGAAAATCGACTCTGCCAACAGCAAAACGAAACGGAAACAGAACTGACAGTCACAGCACATTATGTTGATTGTTTGGCGAAGAAGGGCTTCACTACTGCGAACGTGCATTTCAGTATGGATGGTCCTGCTTGTCACTGCCTATCTTCGAACTCCCCTCAAGCTGGTCTGTGTTTACAGTGGAAGCTAAGATAGTGGGGAAAGCCATTACGCTGTTGTTTTTATATTCATTTTTATTTAAACTTATCTTTCTGTTTGATTGGTTTTGTTTGTCTGTTTGGTTTTTTGGTTTTGTTTTTGTTGTTGTTGTTGTTGTTGTTGTTTTGCTACAACGTCAAGTAGCTCACAAATTGTTATCTGTTTCGTGTGTTTTTTTCCCCACTCGTACACTGTCCATCATTTGAAAAAAAAAAATTGTGTGTCTTTGTTCCTCAAGTTTAGAGAACATTTCTTCACAGACATTGTGTAGCGCTGGATCAATGGCCATGGTGAACTGTTTTATTTTCTTTGACATGTCCTTTTGATTTGTTTTGTTTTGTTGTTTTTCGTAAAACGACACCCTTGACAATTTCCTTCCCAAAAGGGAAAATTGTTTACAAGAAGAACAATCAAATTAGTTTTTGATTTCATTTTAATGCACACGTAGGCGCACGCATTATTACAGACATACACACACACACACACACACACACACACACACACGCGCACACACACACACACACACACACACACACACATATATATATATATATATATATATATATATATATATAGATAGAGAGAGAGAGAGAGAGAGAGAGAGAGAGATACACACATACACACATTCAAAGCATATACACACACACAAAACACACATGCGCAAGTACACTCCACTCTCCACCCACACAAACACACAAACCAAGTACACAGTGATAAGAAACTGTAGGGAGAGCTGGACAGTACAAGGTCTTCAGAGAAGGAGTCTCCCTCAGTCAGGTATTTCGGCCCTTAACTGCTTACACTCTAAGGGGGCCGGACCGCACCCAGGTCATGACTCCTGAATGCCCTTGTATTGCCGACTTTTCTTCTTTTTTTTTCTTTGTTCCTGGTCGCTACTTCAGGACTGAGTCACCTTTTCTGGCAGACGTTTTAACCACTGAGCCATCGTATGCCTAGTTTGAGTAGGGAAATTTAGTCCCCCTCGACCAGATCCAGCTGGGACCCTTTTCTGCTGCTTCTGTCATTGCCCTGAGAGCCCATGTCCTCTCTCTGACAGAAATCAGCAGCTGTTTCATGAGGCTGTAGGCAGATGTGCCCACAAACCCTCTTGCACCAATCTCTACGGTGAGGACTTTGGCTTGGAAGCCAGATTCTCAGGCTGCTGGCTAGACTAGCGTACTTCTCGGTCTTGTAGGTGTGGGCTTCAGTGAGCTCAATCAGAATCGCTTGTTTCGTTGCCTTGGAGTGGAGTACTATGTCAGGTCTCAAGCCGCTAACCCTCTGGTAGGTCAACTGTGCATATCTCGATTATTTAAGAAATCATTTTAATTAGGCCGTAAAGGAGACGTTGACATTGCTTCAGGCACACTGCAACATGTATAGATCTGCACAAACCAGTCTGACATCAGGCTGACCAAAACGGAAAGAAACCCTTCGATCCATTTTTCTTTAATGTTCATACCAGTTAATTAAGTATCCACTTTAGAGTGTTTATATGCAGTAAAAACGTCGATGCCACACATATAGTGACACACATAGTCAAGCACACAACACGCAAGCACTTTTCAAGCAGCACTTCCAAATCTACCACGGTTTTAAATTTAAGAGATTTTGAAGTGGCTGGTGCATCTTCACATCACCGCGACAATAACAATCCCAACTCATAGGATCAAACTGTAGGTGACCATGTTATCTATCAAAAATAACAGTGCTATGCTTTCTTAAAGATTTTGTGCAAGATATGACATGAAATTGATTTCCGTTTTCTTTTACTCCCTCTGTTTGGGACATAATCCAGTAAGTGATGAGGCGTTCACAAATCTTTCTCTGAATAAATATTTAACGGTCTCCTTCTCCAACTTTCCATCACATGTTATCGTGTATTGTCGATTGAATTTAGGATTGAACGAGCAGGTCAACAACTTGAAAGAAAATAGCGACCTTCGCGTTCGCGAGGAATATGAACACTCACTTTAAATATGTATAAATATGTGTACAAAAATGATTTTATCCCATGACCTTCAGGGCTCAGCCAGTAGATCTATAAAGTCCACTCGTAGTATTAATCTTAGTATTTTCCGAAAAAGACCACTTGGGCGAATGAACATAGTGAAAGCCCTGTACACTGAGAGTAAACCACACAAGCTTTTATGTACTGAGTATAATTTCAAAATGTAATGGTTAAGATGAGAAAGATCAGTTTAAAGCAAATCAACCTCCCTAGCATTTATTACAGATTTATTTCCCTTTTTTACTATCTACAGCAGAGACATGCACCAGAAATGTGCCTTCCATGCTTAGCAAAAGAAGTTCCTGTTTGAACAAAAAATGATAAAAATGACTGCTCTTGTTGTTGTGTCAGAATATCAGATCAAAGTGCCAAGTTTAGAGAATTAAAAAAACCCAGTAAATTCAGTTTGCATATAATTTGGCTTTGTAAAAATTCTTTTGTGCCCATCCCAGAGGTGCAATATTGTTTTTAACAAGATGACTGGAAAGTGAATTTTTCCTATTTTTATGCCAAATTTGGTGTCAACTGACAAAGTATTTGCAGAGAAAATGGCAAATGGCAATGTTAAAGTTTACCACACACACACACACACACACACACACACACACACACACACATACACACAGACAACCGAACACCGGGTTAAAACATAGACTCACTTTGTTTGCACAAGTGAGTAAAAAAACAAAACAAAAAACAAAACAAAACAAACAAACAAAACAAAAAAACATGCCCATCACCCATCCACTCACACACAACACCAAGAAAACAAACAAAGCGTTGCTTGTTAGTGTGTGCAAAGTATACGTCTGGGATCCTTAGTTCACAAGTTGTTCATTTCTCATCTTTGAAATTCACTTCTTGCAAGTCTTGTTTTTTTTTTTTTTATAGAACTTCACTTGTCCAGCATAACCTTTAACCAAAGCAGGCTTGAAAAAGGAGAGTGCATTTTCTCCTGACACTTGTGACAACACTCACCCATAATGTGAACATGAGAAACGGTTCTACAGTCCATATGAAAAACAACAACAACAAAAATGTGAAAAGAGGTTAAAAGAACGAAAGAAATATAGCACTTCCATTGTTCATAATATACAATTGCTCTGTGCCCTTTTGTGGTTGTTCACAATTGCGTTTTGTCATTTCGGATCAGATGCCACAAGAAACTTGAGTCAACCCGTTCCAGCGTTATACTTCTCTGTTAGTCGATACCCACTCAGCCACTGAAAGACAGTCAAGCTGCAGGACACACTCAAGAGAACTGATTATGCTCAATGTTGTGATTTGTAAGTTCATATTTATTCTCAGTGCATGTTAATTTGACAAACTTGATAACATTAACTCTCCTAGTTCATTGTTTGTCGAACTTTCTATCAGGTGACTCATCCAAAAGGGTACCAATGATTCAGCCGGCTGCAACAAAAAAGCACAACCATACCTTGACAGTTCCAGCAAAATGTGTCCGTTGCTTGGTGGAGAAAGGTTCCCCCTCATAATATCTGCATTGCAGTTTGAATGGCTTTTTTGGTACGCACCACTTGCTGAGCTCTCATTCACTCCGACTGGTTCCTGTTTGCAGTGGAGGCCAAAAGTGGGAAAGGCAATACACGGTTTATGTTTTGTTGGATGTTTTGTTTGCTGCCACGTCTATCAAATTACGAAGTCGTCTCTCTTGTCTCTCTGTCAACGCACTTTTTTTTTTTTTTTTGCAGGGTTGCTTTTGTTTGGTTGGTTGGTTGGTTTGGTTTGTGAGGATTTCCCCTTGAGGTTTGCTTTAAACATTTCTATTTTTTGCAATTTCTGGAAAATTGTGAAAGTTTTATTTATCTATGTTTTTGAAAAGGAAAGATCATCACATGTTTAAGAATTATTTCTTATACAGACAGACAGATAGATACACACATACACACACAGTTTCGATCCTTTTTTAGAGCTTTTTTAGCGCGCGCGCGTGTGTGTGTGTGTGTGTGTGTGTGTGTGGTTCACATCAGATATCTGCCTGCAATGTTTTTGGTTCTTATCGTATTACGCACTATCACATTAGGCAAGGAACCTGCACAGCTTTCCGACAGATTTGATTAACAGACTACAACAGCTCTCACCTTCATGTGGAAAGATAAAGAAAGGGGCCACTGGGGAAACTAAATGAGCCTGAACAGATTTCCAGTGAGACCAGTAATCCAATTAATTATCTGGCTGAAAAGAAAAACCCACACACCATAAAATGTATATTCAGAAAACAATGTGGGTTGGGTAATTTAAAAAGAGAGAGAGAGAGAGAGAGAGAGAGAGAGAGAGAGAAAAAAAAGAAAACGAAAACGGAACTGCAAAATCATCAATCAAATTAAAGAAAATCTGCGTTTCAGATGAATTGGCCTTGGTCAACGGGTTTGTCTGTTGGTTTAGTTGACCACATATTCATGCCCCGAAAAAACTGCTCGTGTTCCATTTTACAGTTCTAGAACTATCCTGTGGCCTTGGTTTGATTTGCAGACTGGCAGTTCGACAGACACGTGTTCAAACCTGACATATGGCATTGACTACACGAGCCCCATGGTGTAGAAATCCCTATACACCGTGCTTCTGAGTTTCTGCAGGCATTAGATCCAAGACTGGTATTTCATTTGTTTTCTGAAGATCGATATAAGATCCAAGTATTTACACCAAGAAAAGAAGAAAAACCTTTGGATTTGCTCAAAGTAAACAGAATCGGAATTTGAAGGATATTTCAGGGCTGTCTTCAGAATACTTAACTAAAAGAGTTGCGTCTGAGCCTGTGTAGTCATTTGTATACAGAAGGCAGAGCTCGTCGAACACAGACTGAATTCTTTGAACAAGGAAACTTTTACCCACGAAATGAGGTTTGGACGGTTAAATGAAAGAAGATTATCGACCATGATAATGTGTTGTGTATGACAGAATTTGCGTTTCCTCATCTTTGAAACGCATGGGAACCAAAGTATCTTCATGTTTTAACCATGCTGTTCACTGCTCAGTCAGACATGTTATACATTTAAAGGAAGAATTTGAATTGGCAACACTGCACAAATCAAACAAAAAAATAGAGCCCCAGCAAATTATCTTGACTGTTTAATTCAGAACAGTTGTTGTCACATCAACATGATAAGGTGCATGGATGACCTGCATGACTATTTGTTCCCAACCCTTATATTCTTACCCACCCTACATTATTTCCCACATTTACATTGATATGTCGTCACAGCAAAAGCCATCAACTGGGAGGCCATTGTATAGTTTTCTGGCTTTTCGTCTTTTCCCCTTCCTTTTCTCTTAGTTTTCTTTTCCCATTCTTTTCTACAACTTTCACCAGATCAAAAATCCTCAACCCCAACAGTTTAATTTTTTTTTCAGATTCCCTGTCTGTCTGGTTTACCCAAGGAGCACGAATATCCCTCCCTAAACATACACACATACGCGCGCGCGTGCTGCACTACTAGCAAACAACACTAATGTGGTTGTTCCACTGAGCTTTTTGTACGGAAGGTATTCTGAGCTGCAGAGCCCGCACAGGGGAATCAGTTGTGTTCATTATCATGAGCTTTCAGTTCATATTCATTATCAGTGCCTCAATTTAAAAACAACAACAACAACAAACAAAACAAAACAACAACAACAACAACAAAAAAACAACAACAACAAAAAACAACAACAAACAAACAAACAAAACAAAACAAAAAAACTGAGAACGTCAACTCTTCAAGTGCTGACCACCATGTCTTTATTTTATTTTGTTTTTATTATCTAACTTCCGTTCAAGTTACCCATACAAAAGGAAGACAGCCACTGATTCAGCCGACAGCAACGCAAACACAGATACAACACGACATCTCCAGCAAAAAAATCATGTGGATTGTTTAGCGAAGATAGGTTTCTCCTGCATATGTTATTTGGATTACAGTCAATATGCATCACTTTCCCGCCCCCTTCATCTGGACCAGTTCGTGTTTGCAGTGGAAGTAAAAGTAGGGAAACCGTCTCGCAGTTGACGTGTATTTTTTGGTTTTGTGTGTGTGTGTGTGTGTGTGTGTGTGTGTGTGTGTGTGTGTGTGTGTTTTATTCCGGTGTTTGCTTGTCTGTGTGTCTGCTTTGCTTTTTTTTTTACCTTGTTTTTTAATAAAAAAAAAAAAAATTCTGACAAGTCTATCAAACTGCGAAGTCATGTCATCTTATCTTCCCGCCCACGCACCGTTGCTTTATGCATGGATTCTGTTGTTTATTTCTTTTGGCTTCTGAGGATTTCACAACCCCCCCCCCCTCACCCCCAACCCCTCCTTCCCCAACCCTCCCCAGAGGTTTGTGTTTTGTTATTCCCGTTTTTGCATGTCCTGTAAAATTCTTCACGTATTCTTATGCAAAAGAAACAAATATGGCTTTCTTTGACATTTGGAAGAAAAGAAGAATAATGTTTTATTGAATAAACACACAAGTGCTATATATATATATATATATATATATATATATACATATATATATATACATATATATATATATATATATATATATGTGTGTGTGTGTGTGTATGTGTGTGTGTGAGTGTGTGTGTGTGTGTGTGTGTGTGTGTGTGTGTGTGTGTGTGTGTGTGTGTGTGTAATCAGTTTAAACAATTTCATTCGCGCAAAGGTAAAGCAATAAACAAAGCAAATTGTGTGTGTGTGTGTATGTGCATGGGCACGCATGCATGCATGCACGCATGCTTGTGTGGGTCCTTGTTCCTGCATGTGCACCTGTGCTCATGTGCGTGCGTGTGCAGATGCGTGGGGGCAAGGCCGTATAAACACCGGTATAAGAGCCTTTCTATGTATATGTGTGATGTCTCTCTCTGTGTCTCTGTCTCTCTCTCTCTTTAAATCAATGTCTTGTTCGTATTTTGACGAAAGGATTCATTGAGTCTTTGCAGTGAAACACAAATATGTTGCAAGGAAAGCTCATGGATGCACTGTGAGACACACACATACATAATTATATGAGACACATACATATTCATCACATGGGTCGAACAGTCAGTCTCTACTAATGTTCACCATGTCCAAATATACATTTCTTTTCCTCATTAGATCAGTTATAAATATCTTGTGGGTGGGGGGGAGGGTGGGTGGGTGGAGGGTTGTAAGATGGTTGAACCCACCATTTACAATTATTTATTCGAGTATTTTCATCGATTAGTCTAAAAATAAATTAAGCATATACTTTTGACTGTAGCTTGATGAAGCCTTATGTGTCTTCACAAGTGACTGAGAACGTTGATGTTTTTGACTTTTTTGCATTCATTATCAGTTGTTTCGCTTGTCAGTTTAACGACTTCTCTTTTACGAAGTAATTTCCTGTAATTGTATTTAGAATTTTGTTTTTCAAATTTCACCCTCATTTCACCATCATTTGCCCAGTTTCCCCCAACCCTCCATTCATTCACATCTCCCAACCCTTCTAACCGATAACACTCAAATGTATTCATAAATACTTTCACAAAATGTCTTCAATCACCTATATATAGGTGATGGGACGTTAAACAAAATTCCTCGTCCTCTTAAAAAAAAAAAAAAAGAAAAAAAAAAGAACAGCTTCTGAGATCTTGTCCACCCTGTCGGCTTTCTGTCTGACTGCCTGGCACGTTGCTCATCCACGGAAGAAAACCGCGACTCAGCCAGCTGCAAAACAAAACATAAACAGAACTGACCGCCACAGCACATTATGTTGATTGTTTGGCGAAGAAGGGCTTCACCACGCACGTGCATTACAGTGTAGATGGCCTTGTGATACATCACTTTCCCTCGCCATTTAGCCTGGTGCGTGCTCACATGGGGAGCTAACAGTAGGGAAGCCATCAATCTGGGGTGGTGTTTTTTTTTTTTTTTTTTTCTCTCTCTTTCGTTTTCTTCTTGCTACGGTGGTCATTAGCTCAGAAATCGTCTTGTCTTTTTTGTTTTTTCCACACATTATTTTTCATTTGGAGTTTTGTTTGTTTGTTTTGCTTTGGGAACATT
>NC_134894.1:36827221-36854721 GCF_041734735.1 Babylonia areolata
GATTATTACGAATCATTCTTCAAATGAGGACAGAAAACATCAGGGTTTGGAACTCGAGGTTTTCGTTTCAAAGAATGCCAAATCATCTATCCACAAGGTGAAAACATTGAGTCAGCCAACTGCGACACATACATAAAAAACCGATCCCTGGGTATCCGATCCCTAGTTGAGTGATGGCCTAGAGGTAACGCGTCCGCCTAGGAAGCGAGAGAATCTGAGCGCGCTGGTTCGAATCACAGTTCAGCTGCCGATATTTTCTCCCCCTCCACAAGACCTTGAGTGGTGGTCTGGACGCTAGTCATTCGGATGAGACGATAAACCGAGGTCCCGTGTGCAGCATGCACTTAGCGCACGTAAAAGAACCCACTGCAACAAAAGGGTTGTTCCTGGCAAAATTCTGAAGAAAAATCCACATCGATAGGAAAAACAAATAAATCCCCCCCCCCCCCCCCAAAAAAAAAGAAAAAAGGGTGGCGTTGTAGTCTACCGACGTGCTCTCCCTGAAGAGAGCAGCCCGAATTTCACACAGAGAAATCTGTTGTGATAAAAACAAATACTGGTTGCTCAACGAAGACCCAATTTCCCCTCGCATACACGTGACAGACTGGAGGGGATGGCCTGACTAACTGGTTACCCATCACCTTCACCGCCATACCTCCCCCCACCCCACTCCTTCGCATTGAAACGTGGTCAGAAAAGAAGATAACCTCTTATTTTTCTCCTCCTTCATTCTCTTTTTTTTCTCTTTGCATTCCTTCTTCTTCACAATGTGTGTACACAGGCCTCCATCGCTCATGTGCGCACACCACTGTCAGTCTGTCTGTCTGTCTGTCTATGCTACCTGTTTTTCTCTGCACTTTTGTGTCTGCATATCCGTCTTAGAGTAGATATGTCATTGTGCCTTGACGGAGAGGACACGATGAGATTATATATATATATATATATATATATATATATATATATATATATATATATGTGTGTGTGTGTGTGTGTGTGTGTGTGTGTGTGTGTGTGTGTGTTTCTCTCTTTCTCCTCGCGTGTGTGTGTGTGTGTGTGTGTGTGTGTGTGTGTGTGTGTGTGTGTGTGTGTGTGTGTGTGAATGTTTAGAATACATGCTTCATCCTTTATTTCGGATGATAAAACCATGTCCAACAAATGAATATCAATGAATATAATCATAATCAAAAACACTGCTTCCAAAGCAAACGAAAGAAGCAAACCAAAAAGCTTATGAGACAAATTAAACACTGGGCATTTTATGCCAGTAAAACCGAACAGACGTGTCAGAAATAAAGAGACAACAAGAAAGGGAAAGTGGAGTCAAGAAAAGATAAGGAAACCCAGTAGAGCGTGAAGAAGAAGAAGAAGAAGAAGAAGGAGGAGGAGGAGTGGTGAGTATCAGTATCAGTAGCTCAAGGAGTCGTCACTGCGTTCGGTCAAATCCATATACGCTACACCACATCTGCCAAGCAGATGCCTGACCAGCAGCGTAACCCAACGCGCTTAGTCAGGCCTTGAGAAAAAAAAAGTAAAACAAAAACACGAAAAAAAACCCGATAAATACATAAAAATACTACTACTACTACTACTACTACTATTTATAAGGCGCAAAATCTTGATTAAGTCAACTCTAAGCGCACAGACCAAAAAAAGGTGTGGTGAACAGAAGAAGAATAAGAAGAAGAAGAATAAGAAGCAAGTAGAAGAAGAGGAGGAGAAAGAGGATGAGGGGTGGTGAACAGAAGAAGAAGAAGAAGGAAGAAGAAGAGAAGGAGGAGGCTGGAAAGGAAGAAGTGGAGCAGTAGCCAAAACGAAGTAGAAAGCATCCCGGATTGTCGACTGAGAGGACTCTGATACGAGTCACAGCACAGCTGTTTTTTTTTCTGATTCGGCACAGCTGCACATGAAAGCACACACACACACACACACACACACAGACACCACACACACGCACACACACGCACGCACACACACCTTCATAGCCAGAACCATATGCCATGCCAACCATACTGACGGTGCAACACTATGCAATGCTATACAGTACTATGCCACACATTCCAATGGAATGCGATAACTACTCTGCACTAGACGACCGAATAACACATCCGTGAGAAACCATTAACCAATCACTGGCATTGATAGAAAGTGTGCTGTAATTAACAGAAAAGTAGTCAGTGTATCATGAAAATGAAACTAGTTCAATGCTGACCCCCCTTTTTTTTTATAGACTCTTGAAAACTACTTGCCTTTAAGGGAACCGCGTTTGTAATAGGGTAATGGTTTAAAAGGAACACATTCAAGAGTTAATATCGTTAGAGTAGTCTCATCACTAGCAGTGCTTTTTGCACGTCACCGTTTTCTGTGTGAGTAATGAAATATATATGTTCATACCCCTTCCTCTTCCGATGAAATCGATGGAAAACAAAATATACCGAAAAGAATCCAAATGAACAGAACCGATCAGCAGGAAGGAAAAAAACAAAAAAAACACACACAACAAAGACGACACGCAACAACACAGCATGATGCAAAAGGAAACGATTTCAGCTGATTGCTTCGGTATTAGTGAGTGAGAGAGAGAGAGAGAGAGAGAGAGAGAGAGAGAGAGAGAGAGAGAGAGAGAGAGAGAGAGAGAGAGAGTGTGTGTGAGAGAGAGAGAGAGAGAGTGTGTGTGTGTGTGTGTGCGCGCGCGCACCATTTCATTTGAATATGGGAAGCCAGGGACACAAAGCCAATACAGATAAGTCACCAACGCAGACAGAAATACAGGCTGGGCAGAGGTGGTGACCCTTCTACTTCAGTGTTGTCGTGTCTGTCGTCTGACACAGGAACTATGACGTTTTTGTGAGCAGCCTATGACGTATTTGTGAGCAGCGTACGTCAGAGGGTGGTGTGCGGGCGGGCAGAAAGAGGGACAACAAACTGCCACGTTTCTGGCAGAGTTGTCGTATTTGACATAACCTTACCGGGTACAGACATCACAAATCAACTTAAACCCTCCCCGTGTACTTAGGCCCTTCACCCCTCCTGGTGGTACAGGCCGTCAACAAGAGACCTTCACATATTCTGTCGAACTTTGCCTCAGTATGGCTCCAGGCAAGGCACGGCTTCTTGGTGTAGTGCCTGCCTGGAGGTCTCTTCACCAGGTGTTTCTCCGTCGGCCCGGAGCTATTTCTCTGCGCTGCGTATCTTTTGTTTCTTATCACAACAGTGTATTTCTTTCTCTCTCAGGACACAGCACCTGAAAATTAAAAGCAAGGGTGGTTGGAAGCCACATATTGAATGACAAACTAGAAGCTGTAACAGTGTCTGGACATCGACAAACAAGAGATTATGTTTGCAGTAAGTTATATAAAAGGCTTTGTTTGCAGTAAGTTATATAAAAGGCTTACCTCACACCATGTCTAGGTTTACTCTGGAATGCATAAATCAAAACATCCAAGTTAATATATTGAAATTGATTTCTCTACCCAATTCTACTTTTGTCCCGCCATGAATAATACAATAAGAATGTGTGAAAAAATATAATTCGGGTGGAACAGTGGTGTATCGAATATGGACAGGGGAGTGCACAACTAACGTTCCCTGACTATTTGGTTCGTTTGTTTGTTTGTCGCTTGAATACTGCTTTGACTTTTTCGTTGTCAACGTTACACTGCTGCACTTAGAAAGTGAGCGCGCTTCCCAGAAGAGATGTGGGATAGATGCTACCCGATAAAAAAAAAAAATCCGTGCTGATGATATCAACTGCTTCTTCTACTTTTACGTTTCTGCGGCAGCTATATCAGCCGTGATTGCCAGGCAGCAAGCAGAGGGTTAACTGAGATGCTATTGTGGCTGAGTTACGATAACCGGTACAACCTTACTGGGCACACACCTCATAAACCACCACCAACCCTTCCTCTTTCTTGCCCCCTTTATTTCATTTTACATCTCCTGTTCCTCTTGTCCCAGAACACAGTTTTACGATGAAGCATGGCTGGGTTTGAGTTATACGGTGGAGAAATACTAGAAGTGGATGCATGTATTGGAGAACTGTGGTGTGTTGAGTCGTGATACACAGGCACTGTTTATGTGTCACATTACATAAATCGTCAGAATAGCACGAACACCGATACACATCAATTCCTCCTATATTCATGTTTCCTCATACACCTAAAGAAGCGAAAGTACTCACCGAAGAAGTATGCGGGAAGAAATGTTAATACATCTTGTGCCTGGTTTTCTTCCACATACCAGTTTTAAGAGAAATCTATTATTGCAGCTTTGTATCTTCCATTTAACCCTTATTGTTTCTGGTACGGTTTTCATCTTGGAATTCTATCATAGGTCTTCTGCGGTTTATTATCCCTCCAGCATGTTTTTGTTTTCACTTATTTCCTTGTAGATTTAGAATCTGTTAAAAAATCTACAATTATACTCTACTGAGTCATCGTATAAGTTTTAGAGAAGCATATTCTGAAAACGTAAAAACGAGATTCTTGTCACACTATTGGGAGAAAGCAGCCATGAGAAATTAGTAAGCCTGAAGATTTCTTTCAAAAAGCAAAAGACTGGAGGGATAGATGGGTAATATAGTACTCACCGAAAAAAAAGCACAATTCGTTCTATCTATAGCATAATTATTGTAACATGAAATAGCTCATCCAGTCTTGAATACATGTCTTACCACTTTCTTCTGCCATGGCTGCCGTGTGTACACGTCAAGTGAGGGGAATGTAGAAGCGAGGACTTAGAGCTGTCGGTCTGAAAACAGTTTCTGAGTTTGTTTCTATGGGTGCGATAGATTACCAGTCAGAAATATTGTCTCATGTCAAGTCCATGTATCAACCTTAATTGGGATACATATACATAGTAACAGTTATGCTTTCATTAATCATCTGGTGAGAATCTGCACAGAACGGTTGTGGACACTAGGAGCTTCCCCAGGGTTCACGAACTTTACATGCATAAACAGTCTTTTTTATTTTCGGGGAACTGACTGTTTTATGAATATGACTGGCGAATGAATGCACTGTTGACACGTTCAAGGTTTTAATCCTGTGTCAACAGCGGCCCTGATATTGCTATTCGTCTTCAGCTGGTCGGTCTTTAAGCAATATAACAAAATCCAGCCCTCACCCTGTTTAATGTTTTTCAAGGGTATCGTTTTCAGAGGTCCAACACAAAGAAGCTGCTTTCGACGATAATGTCCACTCTGACCTTTTCTTTCTCCATGGGTTACTGATGGCTTTCTGTGACAGTGCACCGGAAGCCAGTGAGACACTGGGAGGCGTCATTGTGGAACCTGACTGCAGATCTTTGAGAGGCTTTCTTTGTTTTGTTTATCATAATATCGATAGCAGAGGGTTATTTATAGTGGATGGGCTAGAGTGCGAGAAACTGGGATGACTGGTGCATGGGTCTTTAAAAGAAATACACGCCTGCATCTCTTATCTCTTCTCTCTCTGTCTTTCTGTCTCGGTCTGTCTGTCTGCACCTGTGTGTGTGTGTGTGTGTGTGTGTGTGTGTGTGTGTGTGTCCCCACCCACTCTTTCCTTCTCGCCCTTCCTATCTCTATTTGTGTCTGTTTCTTTCTATCTCTCCTTCTTTCTGTCTGTCTCCCTGTCTCTTTCTGTCGCAGTAACTCTCTCTCTCTCTCTCTAACGCACATTCAAGTTACGACACACACGGCCCGCGAAGACAGTTATTGATGACAATAATCGCAAAGTCACGGAACCAGACTGCATTTGCGGTCCCAAATATGTATAATGTTACCAAATCAGAGAGAGAGAGAGAGAGAGAGAGAGTTTATTTCTCACTTACCTTCTAACTCGTTTTATTGTTTACATCATTCAAATTTTTTTTTCAAAAACGTCAAAAACAGTCTTTTGTGGAACAGGTCATTCTAAAATGGATCTGAGAATGTTTTTATGTCATTCTTTTTCATCAGTTTTATTTTCGTTTCATATTGTTCACACTCTGCCTCTTGGGAACACGTTTTGCCACCGCTTATCTATTTATTTGTTAATTTGTTTGTTTACTTTTTTTATTTATTCTAATCTTCTCTGGCCTTTGTTTGGTATATGCATGGCTGCTCATCCGGATCTCTGTTTATAGGGCACAGATGAATCCGGGAAGATAAACTGGGACGCGACTCAGAAACTGGGTGCAGGGGGTTGCCCTTCTTTGATGGTATCTACCATCTCTCATCCTTCTTCCCACTTGGTTTCCTTCGCTTTTTTTTTTTTGTTTGTTTTGTTTGTTTGTGTTTTTTTGTGGGGGCGGGGGGAGGAGGGGGTGGGGGTTATTATTTGCCGTCTAATTCTGTTATTTTTCCCAACCAGCCATCCATTCTGTAGGAAGTGGGTCAGCAGTGATGGCGACGCGACTGGCCGAGTTACTGCATTCTGCACCACCCTTCAGGGCACGCAGGTCATGAATCACCTCAAACCCTCTCTCCTCCCGCCACTCCCCAGCCCCCATACCCCTACCCTCTACACCATTTCACATCCCTTTATCACTCTTTTGCTAAGACACTGCTTTGATAGTTGTGCGTCGGTCATAGAAAGGCGATTGGTATATGTCATATATCGGGCAAAGACTTTGTGATATACGTTTTAGGCTAAAACGTTGTTTGGGGGGAGGTAGGAGGGAAGGAACGAACTGTGGGGCCGTCAGTGTGTGATGTGACTCCGTTTAGTCTAGGTATAACTGATGTTTTGACAGACACACTGAGAAAGAAAGGAAGACCGGGGACCAAGGAAATGGTTTTATGCCATATTACAGAAACTTACTTCATTTTCATGTCGCCCAGAATAGCGTCATTCTTCTCCAGATGAACTCATGTCTTGCTCCACTTTTCATTGAAAAGATACTCGCAAGTATGTGAAACGGTTCAGCTACTGTTTTTCTAACAGGAACAAAGTATCCTACTTCCGTATGAGCGATGGGAAACTCTCCATTGCTAGCTTCTGATGAATTTACACGAGCTGCCAGTAAATGGAAATTAAAACAGTAAATTGAAAGGACTGAAAACCCAACATATCCAAAGCGGCTTCCGGTATCCAGAAACGAACGATGATAATCACCAAGGAATATCATTTGAAGACCACACTGAAAGGACCAACTAGATGAAACGGAGCTTGCAAAAATATGATTACTATTAATGATTCTCTCGCCAGATTCCTTCGTTTAAAAACAAGTGGATGGGAAACAAATGCTAAGATCGTTCTGAGTGTTTACATGATAAACTGACTCACAGACTAGAAAGAAATAGAGAACACAAACACACGAAGAAACAAAGAAATAGCGTCTTTTCACACACACACACACACACACATTTCACATCTATCTATCTATCTATCTATCTATCTAAGTGACATTCTCATGATTTTTGCCGTGATTTGGTTTATTCAGTCGGTAGTTAATGCATTTGAGCTAAAACAAAATATTTTCAATGGACTGACAAATGGTGTGTATTACAATAAAGATAAAGGCATTTCCATCTTTCGACAGATTCGTTCCATATCACTGGAATCCCACCAGGCTTGTAAGTAAAACGGTTTGCCCCCTGTCTTTGTTTGCTGCTCATTTCCGTGTTCCGCTTTGGCTTCTATGACAACAGTTCTATGCTGTTGCTTCTGAAACAAGCTGATAAGAACTTGGAGGCATAAAAAAACGACAATAAACCGTGAACACAGACATAATTGGACGAACGATATCATCTACCACCTCTCCTCCTGCCTTCTCCTGTGCTATTTCTTTCTCCTTCGTCTGCCGCCCAAATCACTACGTTTTGCCTGCCGTCTACGTCAGTTGTGGTGTCTGGGCAAGAAGAGGGTTAGCAGAGATGCCAGTGGTTGGTAGTTATTTTGCCAGACAAATCCCCCCTTGGGGCAGACACGTGATAAATCAGTGTAACTTCCCCGCATGCTTACCCTGTGATTTTTGCCATGACCTCTGCTCACATTCTTCAAAGACATAGTCACAGAAAAAAGGGGGTGGATGGAAGGACGGATGGATGACGATGGACGGTTGCACAATAACTTTGAAAATATTATGAAAAAGAAAAAGAAAAGAAGATGCAGTACTTGCTTGATGAAAACAAGAAAACGCCAAGGATTTTTGTTTCCTGTTTGCACGAGTGTTTCCTTAAAGTATGATGGAATTGTCTCTCAATATTCCCTTCCAGAACATGTTCAATTACTCGAAACGTCATCGGCTCAGTACGAACCATGATCAAACGTGCGTACGCAAGATATCTCCAATGCAAGTCGATGTTTCTTGATGAAAAGGGGTAAAGATTATTTCGAATATGAATACGGTAATCTTCAGAAGATGAAAACAGCAGCAGCAGCAATAAAAACCACAACAACAAAAACAAGATCACACACAACAGAGCTCACATTTTGTACCTATGCTGATTCATCAGAGGTATGAGAATTGTGGAAGATAAATCTTCAACAAACGAAGAAGAAAGAAATCGACACTGAAAATAGATGCGTGTGCATCATATCACATCGTAAACATGTTCTTTGAAGAAGAAAATACGGGGAGTATTTTTAAGCCCCTATCCTATATCACATTTCAAACACAATGCGAGGGATACTTTTAGGCCTCTGTGCCTCAAATCACATCTCAAACACGTTCTTTGAAGAAAATGCGAGGGGTACTTTTAGCCTCTGTACCTCATATCACATCCTAAACACGTTCTTTGAAGAAAATAGGAGGGGAACTTTGAGGCCTCTATGCCTCATATCACATCTCAAACACGTTCTTTGAAGAAAACAGGAGGGGAACTTCTAGGTCTCCACATTGACGCTTTACAATGATTTGCCTTCTGGTCCACTCTGGATTCCTGTCGGCAGGGTGGACTTTCTTCGTACGTTGGCCGACACAGGACTGATTTCAGTCACAATGTCCTCTTCTTGACTCTTTGACCTTTCTTCTTGAGATATAAACAATTTCCATCCCAGTGCTTCTGCAGTCAGGAGACAGAAGAGGCGTACTTCCCTTAGAAACCTCACACAAGTTCTGCGAAGTCTCGCCTTGGTGTGGTGGATATGACGTTATTGATTGCAGAAGGCAATTCATATTCGCTGCTTCAGCATGCGAGAGATTGGAATTCGTACTGGCGCGCACGTCTGAAAAGAAGGGGAGAGGAAAAGTCATTTGCACACGTGTATCATTTGGGCGCAAAATGGCCCCGAGACTTTTCTTCTCCGTCTCTTTCATCTTCTTCTTCTTCTTCTTCCCCCTCTTCTTTCTTCTGCTGGTATAACTCCTTCAGCACTACCAAGGGCTCATCTTACTAAACCACCATTACCAATATCACTTATACTGCTGCCACTGCTCCTGCTGTTTACTGCTGCTGCTGCTGCTACTACTACTGCTGCTACTGCTTTGACTATCACTACCACAATTACTAGTACTACGTCTACTACTAGTTTAACTCTCTCCATACGAACGGCGAAAGAGACGACGTTAACAGCGTTTCACTCCAGTTACCATCATCAAAATATTGCAAGAGGAAGGCTCTTATACTGAAGAGGTGAATATTGACAAAGAATACCACAATTCTGACGACGGAAGCTGATGGTTGGGTCATTCAGACACCCACTGGACATCCGAGGGGTCTGTGTAGAGGAGAAGAGAGGACTGGTCGTACTGAGTGAGTTAACAGCCACAAAGCCTGCTGATCACAGAGAGGTCACGTCAGCAAAACGCACCAAACTTTCAAGATCTGAAAGCTTCATTGACACAAAATTACAACAATTCAAAGTAGCCGGCGATTCAGCGTGCGAAAAATTGGAGTTGCTGAGGGTTAGGACTGAAAAGAAAAAACCCCCAAGAAAGAACATAATTTTTACTTAGTGACCATTTTGTTAAAATGAATTCAAGTTCTCTCTCTGTCTCTCTCTTCATGCTGCCCTCTCCCTCTAGTATTGTTGGTACATCAATACTTCCAATTATTTACAGTATTAATCCAAGAAACATAACTCAATTTTTTTCCAGATAGCATACGTGTGGGGGCTTAGTCATGGACATAATCTTGTACGTTTTAATGTTCTACTAATACTCCCAGATTTATATGGTCGCTCTTGGTATAGAGCAGGTCAACACAGATTATGAGTCATGTCTTTATGTGTCGTGGACGCTTAGGTTGTCAAGTACGGATGCTAAAATAGTTGTGATAAATAATTTTCTGTGAAAACAACAACAACAAAGCTCCTCGTTGACCGAGTTATTCTGAGTTGTGAAAGAGCTTGTTTTTCGACGGTGTCTAAAAGCTCTCTTCGTGACCTTCTGGTGCCAAACCAGTTATATTAGGATCCAGATTGATGAAGCTGTCGTGATGTTTCTAGCCATAACTTTCAATCCGAGGTACGGATAGTGTCACACACTGACAGGAGTGTGTGGTGCCTTCAGTATGGCTCTGAATATCAAGAAGCTTCTTTTCCTCATGACTCTATGCAAGTGACAATTTCATGCGATGATTATCACCTCTGTCTCTGCCTTTCTCTGTCTGTCAAGTGACAATTTTATGTGCTGATTCCAATCTTCTGTCTTTCTGTCTCTGTCTCTGTCTTTCTGTATCTGTCTGTCTGTCTGTCAGCCTCTGATTACTTATTTGTCAGTGTTAAAGATGCGTGGGTGGGTGAAAAAGTGCGGACAAACTTTCTTCTGTTGTGTTATTTTCACCAAGGATAAGTTTTTCAACTTTTAATCTGATAACCATGCTGCTGCACGATAACAGAGTGGTTCCCAATGATAACAGAGCGCAGCAGCAGATGGTGAAGGATCAGCTGTCAGCCATGCTATCAGGTTATATTCCTGGCCAATGTCCCTGTCACAGGGTCCAGACCTCCCATGCTCTTGCATTCTGCAGTTTTCTGTCGTTGTCTGTTGCTTGTCGTTTTAAACTTCCGCCCCCACTGCCCCCCCCATCCCTCCCCACACTATCCCCGTCCCCCTGCCCTGCCTTCATAATCCCCTCCCTCCCCCCACTCTACCTCCGTCGGTTCCCCCTCCACCCACCCCCCTCGCCCCACACCCCCTTTACACACGTCTGAAGAAATCCAGAGAAAACTAATTTCCAGCTGTTGTGTCACACTGGGTATGCTCCTCCCTTCAGCCAATTACTCTCTTGCTCTTCTGTGGTTTTTGTCAACAGCGTTCTTCTTTGGGGCCAGTATTAGATCAACAAGGTGATTAATTTGAAGCAACGTTGTCAGAAATGTGCCTGCTTTAGCTGCCGCTCAGCCGCTATCATTTCTTGGTCGGGTTTCTGTCATCAGAGCTGCCAGTGTCTGGCACATATTAGATCACCTCGTCCACTCTCTCTAAATCAGCGGGAGTCTGCAGCCCACGACCCATGGCCCCACAGTTGGTGAAAAAAGCGTAAAGAGATCAAGAGATCGAATAAAAAAATCTGCACAGCTCTGAGCTGCGCGTCAGTGGCGTGTTTTGTTTGGAGAAGGGCTGTTGATAGCATCGTGTGCTGGTATTGACTTTGGCTCGGGTTCTCGGGTGTTGTATGTTTGTTTATCTGTTGGATAATAACATTTGATCTAATTTCAGTGTTTATACAAGTTTCAATGTTTTCAACAACAACAAAAAAAAAAAAAAGAAAAAAGAAAAAAAAAAAGAAAAAAAAGGTATTGTGACTATCTGATGGAGAACGTTGCTAATTCTATATAGAAATTAAGTATCTGATGGAACGTTTTGCTGTTTCTGTATAATTAAGTAATGCCATATGATGGCACTGCTCTAAAAGGCGTCTGTCTCCCTCCCTCCCTTTGTGTCTACCGTCCGTCTGTCTGTCTGTCTTTTCTCTGCTGTATTTCATCCATGTATATACGTTATTCTAAAGAGAATGTTTGCGTTTGTGTGTATTGTTTTCATATAGTACTTTCCATGATTTGTAAGGAATATGATGTTACGGTTTGTTTTTACTTTCTCGTTTGATTTTATGTGATGTTATTCGCAATTTATTTGTTTACATTCCCCCCACCCACCCCCCACCCAATTTTTTTCCTTTGGAGGGCTGGGTGGAAAAAAAAGCATTTTTGCTTATTCTGTTACCCTCGGAAATAAAATTCATTCATTCTCTCTCTCTCTTTCTCTCTCATGTCGTTTGATTCCAGCTCCCTCACACTTTTCCTCCTGTCCACCTGTTATCTCTTTTCTTTTTGTTTCTGTCTTCCTGTGTGTCACTGTTTCTGTCCCTCGCACTCTCCATTCGTGCAATACGTTTTGGGAAGTGCTATCTGTTCAAATATATGGTTGTAATACTACTACTGAAGAGTGTTTTTCACACACACACACACACACACACACACACATCATCATCATCATCATCGTCATCTCCTAGCACACATGCAATGAAAGGTACACAAAGTGAAGATGAAGCCCCATCCCCAATTCCCTCTCTCAGTCTGTCACACACACACACAACACACACTTCCAGATTGACAAACGGTACAGCAACAACAGATAATGACACTTTATCACGAAGGAACACACGGTGACACCACTGACTATGTCACTCCGTCCTACGTCCAGCCAGACCTCAAGCTAAATGCGACAACAAGTTCCACCACGCCAACTTGCACAGACTTTCACGCAGCAGAAACCAGACAAGAACCGACAACATCTTTCCCCGTCCACCGTTTCTGCACTGACGTCACACCACGAGATGCACGTGACAGAGAACCCAGTGCAAAGCGCGAGGAGAAACGAACGACCAATCACATTAGAGTTGCTGGGCGAAAAGGAAGAAGAGATTCCCCCACGGGCTGCATGGCATTCACGTGCACCAGATAAGGTGTGTGAGGAAAATAATTTGAGGTGTGTGAGGTAAATAATTTATCGATGGGTATTTCCACTGGTGATTGGATACGACCTGTTGATGACGATGGAAGTTCTTGTTGGAGCGATGCCGGTTCGAATACAATATTTAATTTAAAAAAAAGAATGTATATAACCCCTTACAAACTTACTGTTTGGAGTTGCAACACAGTCATTCCTGGAGTACCTAATATATAGATTTTCTTACAAACTTCATTTCAGACTATATTAGACTATTCTAACCTTGATCTGAATATGAAGAAATGTGTGAATGAACAGGACTTACAATGTTTTGTTTGATCAAAGCATTTGGCCCCACTGAAAATGAAATTTAAAGCCAACATTATACGAATACAAACACTTCAAATAAACTCACTCACACAAACCCACTCACCTGAAAACAGAAACGAACTGCAGAACAAAACGAAAAGAATTATTGTTAGTAAGAATGGATAGATCATGTTAACTTTGACTGAAACTTTAAACAAACTGCAAAGATAGGAGTTTGAATTTGGATGCGTATATTTTTGGAGATCGTATTTAATGCTGATGTTAGTGTACTTTGGACACTCCGTTGTGAAATGAAATGTATCTCCATTACCCCCACCCCACCCCCCCAACGCTCGCCACCCCCATGTCTTAAATTTTAGATAATAATTATGATAATTATAACAACAATAAGAATAATTACAACAATAACAATACTACTACTACTACTACTACTGATAATAATGATAATGACGATAAAAAATTCAGAAACAAATACACAAACCAAACAATTTTATGCTATTCGGAGGATCAGTTCAAAATCGACGCGAGCCTGATACAGGTCGTTTGTAAACTCTTCTCTAGGGTGTTTATCTGTTGTGATTTCCCCAGCTGATGATGTTCTTCAGGAAAGAATTCTTTCAACCAACAAGCCAATCAATCAGCCATTATGACGAAACAGACACAGCAGGGAATGGATATGAGTCAAAGATATTTCTTGAGTACGAGACATGTAGATGCGGTTTCACAAAAAAACAAACAAAAAAAACAAAACAAAACAAAACAAAACAAAACAAACAAACAAACAAACAAACAAACAAAAAAAAAACAAGACGAAATTTTGTTGTATCTGTGTATATATTCAAGCAATGACCTGACCTTAATCTAATTCAGTTGAGTTGTCGATGATACAGACGCTCTAGTACAAATGTGCAGTGAAAAATGTGTTACAACTTTTAACTTCAAGAGACATGCAGCAGAATGAAAACATTACACTCATTTCGTTTCCCATGGTAACGGATTGCAACGTGTAATGAAAGAACCAATCGTTTGTTCTTGTAATCATATTCCTGGACAGTGTAGCACTAAGGCAATATCCAGACCTCTAATCCTCTCTCGCCGTCTGTTGTTTGTCTTTTCAATCTCCTTCCACCACCCCACTTCAGCCGAAGACGTCTCAAGAAATGCAAAGAACATTAATTTCCAGCAGCAGCGTCACGCTGTGTCTGTTTTGCTGCCGTCCAGCCTGTTCCACTTCTGCTCTGCTGTGCTCTTCTGCCAACGATTATTTTTTGTTTGTTTGTGGCAGATATTTGATTAGCACAATGATTAATTTCAAGTAGCATTGCCAGACTGTGTCATTTTTTTTAAAATTTAGCTGGCGTTCAGTCCATATCAGTCTTTGTCAGGTTTTTGTCGAAAAACAACGTAATCATCATCAACAACAGCAACAACAAACATACAACAACAAAAAACAGAAACAAAAACAAACAAACAAAACAGCCAAAACAACAACAAACAACAATAACAAACAGACAGAACGGAACGAAACAAACAAACAAACAAAAACAACCCACAAAAAATACAACTGGCGTTTACGTTTACGTGACAAAAGTGTTCCAGCATCTGGTATCTGCTCCCAATCCATTATCCTCTCTCTCTCTCTCTCTTTAGTATTTCGATTTCTTTTTATTTCATACTATTCAATGTCACGCAAAGCAACAATAACGTAAAAAAAAATCTTTAAATGCAAAACAACAAACAAACAAATAAACACACAAACAAAAAAGCAATACGTTAAACTCCCTACAACAACGTTCCATAATGACTAAGTTTTCAGCATTTCACAAGCTACCGCATGCTAAACAGATGGATAATATACATCGTATCTCCATTGCTGTAATTTGTTTAATCTAAAGATATCACACGTGTATAAATCACCATGTGCCCACGCTCTGACAAACTCCGAGTGAGACAGAAGGCGGAGAGAGTCTCACATGCTCCATACAGCACCAAGCGTTTTTGCAGTCTCCCACTGTCTTCTATACTCATCGCATAATGCAAATTATTTTTGTGTGTGAATCGTTTGGCGAAAGAAGGAATCCCCCAGGTGCATAAAGATACACGATTTGTCCATTTGGAAAGTAGGTGAATCTGATGTGGAGTTCGTGGGCAATGTGATTTCAAAGGAACCGCATTACAGATCGAAACACACACACACACACACACACACACACACACACACACACACACGCGCGCGCAATCGAAGGCAGAGTCTTAAAAAAAAGAATATATGAAATATTGAATAAGATACCGATAGCATGATAACACACTTGCATGCTCGAAGTAATCTCTAGCTGGTATTTATTTGTTTCTGTATGAATACTCGGCAATGAATGTATTTTATACATACTTTCCCCTCTGGAACACTGGGCAATGTAATTTGTACATCCATTCTTGCTTTTCGTTGGTTTTGTTTTTTGTTTTTGTTTTGCCAAGTGGTGGTTCTGGGTAGTGGCAGAAAGGGTATAAAAGTACGCTCCCCAGCAAATTGAATTGAAACGGCGGTGTCAAGAGTATCATCCACCCGCTCCACTCCCCCTCCCCCCTCTCTCTTTCTGTGGTATATTTCTATCATCCCTTTTAAGCGTGGAGCATCCCTTTCTCACCCTGTCTCTTCCATTAACTCGGGCGATCCCACTTTCTAAATCTTTGCACTTATGTTCCCTTTAAGCTAAGATCAACATGTGATTATAGAAAGACAACAAAATTACTGCGACGATAAAATTACGACAGCAATGACAATGACAACAGCATCACCACCAAACAAAATAACAACAACACCAGCACCAACGCAACTACCACCACTACCAACACAACTCATAACAATAGCTACAACAACAACAACAACAGCAACAAAACAACATAAACCATTTCTGCTTTTACCAGGCGTCGTTTATTTTTTTTTCCCCAAATGAACATTAACTTAAGACATTCACTTTACGTATGGGGGACCCCCCTCCTCGTTCTCAATCACTTTTGTTGCATTCTTTGATCCACTGCCCCGTCTGCACTCGTTTAAAGCGGTTCAGATCAGCATTATCAACCCAGGCAGTCTGAAGGCTGCAGTCTGGTCGCACTGCAGGGAAACCTAGCATCGGCAAGCATCGATTCTGCCTGACAACAACATTCTTCAGAAAAAAACAACAACAAAAAACAACAACCAGCAAATACACACAAAAAAGGGAAATTTACAAATTAGCATAGGGTCATTTCCTAAATTCATTCTAAACGGTTTGGATATGTAGAACCCACAAACTAAATTCAAAAGGAAATAAAGAATGATAAATCCTAAAGGGTTCACGATACTTGGGCTTTGGTTCACTAGCACTTTGTCGAGCACGACAGAAATAAACACGGTTGATGAATTCCTAGCAGTCCGAACATCATTTAAAATCTGGTCCTAAAGAAAAATAACTCTGGTAGGGTGAGTGGCAGTACTCAAATCTTTAATATTGTCAAAGCCTGTGTACGTGTGGCTTTTTGCTTCCTAACCCATCTGATTCTCAAATTATGCATCTGCAAAAGATGCACTACACATTGTTATGGGATAACCAATTAGTCAGCATTACAAAAATAAAGGAAATGTTCAGTACAAGATATCCCGAAAGGTGGAATAGGAATGCAGATCAAAATTGACATACGGTCCTTTATAATAAATGTCATGACTTTATAAAGCGTACACACAAAATCATGAATGGAGGAAAATACAATCCTTTCTCGCTCTGAAACAGATTACTTTGACAATTTTGGTGGTGCAAAAAGTTTTCAGAAGTAAAGTTAGTGCCTTCTGTTCTGTATATTAAATAATAATTGAAAGAAAGAAAAAAGAAATAAAAAGATACCGAGAAAAAGAAAAAGAAAAGAAAAAGAAAAATACGTATCTACGTATACTGTATAAACAACCAAAAGATTAAAACTACCACGATTAAACTGACACACACAAGTTCTTAGACAAAAAGGAAAAATAAGCCTCATATTCACTATCGCAGGTTACAATAGGTCAGTCATTTTCTTCGATATACCTTCCATTTTTTGCCATTTATACTTTCTGCTTTGCTCTTAAACTTCATGTTTTCGCAGGTATTCGGTTCCTGAAGACGTTTACTGGCGATGAAGCACAAACACAACACTACTAACACCATCACCTCATCTCCCGAGGTGAATAATTCAGGTTTTGAAAACACCTGTAATGAAGCTGCACGGTTTGACAGCGATTAACCCTGGTGTTTCAGCACGTGGCGTGCTGTTCTTAATGACGCCTCCTGCTGCACGCACGTGCGTGTAGGGGGGAACTGTTCCCTGCTAGCTTAATTGCTTTTCATAATTAATCTATTTGTTTACATCACAACCAACTGCGCAGGGTCTTATCTGGCTTAAATCATTTCGTAGGCAAAATCACGCTATAAAGAACGAACATCTAAAACCCGAAACAACAATAAGAAAGAACAACAAAAAGCTGGTACCATCACGATTGTAGCACACAACACACAATCACTAAATATACCCCCTGATATTGAATATACTTTCCAATGTATCCACAGAGAACTAGAAGCAGACTAATAAACACAACCGGACATAAGCTTACTTATATGAGGAGCATTACAATATTAGCATTTCATGGGAGTTTCTCTGTCATGACTAGTGTGCCTTCAGGTTAAAGTCCAAGCATGGTCTTTTGTTTTCAAACTATGGATGGAACTAAACACAACTCATGGTATACTTGGATTTGCATAAAAAGCAACATTTAAGACAAAGTTATATAAAGACTAAAATATCACCGAATTTATTAAAGTGATGTGATACTTCGACAGAAACGTGACAGATACGGTGTTTTACTTATGCAGGCTGGAAATGTGGATACACACAGAAGTACAGCGACCACATGCCCCTAAACGTGATTGCTAAAAAGACATGAATGAAACGCTAATATACATCAATATGAATATGCACAAAATATTGAAACACCTGCATGTATGCAGTGCTGACATGTTAATGTAAGATATATGCGAATGCAATAATGACAAAATATATTAGTGTTCACATATAGGAATGCCATGATGGCATGATGACATTATGGTGTACATGGATGTGGGTACAATTATGACAGGTCAGCCTTCATGGATGTATGAATGCAGTAGTTGGTGTACGAGGGATGTTGATTAGATATCCCCCATGCCACACTTCCATGGATTGAGAGAAAAGAAACTTGCCACAATTATCAGTATTTCTCTACATTGGTACCACCAAGGGTGAAATCTTTAATGAACAGCACTCGTACATCCAAATCGAATGCTCACATACACATAACTGTAACAGTGACATGCTGGTGTACACATGCAGCAATGATACACGCAACGGTACTGAGAAGAAAATTATACAAGCTTTGAGTTTGATACCTTAACTGTTTGGGACTCTTTTCATTCTGGCTTGGAACTCGGTTTAACGAAACAAATTTACTCAATATTTCAGATACAACCCCCTCCCCCCACGCCCCCACGCCCACACAGTCATCAAACAGACAGACAAAACATACACCAAGTAGACCTTACGTATAAGCATACTGATGAGGCAGCGGGGTTACCCATCTGTTCTGGGCTCCATAAGGAAAGTAGACAAGGGAGACCAAACGTCTCAGGCTAACTGGGGGGAAAACCGAGACATTCCCAAGGAAAAGTCGCAGCCTGTGTTTGTTTAAGATTACTCTCAAGTGAGCGAAAATCAACTTTCACATCCTGACCACGCCAGCGTCTCTGTTGTTCCAAGCGTGGTGATCATTTGACGGCAAGGGGTTTGCTGTCTGGACTGGCGGAGACCTGGTACACGTCATGGAGAAGTTTGCAATTGTAATTATGCTTGATCGGGAACAACGATCTCGCTTCACCAGCACAGACAGACACATAGACACAGACACAGACACACACTCACACACATACATACATACATACATACAGACAGACAGACACACACATGTACGCGCGCTCACGCACACACACACATGTACGCGCGCGCACGCACACACACACACACATACACACATGTACACACACACACACGAACAGACAGACAGACAGACACAAACAAACACAGACACACACACACACACACACACACACACACACACACACACACACACACCGCCTTCTTGTGGAATCACTGATATTTTTGTCTTCAATAGTTGGTGTCTATTTGTATGTATGTCTTTGTCTTTACCTCTGCTCCTCTCTGTCTCTATATTTCAACATGTCTGTCTGTCTGTCTGTCTGTATCCCTGTCTCATTACATACAGTGTTTGGCAGTCAGTGAGTCAATGAAAGAGTCACCCAGACAGTATGTCTCTCTGTGTCTGTCCGATTCTCTCTTTTTTTGTTCTTTCTTTCTATCTATCTTTCTTTCTTTCTGTCTATCTTTCTTTCTTTGTCTCCCCTTGCAGAAAGTGTGACCTTGTAACACAGAAACAAATATTCGCCGATATATATATATATTTTTTTTTCATTTGAAACTTTATCATTTCTCTTTTTTCTTCACATCTCCTACATTAGAAGCTTGACTTGATGAATAAAACATCAGCACTCCCCCTTCCACTTTTTGTGTCTGTTTCACTGTCAGTCAGTCAGTCAGTCAGTCTGTCTGTCTGTCTGTCTCTATCTGTATGACGCTAGCTATCTATCTATCTGTTTGTCTCTCTATTTATGTCTACATCTATCTCTACGATGTGGGAGAGTTCATTCGGGTTGTATGGGATCTGTGTTGTAAAATGATGTGGAACAAATCATCTGGGCTGGCGGCGAAAGATTCTACAAGTTTATGACTGGGCAGAGTTCATTAATTGGACAAGTTGTCGGCGAGACAATGTGTTTGTGAAAGCGCGCCATTTTATGTGAGTTTGAGTGTGTTACGTGATTATAAAATGCTGTCTATATAGATGTAACGGCAAACACCTGTGGTAATATGATCATTAACATCAGCAGGAGTAGCAGCAGCAGGAGCAGAAACAGCAGCAGCACTGGTTGTAAACTGAACACTTTTGATTTTATTCTTCGGTAATCACTGCTTGGCTAGTTGTGTATTTGCTTTTTCGGGAAGTGACCACTTTTTTCCCTTGACGTAACGTTTTCGTAAACCAATCGTAGACACTGGTGATACCTGAAACCTGAATTGTTATACCAATGTATGATCCCATAATAAGACCTGTTTACCACCGAAAATCGGATGTAGAGAGAGCAAACAAAACCCAAAAGTTCATCTCAGTACAAATGGCAAAGTTAAATTCTCGCCATTCATTTACTCAAGATCGCATTTTTGCCTGTACTGTGACATTCACAACAGTTGACGCATACAATGTGACTTCAAAGTGGGCATGCCGCACACTCCCAATTCTTATAACAACGCATCCGAGCCAGAAAATGAACTCTAGTCAATCAACTTAGGAATTCTAGGAATGCATCTCGCTTTGTTTCGGCCAGCGGCAAATGCATTGTTTCTGTAGTATTAACACGTTCCGAAACTCCCGATAGATTAAGCTCAGGGCGAGAGTGATTGCTTCGCGGCAAGGCCGACACAAGTGTACGCTTTGTGAATTAGGAGGAACCATCTTACACTGTGTAGATGCAAAACAGATGCAAATATGCATACGAACATGTTACTGTTCATCAGTTCAGTTGCTGGACAGAAGATAATTATGAGAATTATCCCAAGACGCCCGATGGCGACCATGGATGGTCACATCAATGTTTTAGGTTTGTAAGGTATTGCAAAGGAAAACAGAACCCCCCCCCCCCAACCCCCCATCCACCCCCCTCACACACACACACATACACATTCCGAGTGTGTTAAGATAAACTGAAATATTCGATCGATTCATCAGTGGTGTTAAAAGACCAAGATAATCATGGATGTCATGAGCGATCAGAGAACTTGTGGGCAATAACATTGATACATATTATGACCAGCGACGTTGAATGTTTAATGGCTGTCCAACCAATAACTTTATCTGCCTTCCCGCCCACCCATCTTTCACATGATCATACATTTGTCTATCTATCTATCTATCTATCTATCTATCTATCTAAACCCTTCCAGTAACCTAGCTAACCAGCCAGCCAGCTAGCTACTTTGAGAGGAACTTACTGCAAGCACCGAAACGAAAATGGCTACATAATCTCTTCTAGAATGATGATGAATTATGCTGGGGAGCTATGTAGAGTCATTTAGGTGTGGCACTACGTGACAAGGCTGTACCCTATACTTCTTACTTTTTATTTCTGGCATCAACCTGGCCCAAGAGATACAGATACCTGCAACATTGGTGATGTATTTTGAGTGAAACGGTCACAAATGCACTCATGGTAGTTAGTGGATGACTCTTGACTGTGTAGTCCCAGTCTGCCTATCAGAGCCCATTGCGCACAAAGCGTTGCTAGGAACCAGTCCGAAAAATCCCAGCACTGATTGGAATTGAACACTGGTCTTCCCGGTCGTCAGACTGCAACGCCCACGGTGGCTGGTTACATGCACATACCTAAGACAAACAGTCAAATTGAAAGGCTTTGTTACTATTTCGGTCTCTTGTTCAGGACTGGTACTTCCCGTTCCCAGAATTCCCAACTCTATAACTCCCCCAACCCCTCGCTCCCAACTCCTCTCCCCTTCCGAGTTCTAAGCAATGGCGGTAATAGACTATGAATTAGTTGGTTCACACAACCCAATCTGGCACTCATGAACATCATGCAGACCTCAGGGGATGGGTGTGAGGTTGGGGTGGAGGTGGTGGTGGTGGTGGGGGGAACTCGTCTTCCTTTCACTCAGCAACTCTAATCTGATTGGTCGTCACACTGCGCGTGCGCACTGCACTTTGCAGCTTGTCACGTGCATCTCGTGCAGTGTCGCCGGCCAGACTTAATGGTGGACCGGAAAAGATGTGGCTTCTGTCTGGCTTCCGGTGCGTGGAAGTTTTTTTGCAAGTCGGCTTGATGAAACTTTGTTCTCGCTTTGCGCTCTGGGGCAGGCACGAGGTGGAGGAAGGATGAGGTGCCAGACAGATTAAGAGGTGTTGTTCTGTGTGTGTCTTCGTGAAGGACTGATTGAATAGACACGCCTCTATTACTGATGCCTTGGTACCGTTTGTCACTCTTGGTGGGTGTGTGTGTGTGTGTGTGTGTGTGTGTGTGTGTGTGTGTGTGTGAGCGTATGTACATGCGTGTGTGCGTGTGCGTGTTCGAGAGAGAGAGAGAGAGAGAGAGAGAGAGAGAGAGAGAGAGAGCGTTGATAAAAGCTCAGACACTAGGTTATAGTCTTCCGTTTGGCTCAGACACTAGACTATAGTCTTCAGTTTGGAAGCGGAAAAATAAGAAAAGCGATACTTCAAGAGGATTCTGCAAAAAGCCGGCGGGTATTTGGTGTGTCTATGATGCCTGATGGCGGAAATCAAGCGTGCAGCAGCCGCTCACGCTACCGAGAGTGCTTTGAAAAGGACAGAAGTAGAAGAATGCTTGTGGATGAGAGACTATGGAGAGAGACAGAATACCGCTTGGTTTTCTCTCTCTCTCTCTCGCTCTCCCTCTCTCTCTCCCCCTGTGTTTCGCTCTCCTATAATAACAATAATGATAGTAATAATCAGTTGTGAACACCCTTTCTCTCTTAGAGCTGAGGGCACTTTATGAATTGTTACGAATTACGTAACCCACTTATGACCACTCTCTCTGTCCCACTCCGTCCTCTCTTCCCCCCTCTCTCATTCCTCATGAATGTTAAGTATTCTGAGAGGCACGATACTGTGCTGGAAACGTAGGAAACGAAGAGTGCTTCTATACACGTTAGGAAAAGATGAGCTTTTGGAAAAGAGCGAAAGGCAGAGATGGATTCAGATGAACGGATATGACGAGGAAGGTTGTTCCCGATATGAGGAGCAGCAAAGAAGTCCTAGTATTGACAGGAGGAATTTTCAGAAGGTAACAGTCAGAGGAAGAGCGGGGATTTCTTTGGGGAGTGTAAGCACTGAAGTAATAGGGATTGGTTGGTCCTGTGGAGTGGAAAGCAGAAAAGCAGAGACATCCAACTTTGTATTTAATTCTCGCCTCTACAAGGAGCCAGTGCAGAGTACACAGTTTAGGAGAATTTTGATCAGTACGCAGGACTAAAACAGGCAGCACGTTTTTGAAGTTTTTGAATTCGCTGAAGATGTTCATGAGGACAACCTGTGAGAAGAGAATTACAGTAGTTGATTCATGAAAGCACAAAAGCGGAATATTTTTTTTTTTTTGGAAAGTTTCAGCAGAAAGGTATTGACAGAGTTAATCCGTCAAAGTTCACAATTCACAATGCGCATCAAACTGACTACCTGAGCGTGCATACCGAGGTTTGAGTCAAGAATGACTCCGAGGTTTCTTGCTGATTTAGGAAACTGAACTGTGTCATCATCAACCACAAGCCAGTCAAAGAAAGAGGCAGATCTGGACATTCTGAAGAAGAAATAAACATAACCTCACTATTTAGCTTGGGTTTTTGAATGTTATCCAGGATATTAACATCAAGCATGCAGTCTTGCATTGACTGAATCGGACTGTCCATTTGCCTAGGTTCTGCAGACTTCTGTAGTTGAGTGTCATCAGTGAAAGTGCATTGAAGAAAAGTGGAGTGCAGTGGAATTTTACGCATACTGATTGTAGAAAATTTGTTAAAGCATTGGTTTTCACGTTCGAATGATATTGTTTAAAAGGCAGGACAGGAGGGGGTGAATGGTGAGTTGGTGGGACTGACCCAGTTACCATCAGCTCTGTAGTTCTGGTGCAGCTGTAAGAAAAACCCAGCTCAGCTTGGGACTCTGGGCAAATTCATGGCTTGGTGCTGATGGTGCTGTGGTTAAGGTAGCCCACTATTATTGTATCACCAGTTGCCTTACTTTGAGTAAACACAATATAGGTATATGTTTGTTGTTGTTGTTGTTTTTGGTGGTGGTGGTGGTGATGGTGATGATAGTGCTAGCGTGTTTGTGTGTGCGTGTATCCATACGCACGATGCTCGTAGTACGTGTGTGTGTATGCGTGCGTGTGTGCGCGCGAGTGAATGTGTGTGTGTGTGTGGAGGGGATGGGGGTGGGGGTGGGTGTATGTGCGTGCATGTGTTTATGCGTTATAAGAAAAAAATGGATAAAAATGATAAAAAAGAAAAGAAAAGACAATGCAGATAAATATACAAACTAATACATACAGACATACAGGAAGAAAGGGAAAGAAGGTGACAAAGCAAAATTAAAGAAAGAAAGAGAGTGGAGTATAAAGAAAAAAAAAGAAAAAAAGAGAAAGATATTTTTGCATTCAATTGCAGACTCCCCAAAATAAATATAACAGCGTAATCATCGCCAACGTCACATATGATATCGATATTATAACCTGTGTGGGAGTATTTGTAAACAAACAAATAAACAACAAATGAGTAAGATGAATAAATAGATGAGCACAACCTTTGAATTGGCTGCTAGGGGTACAATCTGGCCACTTGAAACTTGAAATGCCAATATCGTAATGCCGAAGCGATTAACGCCAATGCAATCATTTCATGCTTTTAAGACGGACACAATATACATAGTTTCTGCTGGCCGCGTTAAAAAATGAATCAAAAAGGAGGAAAAAATAAAGTCTTTCCTGTTTTCTAATATTCTGCTGCAATTTCATTTTCGAGTTGTTGTTTTTTTTCTTTCTTTCTGCTGGCTTTCTGCTTTCTTTTTCTAATCTTCTTTTTTTTTTAAAAATACCTCTTGCTGTTTCTGTCCTTTCTCTAATATCTGACTTCCGGTGGAATCAACTGTGATTCCGCCCCCCTCCCCCTATCCCTCACTCCCCCCACCCCACACACACTCCCCCCCCCCTCTCCGCATTTATAACTTTCTTCTTCTGATTTTTCCTTCTCTCTCTGTATCTGTGTCTGTGTGTGTGTGTGTGTGTCTCTCTCTCTGTCTCTGTCTCTCTCTGTCTCTGTCTGTCTGTCTCTCTATCCGTTTAGACTCGCATTGGACGTTTGAAACGTTGCATAGCTGCTCTTCCTTTCCGAAGATTTTATCCCGGTAATTGTCTACCATTTTCCTTTTGTTTGTTTGTTTTTGTTTTGTATCTGCCGTTGTCTGTTTTCGTATTGTATTTTCTACACCCTTTCTCTCTATATTTCTCCATCTCTGTCTGTCTGTCTGTCTCTCAACTATTGTGCATTTACACACACACACACACACACACACACACACACACACACACACACACACACACACACATATATATATATATATATATATATATATATATATGTGTGTGTGTGTATATATATATATATATATATATATATATATATGTGTGTGTGTGTGTGTGTGTGTGTGTGTGTGTGTGTATATATATATGTGTGTGTGTGTGTGTGTGTGCGTGTGTGTGTGTGTGACCAAGAGTTCGATTCAAATGCCTACAACACACACACACACACACACACACACACACACACACACACACACACACACACAAGACAGATCAGTCACTATCATGACTGTTTCTAACTGGTCAGGAATCAGCAAGTGGAAGTGGAAGCGGGGGCATGAGGAGAAGGGACGCAACCCGTTCTTCTGCTATTTCTGAAGATTCAATATCTCTTTGTGCATAGCTGCCTGTGGAAATCTCTTTGGGGAAACTAGGATCTGTTTTTAATCCTTCTCCGAGGATTATTTGTTGCTGATTGTTTGTTTGTTTGCCCGTTTTTTTTTGTTTTTTTAGTTCTTTTTAAAGAGTAAAAGGTATGGCGATATAACTGACAATACAAAGTGGGCAAAAGGGATTGTCGACAAAAAATGAAGTCAGACCACAGAAAAAAAAGATGAAGTGGGAAATATATTATTCCTCAAACAGCACTTAGGATTATTACATATATTATGGAGTCTGGCAGAACTAAGACAAAGTTCAAGATATCCAGCTGATAATTTTGTTTTAACTCACTCAGTACGGCCAGTCCTCTCTTCTCCTCTACAAAGACCCCTCGGATGTCCAGTGGGTGTCTGTATGACCCAGCCTTTAGCTTCCGTCTTCAGAATTGTGGTATTCTTTGTCAACATTCACGTCTCAGTATAAGAGCCTTCCGCTTGCAATATTTTGATGATGGTAATTGGAGTGAAGCTCTGTTAACGTCGTCTCTTTCGCCGTTCGTATGGAAAGAGTTAAACGTAAGGCAGGGTTGTGGATGTAGTGGGGGTTGCAACATCTTTGTACAACGGAGTCCAGACATGAGGTACCAACAAGGAGACAAGAAGTTATGTCTTGTAAATTTGTATGCAAAACATTTTCAATAATAGATTGAATTGTTGAATTCTTGTACATTGTATTGGAATAATCCATATTGTTAAAGCATCTTTTGAGTAAAACTGTGCGTTTGTACAAGCGGCTTCAAGTACAGATTGGGTCAACGAAGTTGTGTCATACAGAGTAGAAGGTATACATTTCCTTATCGTTCATTCATACTCAGGTCTTTCGATACATTGTTAATCTTTTAATCGAATAAAGTGATTTCAATAGCATTTTCACAAAACAGTCTTGCGCATAGCCCAGACATGTGTATCCCCTATCGGTAGTCAAAGCCACTTTTTAAAGCATGAACATGTTACCCCCCTCTCTCTCTCTCTATCTCTCACACACACACACACACACACACACACACACACACACACACACACACACACACACACACACACACATACACACACACACACACACATTCAAATGTAATTCAAATAGCGCAAGTAAACGTTGTAATGTGGTCGAAGATGAAAACCATTTTATAAACAATTGCTTCCTTTACAATAACCTGCGGCAAAAACATCTGAACTCTTATGGTCAATCGTATGTTCACTTGCTGAAGAATGGTTCTGTTTACAGTATTTGTAAACTCTGCGTTTATATATTTAATGTCCTGAAGATACGACAGGAATTCTGTGACAACAATGATGAAAGTTATAATTAACTTACTATGCACAAGAAGCATTTTTGTTCTACAGGTTAAAGTTAATATGTATTTTACATTTTGTTATCGCTGCGTGATCACCATACTGTGTACTTCTAGCCTCTTTCTAGGGGCCGAAGGCCTGGAGATTAAAGTTTTTGTTCTTGTTCTCTCTCTCTCTCTCTCTCTCTCTCTCTCTCTCTCTCTCACACACACACACACACACACACACACACACACACACACACGGAGTTCCAGGAATATTTGCAGAATATGGTATAACTTAACAGTGTCTTCTTCTTCTTCTGCGTTCACTCGTATGCACACGAGTGGGCTTTTACGTGTATGACCGTTTTTACCCCGCCATGTAGGCAGCC
>NC_134894.1:36859721-36864721 GCF_041734735.1 Babylonia areolata
GTTTTGTGCGTCTCTTTCCGTTCCACACAGTTTTCACACATATGTTTCTTAAATGTGCATCACATGGATACAGTAGCAGAGTTTACAAACTGCCAAATATGATACAACAACAACAACACTAAACAACAACAACAACAAACATACAAACCAAAAACGAAACCAAACAACAACGACAACAACAACAACAGAAACCACCAGAGACAAATAACGACATAACCTTCACATTAGTGGCCATTCTATTTGTTTCAAAAGGGTGGGTCCCTACGCGCTCATAACTTAGTCGGCATGGATGACATACTAAACGTTGAACACATCGAACGGCATTGTCGCTTTGACCCGCTGAACCGATGTAAGCGCTCACGCCTGAGTATGTTTATATATGTTTCTTTGTTTTCCGTTTTATGTCTGAAAGAAGGTCACGAAGAGAGCTTTTAGACACCGTCGAAAAACCAGCTCTTTCATAACTCAGAATAACTCTGTCAACGAGGAGTTTTGTTGTTGTTGTTGTTTTCACAGAAAATTATTTATCACAACTATTTTAACATCCGCACTTGACAACCTAAGCGTCCACGACGTCAGCACAGACACACAAAGACATGACTCATAACCTGTGTTGACCTGCTCTATACCAAGAGTGACCATATAAATCTGGGAGTATTAGTAGAACATTAAAACGTACAAGATTATGTCCATGACTAAGGCCCCCACCTCCCCCCCTACACACACACGTATGCTATCTGGAAAAATTGATTTATGTTTCCTGGATTAATACTGTAAAGAATTGAAAGTATTGGTGTACCAACAATACTGGAGGGAGAGGGTAGCATGGAGAGAGAGAGAGAGAGAGAGAGAGAGAGAGAGAGAGAGAGAGAGAGAGAGAGGCACAAATACATCCACATAAGAGCCGAACGTCCGAACGGGCCGTGACAATCTATACACACAACGCAATGTATGATTTATACATGTGCAGATTTATTCATTCATTATTCGAATATGTTTCAATGGTTTACACAAACCATGGGTGGGATCCAAAGGGAAGTTGAGGTCTATGCCAAGATCTGGCACCTACCCCCCCCCCCCCTTCCTTCCCCCCACTTTTTTTTGCTGTTTAGCAGACTTGGTGCAGCGTTTATGGATCAGTCCGCACACTACACTTCGAAACTTTCGTGAAACTAAAACTGGTACTGAAACGCCTCATACATATATACTGTGTAATTGTTTGGAATCGAACACTGATTCAAGCCACCGGTGTTGCTATGCAATGCCAGGAAAATGGATCTCCGATCAGCAGTGATGTTTCAACCCCCCAGCTTCTATGTTCGTGCACTTTAATCAAGTAATGAACCAAGATGTGAAACGCTCACCTCACTCACACGCAAGAGATAACAAATAACGTGTGCTTTCTGGGGAGTAGCGTTTACTGCACGCTAACTTTTAGAGAAGAGTTAATGCCATTAGCGGCAATCGTATTTGGCAGAGAAAGAAACTGGACGCTGTGCAAGGTTGACTTGAGTGCTTTTCCAGTTAGGTTAAAGGTTTAAGGCCCATTGTCCTTTACAGCCATCGGGGCAGCGAATTAATTATTCACTGCTCCTAGGGCTCGGCATAGGAAGGCCGGGCCCTGGTTAACGCCGGGATATCATTATGACAGGAAGCGTTGAGTACAGCCTTATCACGCAGTCCCAAACCAAAATGGACCTCCATAGCAACATCATCATCGTCATCCTCCTCCTCCATCATCGTCGATATAAAAAAAACAACAAAAAACCCAGTCCCAAAGTCTGTGGCCTTTCATGCCCTGCTCTCATGTGACCCCAGTTTCGATATCCCTCCATTTCTGTGCTTGGGGTGAGTCCTGTCAATGTCTTCAGTGTCGGCAGATTCATGGGGGGGGGGGGGGGCTGTTGTTTGAGGGACGTGGTGGCGGCCTCCACTCTGGGAGGGACGCTCACTCAGTCTGGCTCCGCGACTAAGCCATTATTGTCGTTAGTAGGGGACTTAGTAGATGGTGTCCAAAGTATGTTAAATCAGAACAGGCACCACTGAACACTACCGAAGTAACTCAGCAGCAGTGCATGGTCTCCTCTGGTGTGTGGCCTCCTGGCGACCTAACATCGATGGTTCCCTGCGGACTGCCGACGCTGGAACCGTGACGGACGAACCCATGTGTGGCCGTGTATGGGAGAATCTAAATGAGCGGCATGGGAGCAATGCCACTGAAACGATGCAGATGATGGGGCAGCGAAAAAAATAAAAAAAAAAAAAAAATAAAAAAAAGGAAGGCCGGGCCCAGTCCTCTCCTTCCGTCGCTATGACCTTCCCCAACCAGGTCAGGTACCCATTCACACATGGTAGGAGGGCGGAAAATCGACTGAAATAACAGGCTGATCCGATAAAATGTGTGCTCTGATCGAATGCACTTTGCTGATTTTGTATTTGGTGCATTGTTTTGGAAGGCGAAATGTGAAAGACCAGCCCCTTTATTTTGATATATTACCACTTTACGTTTCGTAACATATGTGTAATTTAATGTATAATGACCTTATTGTGTTCATGTATTCTATTCATTAAAAAACAAACCAAAAACAAACCAAAAACGACAACAACAACAACAAAAAGGTTGAAACTGTGGATCGAACCCTGACCACTAACCAGTTTTCCCGATTCCAACCAGGTTGTGTCCTGGTTGGGAACAGGTTAAGACGGCTGAAAGAGAGGACTGGGCCCCTTCTTCCTACGCCGGGCCCCAGACACAGTGGGGGTGAATTTAACTGCCCCGGTATCCGTAAAAGGCTGTGGAATGTTTACCCAGAGAAATGTGTTCTGTGGGTGGGTTTATTCGAGGAGTCTGGGACCGTGGAGTACTGGCAACTGTCAACCGCTTTATGGATGCGCCATTGAAGTGGTGTGCAGACTATCTGTCTGAACAAACAGACAAACACAGCAGCGTCTCTTGGGTCTGAGGGAACGTCAGGATTCATCATTCTAGAAAAAAGCCTTGTCATGTTATCCCAAAATTGCCATGTACCCGTGCAGCTAAAGTGCACGCATAGTTGGACTTTATCAGTTCAGCTTCTGTTTCAGGGTGTGTCACTGAGATCGGACAATTTCATATACGCTGTATCACATCTGCAAGACAGATGCCTGACCAGCAGCATAACTGAACAAGCGCATGTAAGTCTGTGTAAATCAGAGTGGATTTCGCCGTGGTACAGGACTTGTGTCGCCGTGGGTTCTTTTTCAGTGCGCTTAGTGCGTGCTGCATATGGGACCTCGATTTATCATCTGATCCGAAAGATTTTCTCGCCAAATTTGGGCGAAAGGACAAGAGCAGAGAACACAGACCCTTACAGTCACTGTATTGGAAGGTAAGCGTCATTCAGTCACCGTTATCATCACCAAGATGATGATAATAATACTAATGTTATTCCGAATCTCTCTCTCTCTCTCTTTCTCTCTCTCTCTGTGTAGGAAACCCTTTAACACCGTGAAATTGTTAAATTTTCATATTCATGATTAATCTGAGATTTGTATTGTATCAAGCCTTCATATTCATACTTGATATTGTATCATAGTTTGTTTGTTCACATTTCCCCTTCTTGAGGAGCTAGGCCTTAAAATGAATAAGTCATAAATCGTCGCTCTCTCACTCTGTCACTGTATGCGCACACAGACATTGAAACACACACACACACACACACACACACACACACACACACACACACACACACACACACACACACAAACAAACACACACACACATACACACGCTCACACACACAAACAAGCACACACACACACACACACACACACACACACACACACACACACACAAACACACGCTAACACACACAAACAAACACACGTGCAAGCACGAACACGCACACACACACACACACACACACACACACACATACACGCGCGCGCGCACACACACAGATACGCGCGCATACGTTGGAGTCTGACATCGTGTCAGGAGAGGACGTGAGAGGTAGCAGTGCAAATAGCGGCACAGGAAAAACAAAACAAAACAAAAAAAACAAAAAAACAAACAAAAAAACCCACAAAAAAAAAACAAAACAACGGTGAAGCAAAACCAAACCGGTCATCAAAACAGCACAGACTCCCGTGAAGAGGAGAAGAAGGCGAAGGGCATGTTTGTACAAATGACTGCAGAAGGAATGGAGAACGTTGTATAAATTAATGGACCATTGTGCATACATCACGGCCGATTTTGCCACGTATTTCATTGGGATCAAAGGTAAGAGGAAGGGCGAGTATGTGCGAGGAGTGGGAGTGGGGTGGGGGTGGGGAGGGGGGGGGGGTCTGAGGGTAGGATGGGTGGGAAGAATTAAAACGTTAGCCAACCAACCACTTCTGTGACACAAAATATTCGTGCGATGTTGATTATGTTTTCATCATTTCAAGTTCTGTTGAAGGAACTTCTGACCCCTTCCCCCTCCCTTTCTCCTTCTCCCTGACTTTATCTGTCTGTCTGTCTGTCTTTCATGCATGAAAAAAGTAAACAGATATAAAGCTAAGTGCACACACACACACACACACACACACACACACACACACACATACATATATATATATATATATATATATATATGATTATATATATGATAAATACACAGAGAATAGACACAAGACAGAATCTCTCTCTCTCTCTCTCTCTCTCTCTCTATATATATATATATATATATATATACCATTCAAATTATCAGTCAACCCTCAAAACCCACTGCATGACGCAGTCAAAGAACCAAAAGGGAGCCGTCTAGGACGAGGAAGATCATGGATGGGGCAAGCAGAAGACACAATCCAGCTAGTATGCCGACCACAAGACCTGAAAAAACCAAAAGAATGGGAGAAAAACCCCGAAAACCTCAACCATCTATTCAACACAACCATTTCACCCACTCTAGGAAGACATTGCCGGGAATGTCCAGAGGGCAAAACTGATGCGGAAGTGAAGCTACTCATAGAAGAAAACA
>NC_134894.1:36869721-36882221 GCF_041734735.1 Babylonia areolata
TCGTCTAAAATCACAAATGTCAATTGACGTAAAGCAAAAGAACGAACGAATACACACACACACACACACACACACACACACACACACACACACACACACACACACACACACACACACACACTAAAACTAACACTAAGACACATTAACACACATGCTTCACTAAGTTTCTGTCGAACATAAGCTCCATATTCTATGACCCAGCCAACCGAACATATTTCACACAGGCAGCTGCTGCTCAATGTTGAAGTATCCAAGTTTTAGACCCAGCCATGTTCCTACGTGTTGAGTTGGCTGCCCGCCCTCTTATCACTCCATCACTGATAAGACAATCGCAATATACTATTCAGGTTCAAGACCAGTGGCCCCAGATCGCCCCAGACGGACTCAAAAAGCAGAAAGCCCTTCGACTATACAAGCTGCTTGTCTATGAAGCCGATTTGGGGCCTTTGGACTTCTAGGCCAGGATGGGGAATCTGCAGCCGGACCTCAAAGAGATATGAGAACTCAATCCTAGTCAATGGCATTGGAGCACTTTCCTGAGATGTTACCCAGATGCTGGTCCCAAGGAAGTCTCGTGCAGCATATACCATGGAATGGAGCAGTGATATCTGCAGTTGGAATCGCAAGGGAAAACAAATCCCCCAAAGGGTCCCCAAGAGAGCATAAAACATTCATATGACCTTCTCTCAGTACGGGCATGACATAAAACCAGGAAGGCAAGTTTTCATAACAATAGATTTCCTTCAATGTGAGTCAATCAGAAACAGCAAAGTTGTCTATCACATGAGTTGGACAGACAGAAACAAAGCCATCCAGCAGTGCAATACAATCACGTTGAACCACCGCCAGTTGTACACATCTGACTAAATGCAGTCATAAATCCAGGTCGATTTCACGTTTTGAACTTTACCAGTGATAAAGGCGTAAGAACACAGTGAGCTGTTTGATGAGAGAGAGAGAGAGAGAGAGAGAGAGAGAGAGAGGGGGGGGGAGGGGTGCGGCGGGTGGGAGGGTGTGTGTGTTGAAAGTAGATTGTAAATCTTTCTGCACCAGCTAAATGAAAAGTGATTTACTCAAGAGTCTACGTCTACAAGTGGCAAAGATTTACATGAGGGGGGAGAGAAAGAGAGCATACATACAAACAGAAAGGACCTCACCAATCTGCTAAGAAAAACAGTCCAAAACGAATGCATTTTTTGTATAGTCTGTACTTCTGAAACTGTTCTTTTTGAAGGGGAATAATGTTGGACATGGAGAATGGGGAAGTGGCTATGTGCATTCAGGAAACAACACTACTTTAACACACAAAAAAACAAACACACACAAAACAACAAAAACCTCCCCTTGACACTTCCTGTTTTTGACCATGGCGTGTCTTGGCGTGGTGTGCGGGTAATTCGGTGCGACGTTGTCACTGTAATGCAAAGTCAATTGAAAGTGTTTTTAATTTTTTTTTTATTTATTTTTTTACACCACAACAAGCACATCAGAGCGTGCCAGTGGCTGCGTGACAGACAAATGGAAACAGAAAGTTCTCTTCATTCGCGGAACACGAAACCCACAAAGAGCCGTAGAGACAAAGTAGAAAGTTGCTCAGGATATTTAGTGAAAAAAAAAAAAAAAAAAAAGTAAAAAAAGAAAAACAAAAAGGTCCTGGATAAATGTTGATGAAAAAAGTGCCCGTTTCAAACTAAATATTGATGACATTTTGCCAACACCATACTTATTAAAACGTGTATTATTGTATAACATATCATAAATCGTTCGAATCTATCCGATAAACTGTCTCTGGTAGTTAACCGTAGGCCAAATATTGATATTCGCGTTACAAAACGGATACATATTTGCCATGAAGAATGAAATTGATCATGGTCATGAGTCGTATTTGTGATGGAAACATGGACCTGCTACCAAGTAACAGCAAGTGAAAACGTGAGTGTATAGACTAACAGGATCGAGGAACTTTTAATTAAACAGAAAAGTGGGTGTGAACACACATAACTTCGAAACACATAGCATTTGCGTCAAGCAGTGTTAGGAACCTTGGGCAACGATCGAACATGCACCACAGACCACCCATGCCATGTCAGTGGTCAAACGCTTAATTCCGAGTCACAGAACGACTGGCACCAGCGAGAAAACCGCAGTCTTTCATTTTACAGCTGATTTAACGGCTTTCATCAGTCTGCAAAGTAGGCTGTCTCTGTCGGAATGAGAGCATTGATCTTTAAAGCAAACATGAACTGTTTGCGGAGAAAGTGAAAGAAAAAGCGGAAAAAAACAAACACACACACACACACACACACACACAAAACAAAAAAACCCTGGCATATTCGCCAGTTCTGACACAGAATATTTACAAAAATTAGTGCGAATTCCTATTCTTGTCACATTCATGCATTGCTTGGAGGCGTGTTACTTACCTATTTATTCATTTGTTTGTATTATTTCATACGTAAGTCATTTAGTTGCTTAATCTATTAATTTTGGGAGGAATCTTTCTTTCTCTATTATGTATGTTTTACTTGCTTCAAATACCCCGTCTCTGTAGTGTAGCATGAATGTTTATTATTTTGTTGGTTTCGCATGCCACACGCGGAGTATGTGTGCGCGTGGCTCTTTCTTATTAGAAAGTTATACCGATATCGAGCGCATAAACAACAACAAAAACCCTGAACAACTACATATACAGGAACTGACGAACAGCCATTACATTTCTATATCCTTACATACATTTCCCCCCCGCAATGACAGCCGCTATATTTCTACATCCTTACATACTTTTTCTCTACAACCTGTCCTCATCTGCCACCATACCTATATCATGTTTCGTACTCTTCCGATGTATTCATTTCTTTCCTTTGGCCCTGCCTTTTCCGTCTACCCTATCCAGGAATTTTCTTTCGTTTTTTTTTTTCAGTTGCGACGTGGATCCTTATTCAGCCATTCATTTGTTCGTTTGGACTTTCAGTGTGAGAATGTCAGTAACGGCGCCTGGTGGGTAAAGGGTGGAGATTTTTACGATCTCCCATGTCAACATAATGTGCAGTACTGCTAGTGCCTGAACCCCCTTCGTGTGTATACGCAAGCAGAAGACCGAATACGCACGTTAAAGATCCTGTAATCCATGTGAGCGTTCGGTGGGTTATGGATACAAGAACATTCCCAGCATGCACCCCCCCGAAAACGGAGTATGGCTGCCTACATGGCGGGGTAAAAACGGTCATACACGTAAAAGCCCACTCGCGTACATATGAGTGAATGTGAGAGTTGCAGCCCACGAAAGCAGACGAAGAAGAAGAAGAAGAAGAAGAAGAAGAAGAATTTGTTCGTTTGTTCCTTTAGCTGTATTCCATTCAGTGTTATGAAAATGTTTATTTTCAAAACTTCACAATATGCGCGCACGTTTATTGATTTATTCAGAAATAACTATTCGTTAGTATATTTATGTGGTTTTAGCTTCTTCTTTTTCACACGACTATGATGATGCTGATTATCATTACACGTGATGCACGTGGCAATTTTTGTACTGAGTTGCGTGCAGTGGGAGAACGAGAGAGGAATATAGAAGCAAAAGGTACAGACATATTTTCTCTCTGTCTGTCAGTCTCTCTGTCTGTCTCTCTTTCTGTGTTCTTGATTTATGTACTAAATCGGTAATGCAGTGCCAAAAGCCTAATAGCACATCTCCATGGTTCTTCCAAGTCTATGAAAGGTCTTTGGGTCGCAGCATAGAGGAATTGTTCACCAGATTCTTCCAGCTCTGTCGGATGGGTACCAAAGCGTGGCCTGAGTCCCCGCAAGTCACATATGTGAAATACTGACACACCATCCATATATTCCATTCCACCGCAATGCTGACTGTTACATAATGCTCTGCACAACAAGGTTCGTTCCGATGATCAAGCACAATTTTCGTCATCACACCATTCTTACTCCCTCGCTCCTTTCCAGAAATACAACGTTTTCGAAAAGAGGATGAGATCTGATTTTATGCGTAAAAGGAAACAGACCAGATAAATGTCGTTGAGGCCCGTTGCTGATGCGTTCTCAATATTGTTTTCTGTTCTAAAGGGATGCCGGTGACCACGACAAGTGGGGGCTTCCAGTTCAGCGATTCACCACGCAGCACCACTGAAAGAGTGTTTTTTGTATTCCTTGAGTTTGGTGGACAATGTCCATTTGGAAACATTCAACAAAACAGTACTTCAAGTCAGTACTGCTTACGCTACCGATTCAGTTAGCACACAGGTAAATAAAAAGGTACATTGGAACAAACCCAGACGCCGGGCCTGTCCTTATACCAATCATCTGACATGTGCACACAGCCGCAAAGACAGAAGAAATGTGCAATCACAAATAAGTTTTTTTTTTTTTTCAAGACTGGCATAGCCTCTTTAATCCTGAACAAGCCACACAGAACACATGGACAATACAGAACAAAACATTTGGTTGCCTCGGTACCTTTTATTTACCTGTATGCTAGTTGAATCGGTAGCGTAAGCAGTACTGACGTGAAGTTGTGTACCTTGTGAACTGAGAGTTACCACTCTATACTATTTGCTAATCATTTCATCTCCTGGCCTCATTGTTTGTTAATTTCCAATTCAACAAACAATTCATGTTTTCCCCTCTTTCCCATAGAGAGTATTGTTAATTAAATAAATCATCTTGTGTAACCGAAAACAAGAATGGCAACGAAATAGAATAAGACAAAAATGGATATGAAATAAGATAAAAAAAATAAAAATAAAACCTGTCCTTGAAGGCCACGCTCATGTCGTTAAACAGTCTGAGGGTAATCAGAAAGGAGACCTGCCCACTTTGATAACAGGAAAGCTTCCAGATGCTGCCACAGCATGCGCCCCGATCTCACGTTTTTTTTGTTTCCTACCCGCCCTGAAACATTGATGAATTAACGCAATAAATGAACCAAAAATGGAAACTGTCTCTTCCATAAAGATTCAACCGCCTGACAACTGCATGCAACGTAATTCCCTGAGGAATCTCTCGTAGAGCCTGCAGAAGGGATCAAAATGCCTGTCTACTGTGTGAGAAGCATATGCACCAACATCAGTGGTGAAGCGGGAGCTGGTATATTCAGAGATATAACAAGCAAGTCAAATTTGGTGGGAACAAATGTAAGCAAGCGCGCGTATATACAGACACACAGGCGCAGACACAGAGACACAGACCACACACACACACACACACGCACATACACACACACACACACACACACACACACACACACACACACACACACACACACACTTCTAATATCACTGAAAGTGGAAAGACAAAGTGAACACACACACACACACACACACACACACACACACACACACACACACACACACATACACACACATGCGTGCACGCACGTACACACGGCACAAACACAAGGAAAGGACAAAGCGAAAAAGTGCTGGAAATGGCACCAAGACCATTCTACCTTTCATGTTTCTTCTATTTTTTTTTTATTATTTTTTTTTACCGAAGTTGACTTTCACGCAGTATGTTTAATCGAATGGATGCGACAGTTGAATGAAATGTGGGTCATAAGACCAGTCGAGATAGGTGGTAAACTCTCCAAAAGTTACCACTCTGTGCTTTCGTGAAACTATTGAATAGAACCACTATTGTCGTCACCATTTAGTTTTGTTGCTGTGTTCGATTTCTGAGGAGTGTACGTTTGCCTTTTCAGAACTGGAGACAGATTCAATGCTTTTTTGCTGTAGTTTCTAAGTGCTTTTCGCAACAAAGTAGCAAACAAAAAAAGTTAAATAAAATATGCAAAAAGGAAGGGTAACTTTGAAAACTTTTTATTTTTTTTACATTTTTCCCCGTTCCGTGTCACTTCATTTCATTCTGTTTTATGCTTGATAGCGATGCGGATGAGGAGAAGGTGGAGAAGGAGGAAGAGAAGAAGAAGAAGAAGAAGAAGAAGATGATGATGATGATGATGATAATGACAATGAAGAAGAAGATGATGAAGATGATGGTGAGGGTCAAGCAGGGGAAGAAGCTGGAGACAACAAACAAGATGAAGAAGACGAACTAGACGATGAAGGAGGAGAAAAGCCGAGGAGGACACATTTCTGTAGTTAACTGCAAGGAATAAATTCTCAGTGTGTACGATTCTTTTGCACAAGTTCTACTCAAATGAAACAAACAAACAAACAAACAAAAAACAACAACAAACAAACAAACAAAAAAAAACCAAAAAAACCACACACACACACACACACACACACACACACACACACACACACACACACACACACACACACACACACACACACATCAAAAAACAAAAAAACAACAACAAAACTTAAGACGGTAAAATCATGTTTCTAATTCAGTCTGACCCTAGCCAGTTTACTGACACTTAAAAAAAGTTTAAAAAAAAATCGCAATCATGGATTCCAATCTCCTCAAAATAATCTCTGAATAATCATGCAGAAAAATAGGGTCGTGACGCTATCCCAAACAAGGTTCTTGCTATTTATGTGTCGTTCCGTCTCAATCAGTCATCTTCTCTCAGTATTTTTCACGTTTCTCACACAGCCACAGTTGTCTTGTCCGCGCCTTTTAGATCGTCGCATTTTCTGATGGAGATTTCTCACGGAATTACGTGCATGCAAATGTTAGGTGGGTGGTGGAATCCTGATGGAAGATCCACTTTCTTCATTCTTGTTAAAGGCAGAGCAGTTTCTTCTTCAATTAGTTTGCAAATACTTCAAAGAACGGCGAGGTCGCGGTGCGTGGGGGGGGGGGGGGGGGGGGGGGGGGGGGGGGGGGGGGGGGGGGGGGGGGGTGCTTGGTTAACTCGTTTTGCCCCCACAGCACCATGCCAACAACAACTACACGAATTCACTGCAGCAAAGGTAAGATGGCTCACTAAAACGGCTTAATAATAATGATAATAATAATAATAATAATAATGAACATTTGTTGAGCGCTTTCCTCCCTTAAAGAGAGCTCAAAGCGCTTTACAATAAACATCAAGCACACACACACACACACTCGCGCGCGCGCAATAACTCACAAAAGAGAATTACATAATTACACACTCACACACACACACACACACACACACACACACACACACACACACAACAAAAGAGAGAGAGAGTTTGCATGGCTTATAACTGAAAGGGTATGGAAGGTCTATGGATAGGCGTTTTCAAAAAGATGTGTTTTCAGACCTGTTTTGAAAGATTGAAATGAAGGAGAGTGGCGAAGATCGTGAGGTAAACTGTTCCAGACATATGGAGCTGAATAAAAAAAAAAAGGAAGAATCACCGAAGGATCGGGTTTTAACACGGGGAGCAAGTAGCCGCCGTGAATCGGAAGATGATTTGAGTTGTCGACTGGGTGTGTGGGTTTGAATCAATTCTCTCAGATACTGAGGAGCAGCACCCAAAATGGAGTTGAAGGTGAGAATTGCAACTTTATACTGAATGCGGGCAGAAATTGGTAACCAGTGGAGAGATCGCAGAAGATGAGTGATGTTGTCAGTCTTTTTGGTTCTAAAGATTAATCTTGCTCCTGCGTTTTGAACTTTCTGGACTTTTTGTGTTAAGTATCTAGGACAACTTGGGATTTATGCTTCCAAAATCTGAAAACGCTACAGCATAGAATGCCAACTGTACCAAGCAAGAATAAACGTATTTTAGACAGGTGTATTTCTACGAGAATACTTGTACCTGGTCCACAGGGGAAGTAATCATGATACCTGGATCAGAATGAGTTAACTCTCTCCATACGAACGGCGAAAGAGACGACGTTAACAGCGTTTCAGCCCAATTACCATCATCAAAATATTTCAAGCGGAAGGCTCTTATACTGAAGAGGTGAATGTTGACGAAGAATACCATAATTCTGACGACGGAAGCTAAAGGTTGGGTCATTCAGACACCCACTGGACATCCGAGGGGTCTGTGTAGAGAAGAGAGGACTGGCCGTACTGAGTGAGTTAAGGAAACTTTTCAGTGGACAAACTGGTCAGGTCTGCCTCATCATGCACACCAAAGAAAACGGTCAGAGCAAGTATGTCATCACGATGCAAAGTGACCGAGTCAGAAGATTTCTTTCTTTTTTTTCTGTAACAGCGGTGACACACCAGATAGCTCATTTTAAAGTAAAAAAAAGAAGAGAGAGAGAGAGAGAGAGAGAGAGAGAGAGAGAGAGAGAGAGAGAGGGAGAGAGAGAGAGAGAGAGAGAGAGAGAGAGAGAGAGAGAGAGAGAGAGAGAGAGAGCACCACACAAACCTTCTTCTTCTTCTCGTTCGCCCCTTCACATTGTCAGTCCAGCTTGTCTGCCTGAAGAATAAAATCGTCCTCTGGTGTGTAATACGGATGGTGTCAGCCACACGGTGTCTCTGAGCCCCTTCACATTGTACGGATTTCTTTTCAAACAGAAGAGCGGGGTACACGACACGTCATCAATGCTTTAAATGGATATCTCCCTTGATATATCAAGCTAGATGACTCTCTCGTAAAAAAATGGCTGCTTTTGGAAGGAATCGGAGTGATTAAAGGAGATGGATGGTGGGTGGGTGGAGGGGGCCTGGGGGAGGATGGTCTGGGGGGCAGGGGGGGGGCAGGAATAGGTAGGTGGAAACGAAAGCGGTCCTTGATCTCAGGAATGAGCCTAACGTCTCTCCATTATATGGATTGGTTCGGTGGACTGATCGGTGTGTTCTATTTCACCAAAGTAGCTTTTGCATGCGTCGTATATCTATATGATAATGAATGTGTAATTAATTAATACCATCTGTCTGTCTGTCTCTCTGGCTGGCTGGCTGGCTGGCTGTCTATCTATCTGTCTGTCTAACCATCTTTCTGTCTCTGCCAGTCTGCCTATCTGCCTGTCTCTCCTCTCTCTCTCTCTCTAATGACTTGATGTACGTACGGCCGAGTGTTTTTTTTTTTTGTTCTCTCACGTTGTTTTTACATTAACTCTCTCCATACGAACGGCGAAAGAGACGACGTTAACAGCGTTTCACCCCAATTACCATCATCAAAATATTGCAAGCGGAAGGCTCTTATACTCAAGAGGTGAATATTGACAAAGAATACCACAGTTCTGACGACGGAAGCTGAAGGTTGGGTCATTCAGACACCCACTGGACATCCGAGGGGTCTGTGTAGAGGAGAAGAGAGGACTGGTCGTACTGAGTGAGTTAACATAGTATCTGTGCATGTAATTGATAATGGAAGACACGGTACATATCATATAAAGTGAAATAAACCAAAAAATGGCATCAGGGGAGAAAAGGCGGAGATGAGGGTGGGAGTTGAGGAGGGCGAGACTAAGAAGACGGGGAGGCGTGAGATAGGGCTGGCGGGTCGTAGGAAAAGTGGTGAACGTTATTAATTAAAAGAAAATTTGGTCATGGGAAAGCAAACAGGGTGGTGTGTCTAGCAGTTCTGAAATGTAAATGAAAAATAGTTACAGCATTTGCTAGTGCTTTGTTTTGTCTGTTTTAAGTCATATTGCACATCCCCCCCTCTCCCCTCACATCCTCTTCCGCGCCCTACCCCACTCACCCACCCTCCTTCCCCTGTCATGCAGCTCTACTCTCTCCAACTCACCCCCATCACCACATCTCTTTCCAAAAAAAAAGGTCCCTAAGCGATGCGTGAACGTGACAGAATTCGGATTTTCCAAAAATGTCGTAAATATTAATTGTTGCCGGAAACCTACTCGCCTGTTTTTGATGTTGTTGTTGTTGATGTTGTTGTTGTTGTCACTTTCTTTGCAGACTGCCCTCTTCTGCTACAGATCCGTTCGCGGTTTCATATCGACATACAAGTGAGATTTATACGCAGGTACCGTTGTTACCCGAAACTGAACGCGTGAAACGTGGTCCGTAAATTGGACAAAAAATCGCGAGTATTGTGGGTACTGTTCGTGTGATGCCCTGAGTATCTGACTTCACTTGACACAAATCCTAAGCTGCTATTCTTTGCGCCTTGTGTTCACAACCTTTATTGCGTGCTTATATATTTGCCTTTCAAAGTACTGTTCGATAGTGTTTTATCAAGCTCGACCTTTTAGCTACTGTAGCTTTTTTCGGACATACCACTAGAATGGGAACGGTTCACGAGACCCATGTTTATCATCCTACCTAGCAAATGAACAAGTAAGAGAAAATAAAGAATAATCTATGGCAGAGAGAGAGAGAGACAGACAGACAGACAGACAGAGACACACAGATGCATATATATATATATATATATATATATATATATATATATATATATATGACATGACATGATGATTTATTGTCAAAAGCATTTACAGCCAATTTGACGAAACAGAAACAAGCAAACAATATATATATATATATATATATATATATATATATATGTGTGTGTGTGTGTGTGTGTGTGTGTGTGTGTGTGTGTGTGTGTGTGTGTGTGTGTGTGTGTTAAGACAGAGACAGAGACAGATAAACAAAGAGACAAAGATACACAAAAGGTGGACAGAGAGAGAGAGAGACAGACAGAGACAGAGACAGAGAAAGAGACAGAGACAGACAGAGAGACAGAGAGAGTTCGGAAACAAACAAACAAACAAACAAACAAAAAAAACAACAAAAAACAAACAAAACAAACTGTATCCATCATTGAATCAGAAACAGCATGGTTCATTGTCCAATAGTGCACCCACACACAAAAACTGCCCACTGACGCTGGCCGGTGAACAAGGCTTTGCCATCTTCATTGGCCACGGCTGTGGACACAGACCATTACCACAGCAAGAAGGAAGGGGAGATCTTGGCGCCACCCCCAGCAGCCTTCCGGTTTGGCCCTTATCCTTGCTTTGTGTGGGCTGTTTTGTTCCGCCAGCTTCCTCTTTTCTTTTTCCTCCTTTCTTTCTTTCTTTTTGTATTCGAGTCGGTTGTCTTCTCACGCATTCACTGATGTCGGTTTATGTGCTTCTTCTAGCAGTGAGGAAAAGAGACTCTGATTGTCTGAAGCTGTAATGGAGAGTTCTCACGGAATCATGTGCACACGCTATTGTTAGGAGCCAGAAGACTTGTGGGGATGAAAAACACAAAAATCATTCTTAAATGGACAGCGTCCTGAACTCATCGAACGCCTCTAAATGTCCTTGAAAGAGCGAGGTTTGTAGAGTGCACGAATTAAAAAAAAAAGAACTGTCCTTTATTTTTTGTAAGACAGGATCTGTCACGCGAGTTACTGACTGCACACTGGTTCCATGACCAGCCGCCCAGGTCCAAGGAGCGCTGTGTGGTGGATCGCTGAAAGAGAAGCCTCTTCCTCCACTTGACTCGGTCACTGGCAATGAAACACGTATCAACTCTTTCTCAGCAATTGAAAACTACATAACATCACTCAGACAGACAGACACACACACACACACACACACACACACACACACACACACACACACACACACACACACACAAACACACACACACACACACACACACACACACACACACTAACACACATCACACACACAAACAGACAGACAGACACTCCCCCGCCCCCACACGCACACACAGAGGGTATTTCCATGGAGGTTTGAAGTGATGTTCTTGAATCAATAATACCTTCATTAAACTGTGTACAGAACGTATCATGGACCGACGATTCCCCCAATAATACGATGTTCATAGTGGTGTTTGAACCTACAACTTTCTGGATGTCAGTCCGTCGCGCTGATCTCTTCGCCATGGCGGTTATTCAGCATAAACAATACATACATCAATATCTAATACTGTTCCTAAATACTTATTTTGAATATTCATCTTTGATTCCACCCTTCATCTACCCGGTTTCCACCCCAACTCACCATTCACCCCCCCCCCGCCGGGTCCCTTCCTCTCCTACATTCTAAACGATAACATTCAAATGTAAAAATCAATACTCTAACAAATTGTTCACAATAACCAGTATGTATGACAGAACGAAAACAAAATTCTTCTTCTTACTCCATATCTACGGCAGTAGTATCAGCATTAGTGGCATTAGCACTATTTTTTTCAAATTGTGGCCCTTTTTTTTCGCCAATGTCACTGTATAAATGGTTGTAGTGTTTGGGATGTTTTGAAAACGTTGCGACTTTTCAATCCCGGAATTCTGCACGATTTCAGCCGTTCGGTTTGAGTTACATACACGTTCTTCACTCAGAGCACACTCTCACTCGGAACACATTCCTAGAAAGCGTGGTGTTCTTGAGACAAGGTAATCGAAGTGTTTCCGAAAGGAACATTTCCCCTGGCAGTCTTCACATTCGGCATGAGAATTGGGCAATTTTCCTGTCAGTTCATGCACCTTTTCCTGAAAGGTGCAATTTCCCCAGCGTAATGGACCAGGCTTGCCCCCTTTCTTATTTTGTGCCCCGGAGATTGTATCTGAAACATACACGAGTAAAAATAGACATCGTGGTCATGTAAGAGCACTTTCCATCCTCTCCTTATTTGTCAGGATATATAATTCAGTGTCTATCACACAACC
>NC_134894.1:36894721-36897221 GCF_041734735.1 Babylonia areolata
ACTGGATACAAAGACACAAACATGATTATTCGATTAAACATTTTGAATATTTCTTTTAAATTATTTTCGCTTTCTCTGTCTCCGTCTCATTATCAGTTTCTCTCTGTTTCTCTGTCTCTGTCTCTGTCTATCTGTCTCTCTCTGTCTATCCCCCCCCTCTCTCTCTCTCTCTCTCTCGCGTGCGTGCGCTTTGTCTGTGTTCAGTATTCTTTGTTGACACCCTTCTTTGTAGCTGCGTTTCTCAAAATATGATTAAACATCGTCATTCGTTATTCAAAAGAAAAAAAGAAAAAAAAGGAGAACACATCTTTCAATCCACACACTCAACGTCGCTCTGTTTAAAGAAAACGTGCATGCCTAACCATGACGACTGCTACAATCATGAAAGAAGTTCCCCTCTGGCAAATGAGATTGCCAAGTGCCACCCCCTCCCCCCCAGCCCCCTCCGCCCCTCCTCCGCCCCCTCCTCCCCCTGTGGGGTGTTCAGCTCAGAATTACCGCTCAGGCAAACTGGACAGCCATGCAAGAACAGAAGTGTTTGCGGGATGCTATAGCCCCGAGGGGAAAGATGACAGGTCGTCATGTTCTCAGGACAGTCATGCGTGACATTTTGGGAGCTGGTGGTTTTCAACAGCCTCTTAAGAGGCCTCACCCACTTGTTCCGTCGCTTCCAGATATTTGCCAAATTGCTCTTCTCGGGGATGTTGGAAAGGGGCAGAAACAGCTTCCACCCCCCCCCCACCCCCCACCTCAGTCATGGAAGAAAGATAAAAGTATTGTAATATGAAATCAAGGAAAGTGAAGATGAGAAAAAAAAGAAAAGAAAAAAAAGAAAAAGAAAAAAAAGGGGTATTTTCTGAAAAATGCACTTGACAAGACGAAATTGATACGGAATGAAAAGTTCCAATTGTATCAGCTTAAATTGGTTATCATGGATGGGAAAGAAATCAAAATCAAAAGAGGTGTATGAAAGTAAAGGAAAAAAAACCCGTTCATGTGTATCGGTGTCATATATTGGCAGAAAATAGTACATTTCCTTTCCTTTCCACTCACTTCCATTACAAACTGAGATTCAGGAAATACATATTTTATTATGTATTTTATTGTATTATCTCCCTCTCTGTGCCTTTGTCTGTCTGTCAGTCTGCCTCTCTCTTTCTCTCTCTGTCCTCTGTCTGTCCTCTCTCTCACCCCTCTCTCTCTCGTCCTATTTGTTGTATCATCTCCATGTCTGTCTGTCTGTCTGTCTCTCTCTCTCTCTCTCTCTCTCTCTCTCTGTGCCTCCGCCCTATCTTTCTTCCAAAGTATAAAATGATGTTAAAACTTGAAACAAAGCAAACTTAATCAATGTCAACATAGAGTTCCCCAAAAGAGGTTTAAACTCATGAATGATAGGGAACAGAAGGGATGAATATGTCCCAACTGAGATATATTTAGCGTTTCCCGAAGAAGTCTCTTTCTCTGTTTCTGTCAGTCAGTCTGTCTGTCCTGTCATGTTCATGAACACCCATCTTCGTGGCCATGGCTTTTATGAATAAAATATATGAATAAAAATAATCTCCCTCTCCCTGTCTCTGTCTGTTTGTCTGTCTGTCTCTCCCTCTCTCTGTGTAAATCTATGCATGTATGCATCTGTGTGTTCCTCTCAATCTCTCATACATTTGAAAACAAAGCTTTGTGTTAAAAATTGAAATGGTGGTATGATCTCTATCTATCTATCTATCTATCTATCTATCTATCTATCTTTCTTTCTTTCTTTCTTTCTTTTGTTTGTTCTTTCTTTCATTCATTCTTCATATTATGTTTCCTTAAGCTTTGTACTGAAGTGGAGTGTGAAAGAGGGAAAAGAATGATTGTGAAGTAGGAAGGCTGGCTGTTGGGATGCGTGTGTTTTCATTGTGTTTGTTTACCTTCATTGGTTTATATATCGCTCTTTCCATTGAACTAGCTCTTTAGGGCAGAGCTCAAACAAACAAACAAACAACCACACTAATACACACACACACATACGCGCGCGCGCATATGTATATATCACACACATACACACTACTACTACTACTACTACTGCTACACTACTGCTACCACCACCACTACTACTACTAAATGTATTGTTTTGCACTGCTTGATATATCACCCTCCTCCCACCCAACCTCGACTCTCCCTCTCATCTGGTGACCTCATTAGCACCCATGTGAAGGTACGAAATCATATAAATGAAAATAAAAATGCTGTCAAGTTGACGCACAAAGTGGTTTTCACTTATGACACAATGGCGTGATTACTTTGTCAAAATAATGAATGGCAGCGTCATTTAGAGGAAGTGCCCCCCTTAGATGATAGGAAAGCATTCCCAATTACATTTGTCATCATGCCCCCAGCGTTATTAATAATGTCCACTTTGGCAAAGTGGAAGAGGAAGCAAATAAATGAGCATATCCCGTGTCGCAATACCTTTCAAAACGAAACAAAGTGAAACAAAATAGCTGCAATAATGTCAGGT
>NC_134894.1:36902221-36907221 GCF_041734735.1 Babylonia areolata
TAGTGGTCTGATTTGTGAATCAGCAGACTATGGTTTACCCGGTCGAACGCTTTGGCGAAGTCCATAATGATAACATCGGTTGCAGTGCCGTATTCCATTGCTGTGGAGACTTTTTCGGTAAACTTAACATTGGTGCTGTTGTTACTGTTGCTGTTGTTGTTGCTGCTGCTGCTACTCTCGTTGCTGCTTCTCTTAATTATTTTTTCCCCAAATTTTCTCGGGCAATGTTTTATAGAGATTTATGCAGTTTTATACAGATTTACATGTTGGTTAGTTATGTCACACACACACACACACACACACACACACACACACACACACCCTGTTCTTGCCATTGCCAATGTTCGAAGGAGCTTCATAACGTCTGGTTTACTCAATCAGTTCTTCCATGTTTAGTGCTTCATTGAGTTTTAATTTAATGATTATAGCATCACGTGAAAGCATATGTTGCTACTAATCTTTATCGAATAATGATGTCATCTGGCGTCAACAGTTTTCGGCTGCCTTAGTCAAAACTTGTTTGTGTGACGATTTACCTGAATTAATGATAGCGGAAGAGAGGTTGGGGAAGTTGTGGGTGTGTGTGTGTTGGGGGGTGGGGGGGAGGTGTTGGTATTGAGTTGGGCAGTCTTCCCCACTCGCCGCTTGCTTGCGCACACCTTTTCGTCAACAGAAGCTGGCCAATTGTTCTTGATGAACGCGGCTAAATTGATAAGAAACTAACGACACGAACATACACGTCATCAGCGACTTAATCCTACTGTTGAACTTCCTATCACAGATCATCAATTAGTGAAATGGAAGCTAATCGATTGTGAACAGGTTGACGCAGTTTCGACGGAATATCAACCAAACGTTCCGTGTTACTATTATTTCCCTGAAGAGGGTTTTGAACCCTTTCGTATCTGAGATTTTTTGTTTTTGTTTTTTTGTTTTTCTTCGTTTGTTTGTTTTCTAGCATTATGGAACCTAATGAAGTTGATCAGATATTTATTATACGAAGTAATCTGACTATGTTCGTTGATAGGATTTATTATCAGGACATTAAGGCCTCATTTGCTGCGACAACAAAACAAATTCCCGGAAATCTGTTTCAAGGATTAGGCTGTAGTCGGGTGGGTTTAGCTAAGTTTTTTGTGTGTTTATTTTGGTTTTATTTTGTTTTTGCTTATGTGTGTGTGTGTGTGGGTGTGCAGGTAATTATCCAAATGCAAAAACGATAGGCGGATAGAGGATCAACTAGTGTCGTTAATGAACGGAGACATACAAGAAAATCTCCAAACTCCCCTCCCATTTCCGAGTGTGCCCGCAGTTGACCATTTAATCGCACACACACACACACACACACACACACACACACGTGCGCAGAGCTAAGAGCGCGCATGAGCACACACACTCACTTCCTCTTTCGTGTGTTCATGTTGCTGCAAATGTTCGTATTGTTGTTTCTTTTCACTTTTGTTTTTGTTCTTGTTCTCCTTCTCCTCTCCATCTTTTTCACGTTCCTTTACAATACGTATTGTTAACACAGTCACCACTATTTCTATCTCTTAAACTTGTCTCAAGATTTCTGCGTTCTATGCTGTTGAACACAATACATGTTCCAGGGACTAGTTTGCATGCAGCTTTTGTTCAAAGCATGTATCGCGAGAGCTCGGCTTACTTTCTTTTCGCCTTTCGAGTTGCTCTTTATCGAATGAAGGGTCAATGATTATTGAGGATTGATCCCAGCAAGATGAACCCTTCACAGCGGATATAACAACACCACCATCCATCCCTTGGTTCAGTAGAACAGCGGGTAGGAGGTGTATGATAGTTATGTCCGAATTTCGAAGTCTATCAAATGTCACCATTTATTGAGAACAATGCTTGAAACTCACCTTATTGTTATATTTCCCTCTCATAGCCTTCGAACCATTAAACGAAAGAAAACGTTTACAATGGTGAAATGACCTACACGCAACACAACGTGAAACAATCTCTACCCAAAAGACACGTGAAACAATCTCTACTTTCCAGAAGCACTCAGAAAGATGCAGTTGGCTGTGTGTGAATGTGAGTTTATTGTCAGTGGGCTTTGGCTTTAGTCAGTGACGTGGAGGAATGCGTCTGGTAATGGGGCGGCAGTGCGCCCTTGGCTGGAGTGGGACCGGTTAAATGATGGAGTGGTTGCTGGTGTCCAAGACAATCCCTACACCGGGCAAGTGTTCTTGGCATGCATCCTAACAGTACCAAAAATAAGGAGAGGCTAACAGGACCCCCAAATGGAGTCTCACCCGCTATGCTGTACAACTTACATCTGTCTGTCCCTCTGACTCGGCTCCAAAACGTTCTACGAGCATTGCCTTTTAAACAATATCTCCTTCTCCTCGACCTCTCTCAGACAGACCAACTGGAAAGTTATGCTGTTCATAATAATAATCCATCCGTTGTTCTCATCAGCGCTGTCATTTCTTCATAGTTGAGTGGTGGTTTCGGTCGTATCAGAGCAGTCTGAAAAGAAGTTCAAATCCCCGCGTAAGTCATAGGAAAGAAGACTTGTTCGTTTTTGTCCTCTTATTTCTAGCGTTTCTTTTCGAGAACATTGATTATTCATTGCTTGCCACAAACAACACAAAGCATTTTGAAACACATTTGAATGATACACGATCAGATTACAAATAAAAATAGTATTCTTTTCGTTTGCACTTTTTAAAAGTTCAGGCCTGTCAGACATATGGTGTTTTTAGAACTTGCCATTTTCGCGAATATGTTTCACATCAAATTTATGCAAAAGGATGACAAGGGAATTCACTCATGTGATCCTTTGTTAATATGAATGCGGGCGGGGGCGTAGGGCTTTAGACCAGCAAATAACTGCAGTGATTAAAACAGAATGACGCTGACGATCAAGAAGACTAAAGTATTGTATTGCATTGTATTGTATTGTATTTCTCTTTTTTGTCACAACAGATTTCTCGGTGTGAAATTCGGGATGCTTTCCCCAGGGAGAGCGCGTCGCTTCACTGAGAGCGCCACCCATCTTTTTTTCCTGCCTGTAGTTTTATTTGTTTTTCCTATCGGAGCGGATTTTTCTACAGAATTTTGCCAGAAACAAACCTTTTGTTGCCGTGGGTTCTTTTACGTGACTTATCTGAATTCCCATATGTCATCAATAAAATTATGAAAAAGAATTGCACATTGTAAACATGGATTCGACAAAATAGAACATTCGGTTCTACAACTACACCACAAGGAAACCAGGAGGAACCAACAGATATGTATGCGAATTTGGAAGAGTTTATGGAAGCACGTGCTTGTCTTGCAGCAAAGACTGCAGAGCATGGAGCTTGATATTGAATATACTGCTACCCCCCCTCCACACACACACACACACACACACACACTCTCTCTCTCTCTCTCTCACAGGCACAACACACACACACACACACACACACACACACACACACACACACACACACACACACACACACCCACACACACACACCACACACATTTCTTCTTCTTCGTTCGTGGGCTGCAACTCCCACGTTCACTCGTATGTACACGCGTGGGCTTTTACGTGCATGACCCATTTTACCAGCCATGCTCCGTTTTCGGGGGTGTGCATGCTGGGTTTATTCTTGTTTCCATAACCCACCGAACGCTGACATGGATTACGTGCGTATTTGATCTTCCGCTTGCGTATGAACACGAAGGGGATTCAGTCACTAGAAGGTCTGCACATATGTTGACCTGGGAGTTCGGGAAAAATCTCCACCCTTTGCCGACCAGGCGCCGTAACCGAGATTCGAACCCGGGACCCTCAGATTGAAAGTCCAACGCTTTAACCACTCGGCTATTGCTCCCGTCACACACACACACACACACACACACACACACACACACACACACACAACACACACACACACATACGTTACCTCTCTCTCTCTTTCTTTCTCTCTCTCTCTCACATACACACACGCGCGCGCGCGCGCGCATACACATGTTTCCTCCCACACATGCACATACACACCTGCCTGTAGTGTTGGTCATGAAATTTTAGCAATGTTTCCAAGGACGCATTCAAAAAGTGGATGAAACTCGACTGTATGGATTCATCCTGTCTGGCACACACACACACACACACACACACACACACACACACACACACACACACACACACACACACACACACACACACTAAGCCAAGCGAAGTTATATAAGGAGGAGAAAAAAAGGCAGACTTGGGATATCCCATCGGTGTCTTTTTCTGGTTTGTTTTAATAATATCTTGCACGAAATGCCTCGGAAGTGATCTGTCTGCAAAGTACCGTATGAACAGATGCTTTAGCGTCCATTTCGTGTCCGGGAATAGTTTTTGTCCATTATCTGCTCCATCACTGACACTGAGCTCATCCTTATCTGTGAACACGCGCCACACTCCTGCGCGCGCTCCCCCCCCACCCCCCACAGAGAGAGAGAGAGAGAGAGAGAGAGAGAGAGAGAGAGGCTCAAACTCAGGCTCAGATATTTTATCCAATTTCAGGCTTTTGGTTCCTCATGAAGGATAATGTGAACAGATAAACAGTAACTATGTTATTGATATATCGATGAACACGGATACTAAAGACTAAATGTCACTATAGAAATCTCAGGTCAATCAGGCGTAGTGTGAAATATAGATGTCTCTCTATTCCTTCAAAGGCTTTATAACGTTCATGTAAGTCTATCGCAAACGATGAAGACGTCAGTGACATCCGGAGATGAGAACGCATTCCAAAGGCAGACGCTCAAATGAGGCTGTACTGTGGGCAGGCAGTACCAGATGACAGGTGGACTCGTCTCTTCTCTTTGCCGGATTGATACTTCTGGTGGAGGTCCTGAAGAGGCGTCTTTTTAAAGATAAACAGAGAAAAAAGTGCAACATAGATCACCAGAAGATGAAAAAAAAACAAAAAAAACCACCCCATGTTCAAAAAGAGGCAAGGCTGTCGGTAAAACTTGGGTAGAATGAATGT